>NC_053447.1:41878733-42478733 GCF_007990345.1 Gossypium hirsutum
GAAGGTACCAGTGATGACGTCAGGGGAGGATGCCTCCTCTCGTGCGCGGATGGCATATGCTCTAGCAGGAGTGCGATTCTCGGCTCGAACAGCCATATCAGAGGCCCCTCTCTGACTACCACCCCTACCTCCTAAAATTCTCGGTGGTCTATCTCTAGTTGTCACTCCACTAGGTCTTGCACCTTGAATCTTATTCTTCTCATCAAGCTCTGTGCAATCTCTAATGAAGTGGTCCTTCGAACCACATCCGTAACAGGCCCTGTTAATAGACTTACCCCAACATTCACCTAGGTGTCGTCTTCCACATTGGGGACATTCAGGTTTCTCTAGACGATTATTGCCCACACTAGCTACCGAAGTAGCTCGGGAGTCCGTCGATGGTCTTGCTCTGATGGAAATTCCCGCAGTCGTCCTCGACTTATTAGTGTCCTCCCTGAACTTCTTTACGGCTGAGAACGGAGCTTTACCTGTCGATCTTTTACGATAATCTCTAGCTTCAAATTCAGCCTTCCTCTTCTCCTTTCCAAGTTCTTCCGCCTTGCAGGCTCGTTCGACTAGTGTTACGAATTCTTTTATTTCCAAAATACCCATTAGTAGCTTTAAATCTTCATTCAATCCTTCCTCGAACCTTTTGCACATAGCAACCTCATCAGCTACACACTCCCGGGCATACCTACTGAGTCTTACGAATTCATGTTCGTATTCAGATACAGTCATACGGCCTTGCTTGAGTTCCAAGAACTCCTTACGCTTCTGATCAATGAACCGTTGGCTAATAAATTTCTTTCGGAATTCCGTTTGAAAGAAGTCCCAAGTTACTCGCTCGTTCGGGACTATGGAAATCAAGGTCCTCCACCAATAGTAGGCTGAGTCTCGCAACAGAGATACAGCACATTTTAGACATTCGTCAGGTGTGCATGACAATTCATCGAACACCCGAATGGTGTTATCAAGCCAGAACTCGGCCCTTTCGGCATCATCAGTTACTATGGCCTTGAACTCCTCGGCCCCACGCTTCCTAATCAAGTCTACAGGTGGCTTACTCAGCCTCACAGGATCAGCGACTGATGGCATTACAGGCTCTTGGGGTGGATTATTCAAATTTGGGAATTGTTGGACAGCCGGGTTGGTTCGGGCATATTGCGCGACCCACTCATTCATCATGGTAAAGAAGGCTTGTTTAGCCCCCTCACCTTGATTATTCGCAGATGACTGAGGTTCAACAGGCGGCGTCCCTTGTGCAGGAGCAGCCGCTACGCTCTCAACGTCATCCGCTAGGGTTCTTTCTTCACCGGGGTCCATTTACTAATCAAAACAAAAACATTTCAACCGTCGGAAGTCATCACACATTTAAACATTAACATTCGGCATGTATAGCTAGACTCATACGCGCTATGGTAGTCCTAGAACCGACTAAACCATAGCTCTGATACCAATCAAATGTAACACCCCGAACCCGAAACCGACACTGGAGTCGAACACGAGGTGTTAACTGACTTTAACCCCTTATAAAATTTATTTTCCAGACACTACCCAATCTGTGTACTAGTCGTTTTAAAAATCATATCTTGAGTTTCGTAACTCAAAAATCAGTTTTGTAATTTTTCCCAGAAACTAGACTCACGTGACCATCTATGTATTTTTTTCTAGAATTTTTGGTCGGGCCAATTAGTACAGTTTATTAGTCAAAGTCTCCCATGTTGCAGGGGTCGACTACACTGACCTTTTCCCATTACGACTTGGATATCTCCCTGCACGGGGCTTCAATACTGATGCCGTTTGTTTCTATGAAAACTAGACTCAGAGAGAAATCTGTACATATATGGTACGACCCCTAATTATCTCTGGTTAATTTATAATGAATTTCCAAAGTCGGAGCAGGGAATCCAGAAACCGTTCTGGCCCTGTCCCACAAAAATCTGATTATCTCTTAATATACTGCCCATATGATCTTTTCGTTACTTCCTCATGAAAACAGACTCATCGAGCTTAGATTACATAATTTATTCATCAATTAATTCCACTCCTACTATTTTTAGTGATTTTTCAATCTCATGACACTGCTGCTGCCAGCGTCTGTTACGAAAGTAACTAGGCCCATTTCATGCCTACCCTTGATCCAACTCAATCGAACATTCGTGCCATCTTCGCATGGCTTAAAGTTTACATGCCAAAGTTCAAACACAACGTAATAGCTTATACATGCCAAAATGTTCTTCTAAGCCAACTAAGAAGAAAGTACCAAAACTTGCTATCCGGTGTGATGACTTCGATGACGGCCTGACCCCGCAAAAATAGATGAGTCCAAGCAACCTATAATGGGTGACAAGGAAACACCGAGTGAGTTTATAACTCAGTAAGTCATAAGCAATGCACTACCATCCATCAATAACATTATCACAAGAGGAACAAAATGGAACGAGACAATTTACTCCATCCATACCGAACCATACCATAGTTCCTCCAACCTATCGATTCAATTTCATATCAATTCATGCATTCACATTCCATATACTCATCAATAGGACATTGAAGCATTTTCATAAATCAATTTATTTTCGTTACAATCAAACGACTAAACGGCCTTTCACCCATCCTACGATAAATTTTATGTACGTGACTTCAAGTATATTTGTCACATAGGTTCAAACTTACCGAGCTCAACACCAAGTATAAGCATAGCACCTATTAGCCATGTACTCAAGACACTTACCCGATCCGCTGTCCGCGATCGACTCAATAGTGTCGCACACGTAGTGTCCATAATGATTCACGAATGTATATTGAGTCCGCACACTCAGTGCTATATAATCAACTCGCACACTTAGTGCTACGTAATCAAATCGCACACTTAGTGCTACATAGTCAAACTCGCACACTTAGTGCCGCATGGTCAATTCGCACACTTAGTGCATCATATTCATTTCGCACACTTAGTGCAACATAGTCAAATCGCACACTTAGTGCTGTACAATTTAATCCCGCGCACTTAGCGCCAATCTCATGGTCATAAATGGTTATATCCGCACGTTTAGTGCCGAGATCAACAACTCAGTACATCTTACCTCTTTTCTTTTCATTCAACAATTTCATCAGCACATACGTACATGCATATATATATATATGTATATTTATTCATTCCATTCAGCATCAATACATAAACATTATGACCATTTGAAATAATACCAACTACATGCTTAATGACTTACCTTGTGTTGGGTAAGACGGTTCCAACTCGGCTACTCAGTGATCTTATCTTTGCCTTTGCTTGATTCTCCTCCTTTAGCTCCTTGAGCTTAATCAATAATTCACTAGTTTAACCATCTTGTTAAACATTCATAATTCAATTACACATGCATATGTATGTTTGTATATTCGGCAACCATCCACACTAATTACCCATTTAGTCGATTACACACATAATTAAAGGTAACATCACGAATGGCATACTTATGTATATATATATGTATATATATACTTCGGAATGGGCATCACAATTAGATTTAACACCACCTTCATACTCAATTAGATGGCCGAATGCATGTGTATATGCACAATGTCAACTATAACATCATGTAGATCCACATATACTACATTTCTTATGTTCCACATCTTAATGCCCATTATACATAATCAAATTTAACATCATCTATATATTTACTCATATGGCCGAATATACATACCCCCATATAATATCATTTTCATTCCATTTAACACTTAATTCATCATAAATTTCCCCCTTTGCTCTCTTTTTTTTTCTTCATGGCCAAATGCTCCTTCTACTCCTTTTACCTTCACAAAGCATGAATTTCATCATCCAACTTACAAGCTTACAATCTCATGAAGTTTAACCTCATGGTACCTATCAAACTCTCACTCATTAGCTTCTATCATAAACCTCCAACAACACCCAATAAACATATACTTTGGGGGTCTATGGTAGAACCAAGAAAGGAACTCATAGATATCAAGATGTGAGCAACTACCATTATTCATCTAAGTTTAGCATGAAACACAATCATCACCCTTATTAATCTTTTATAGCCGAAAACCATACTCACTCCCAAAATCGAAATTTCAACATGGTTTACAAAAATCACTTGATAACTCACTCAATATCAACTAAAATTTCAAAGGCTAGTACAAACTTCCTTACCTTAATAGTGACCTAAGATGACCGATTGCTTCACTCCCTTCTTCTTCCTTTCAATTCGGCCAAGAAGAACCAAAGAACACAACTTGTTTTTCTTTCTTCCTTAGAACATTCGGCCAAGGGGAAATGAAGAAAGATGGACATTTTTTTTCTTTGTTTTCTTTCTTACTTTCACGGCAATGGGGAGGGGAAGAAACAATTACACACATCCTTTCCTTTTTCCATTTCTTTATTCCCCATACTTCTTATTATATTTTATCCTACATACCTCACTAGGCCAACATGTTCCCAACATGTTTCCACCCATAGCATGGCCGGCCACTACATATTAGGGAGGGGGAATTTGACATGCAAGTCCCCTTTTTCTTCCCCATGCACTAATAGGTCCTCATGCATTGACCTATCACATTTTAAAATTTTCTCATATAAGTCCTATTGACTAAATTCACATGCAATCGACTAAATCGAAGCTTGAAATTTTCACACAATCATGATTACCTATTCTAGACAATAAATATCACATTCAAACATTTCGGTGACTCGGTTTAACGGTCTCGAAACCACTTCCTGACTAGGGTCAATTTTGGGCTGTCACATGTGAACCGTCAAAGAGCGAGGTCAATGAATGTAGAAATATATTCTTGATAGTTAGAAAATTTTTGAGCTATGGAGTCCATCAACTGTCGACCCGGTATCCCACCTATGTCGTACGGAGTTGATCTCCGAAACAAACAATGCTATTGCAGGAAGTTCCAAGCACTTTGTTACCTTTGTACGCTCATCGTTGCAGCTTGTGCTCGCACCTTGATCAATGTTGAACAATATATCGATAAGGTGTCCACCCTGGAATGCACATTGCGTATTTGGGGGAACGAGTTCCCCGCCTTATGTGATTTGTTAACATGGAAAGTGCCACCACTAACTTTCAAGCTTGTCAGAGACAGGGGGTTATGTTTGAAGTTGAAAGGTTGCCTGTAGGTCACCAGGATCCTTGGTGAAATGGACATGAGGGAGAAAACCAACCCCAAACTCTGTGGTGTGTACAGAACAACTAGTCATAATCAGAATAAATACCTGCATCGAACCTACCATATTGGAAAATTGTCTCGATCGAGTGAAATACAAATTAATGTACTCCATGTTCAAAATTTTATTGAATTCTTTTATTATAATGGAATTTTCATATTTATATTTTTGGAACAACACAAATATATTACATCTTAAAATAAAACTTTGGCATTATGCTATTTTTAAATAATTCAAAAGTTTATTAAAAAAACTAAGTCAAAAGTTGTGTTTTGAAATGTAATCTATGTTGAATGAATAATATTTAATGAATACAAACTTGAAATTTTAAATTATAATTACAAACTCCATGCAATAAAGATAATGTTACACGTGCTAAAATTAATGGTTCGATGGTGTCATATGTGTGGTAAACCATTGTGGTGCCTGGCATTAACATTAAGGGTGCTCGCGTCGGTCATTTTTATCCTCACCCAGAACATTATTCATAGCATTCATCAACGAACCTTGGGGTATGCTAAACATACTCAAAAAATCATATGTCCCAAAGGTTTTCCTATGAAGGGTGGAATATTGGGGTGGTAATAGGCTAAAGATATCAAACATCATCGGTGATCTCGGGTCCAGA
Source organism: Gossypium hirsutum (assembly GCF_007990345.1). NCBI lineage: Eukaryota > Viridiplantae > Streptophyta > Magnoliopsida > Malvales > Malvaceae > Gossypium > Gossypium hirsutum. The sequence continues at coordinate 41,884,541 of NC_053447.1, forward strand.
TTATCAAAACTGGAACTGGAAATCTCCAACTGATATGCATAGCGTGACGAGCTCAAAAAATAATTATCTACCCCCAAATTCAGATGATAAGAACTACTTCCAGACTATGTATAAGACCAGAAAGTTTGGGCTTGGGTTGGGGTGTAGGAGGCGGATGTGTCAGGCAGTGGGAAAGGTTCCCTCGTTATTGCATGTGTGGAAGGACTATCATCGATTCCCCACCAAATAAATATAGTTTCCCATTCTCGATGTACCAGCATTGGTACTCCTCTAAAGGCCGTAAACCAAAAACAAAATCTATCTAAGGTCTTTGCCTCATCAAGTCGTTCCACAATACAATATATTCTTGGTGCTCTAATGCCTAATTATTTACTTGTTTCCCCTTTTCTTAATGCGATGGACATCCCCAAAACTCTATGGAACATCTATAATATCTTGTATACATTCAAACTATGGAAATACTCAAACCCGTTTGTAACACTCGACTATTGAAAAATTTAGCAATGGTGCGTTAATACACCACAACTATGAGTGGATGTGAGTAGATTGTGGAATAACAGTCCCAATGTCTAGGACGAAATATGACATCCAGACGAACTGCATAACTAATAACATGGTTATAGTAAGATGAGTCAAATAACATAAATAAAGTAATTATATGTCATGAATATTAGAAAAAATTTACCCCTACCTAATGTGTGTCTCAATCATCTATCGGTGAACCGAAACGTATATGACCTGTTGATACCCGAAGTACTCCATCTATGAAAAAATTAAACTTGTTAGAACAAATTTTCATAAAAAACAAAATTCTTGATATAATACTTAAATTTTATGACCTATTCATAAGTGGGAAGACATGTGTTTGGTGACTAACTAATGCCAAAAATGGCATCCTCCAAAGCTCCCAAGACTACAGAAATATTAGGCACCTGCCCATGTCCATGGTATGGTGCTTTGTCTCCTGAAAAAGCTCACGAAACAATGTTGCTAGTACTACTGAGTCCCAACTATACTAACAAGAAGCTGCCAAATAAGATAACAGGGGCAAGTACATCAAGTGCACCTTGATGTTATTTGCATCTTGCATGAATACACCCCTTATTAGATGCATTATATATGTTCGAGCGACGCATATCACCTCTTGTTCAGAAGCAGTACTCGATAAAGTTTCAAAATTTCCCTTCAACCATGAAAATTTCAAACTCGTAAATTTATCTCCACCATCACTGGGTGAGCATCCTAGTAAGTGATAGCAAAGCGCCACCAGTTTGGACATTGTACTTACACCCCACACTATCGTTGATTGGGAGCTTGAGTTATAGTGTAACATCTTCCAGAGTGATGATGCACTCCCCACATGGCAAATAAAATGTGTCGGTTTTCAAGTGCCACCACTCAACCAAAGTAGATATAAGGTCACACATCAAATCAAACATACGAATTAATGCCATTGATCCAAATCTAGATGCCCCCAAATATGGCATAAGACGTTCACCTGAAAGATAGCCTAGATTATCGACACGACCCTTAATACGCGGTACAAACCCTAAGCATATGAAATTACCACATTAGTTAATATATGTAACACCTCTAACCCGTTTCCATTGTCAGATTAAGGTTATAGAGCATTACGATACAATTCAGACATATAACTTCAAATAGATACACTTATACAAGTTAAATGTTAACATTTAATAACTCAATTTAACTATAGTAAAAATACACTTACAGGCCTTAAATTGAGCCTACGAGTCCCTAAAAATACTTTAGAAACATTTAGTGGTCATTTTGAAACAAAACATAAAGGTTTGGAAATTTGAAAAACTTTAGAAATTTTAGAAATAAGGGTCACACGATTGTGTGGCCAGGCCATGTGACATAGCCCAGACCGTGTGGGTATTCAAAGTATGGGACACACGACATGTCCTAACCCGTGTTTCTACCTGTGTTGGTATTTAAAATAGGGTCACATGATCATGTCCTAGCCTCTGTGCTAGACCATGTGTGCATTCAAAGTTTGGTCACACGGTCGTGTCGCCAAGCCGTGTAACTCTCTATGACCGTGTGGTTCATCCTGCACCTAAAATTTAAATGACACATGGCTGTGTGATAGGCCGTGTGCTCTAGTTTTAACCCTTAATGCAAGTCAAAACAAGCACTAATTCTTACACACCAAGACACACCATACCTAGCTTATTTCATATGGCTAAAAACATATTCAAACACACACCAAAAGTGTCAAATCTCACATCCTATGTGCCTAACCAATATGCTCTCAATTGGCACCAAAATTCATACACCAAATCAATTCAAGAACAAAGTTACAATTCCACACCTTAAACACAAAACATTTATACCAAAAAGACCATTTCATTCTCAAACTACACCACCATAACTTTCCATTTTAAAAACATAACCAAAATGACCATAACCATTAAGTTTAAACATTTACAAGCCAAACCAAACCATATATATAAGTAGATACTAGCAAGGCCAAAGCACACCATATTGATAAGCTAGCCTAAAGCACCTATTACATGCCATTTATAACCTTGTAAAACTACCAAAATGATGGAGGGATAGAGTGATCGTGCTCTCACAAGATTCCAATCGATCAAGCTTTTTGATGATCTACAAAACAAAGGAAATGACTATATAGGCAACTAATGCTTAGTAAACTCGTATAACATAAACTTAAACTTACCGAATATATATACATGATTAAACCATTCAAGCATTGTTCATATCCATATGTATACATTTCTTTCCTATTCACACAACCTCACAAAGTTTGTAGATGTATTAAAAAGCATACCAAATCAATTGAAAATGAAACATATCATAATAAGGAGTTCAATATATAATTCATCCATCAAAAGCTCAATTTGCTCCCTTCTCATTTCAAATACATATATCAACATTTTTCATTTCATGTTTCCATAACATATCTAATTTCATATGCATATCCATTCAATTAAAACTTTAATCACCCGCTGAACCAAATAGAATATCGTCGGATACTCGAGATTTCTAACACAAAGTGTGTAACATCTCGAAATAGGGCCTAAATGGAACAGTGGTTGCGAAACCATGAATATGAGATAGAAATGTTTATTGTGACTAATTTTTATAATTTACTAATTGATTGGATGCATGTGTTAGAATACTGATAAGAAATTTCAGCGATTGCATGTCTGAATTGCATATTAGGGTTTAATTACAAAAGTGGGTAAATATGAGCTTTAGATGATAAAGGATTTAATTGAAGTGCATAATTGAAGTAGAGGTCCTTAAATGGTAATTAAACCATTATATTTTCATGGACAAAAAATGGGCATGCATAGATAAAAATAACTAAAGTTTTAATGAAGGGCATTTTAGTCATTTGGTAATAAAAAGAATTAAAAGGGAAAAAGATGGCAAAATGTGCTCATCCTCTTCCATAAGGGCCAAAATTTCAAGGGACACCATAGCTAGGGTTTTTTTCACTTTTTCAAGCTCATAGTAAGTGCATCCAAGCCCCGTTTTTTATGTTTTTTTTATGTTTTTGGAGTCCTCGTAGCCCCGTTTAGCTTATTCTACCATTAATTCATGTTAGGGTTCGTATTTGGAAAAATATCCATAGGTGAAATGTGTTTTTTCATGTTTTATGGTAGAATATGAAGCCTGAAATTATGTTAAAAAAACCTTTGCTAGGCGATTTTAAGTGAAAACGAGTAAAACGACATAATCGGTAAAAATACCTAATGTTCATAAGTAAATGTTAGAGTGGGAATTTGATATTGCCATAGAAGGGAAAGATGTTCAGCATGTTATAAAACATAACAATAAGGGATGAAGTTTAATTTCCGAGCTTTGGGGCAAAGTGTAAATATGCAAAAGTTTAGGGGCAAAATCATAATTTTACCAAAGTTTGAGTCAAGGACTGTTTTGATGAATGTGAGTATTAAATAAACTAAATTTGCTATTGTAGATCAAGGGGAACGAAATCCGGAGTTAGACCGAGGAAAGAAAATGGTTGAGGACTAAGTTGCTAGATTTTTCGTATTTTGTACCGAGGTAAGTTTACGGTAAATAAATGCAATATTTCAATAATTATTATTAATTTTATTATTTTCCAGCAATTATGTACTTATTTCATGAAATTATTTAATGTTGACTCAAGTATGAGATGATAGAGAATCAGTGTTAAAAAGTCCCGTTGAAACATTAGGAATGTATCGGATACAAATATCATGACATTAGGGAAATGAGACCCCATTTTAGACCATGTCTGGGACAGGGATTGGCATTATTGAGGTTATGAGAGGTCCCACGTAAGACCATGTCTAGGACATGGCGTTGGCACTGAGATGAGAGGTCCCCCGTAAGACCATGTCTGGGATATGGCATGGACACCGATATGAGAACTCCCATGTAAGACCATGTCTGGGATATGGCATGGACACCGATATGAGAACTCCCATGTAAGACCATATCTGGGATATGACATTGGCAGTACAGGAAACATCACATTTAAGGCCATGTTTGGGACATGGATTTGGCATGTTATTATCAGACAGGAGACCCGAGTATCCTTAGTATTCCAAGTGGTTCAACGGGCTAGTAAATAGACTATGTTATATGAAAGTTTAGGTAAAAGCATAATAAATAGATTCAGGTGAGTTATAAGGGTTAAGAATATTTCAGTTATCAGTTGAGAAAGAAATTTCAGCAAGGGAAGAGAAGTTATAATCATGAGTTATTTAAGTAAGCAAGTAAGTAAACAAGTAAGAGAGTAAGTAAAGAAGAAAGCAAAGACTATGATACTTGATGATGATTTATGAGTATAATTATTTATGATAAATGTTGTTATTTATTTGCTTGTAAATGTACTAAGCTTTACGCTTACTCCCTTTATTTTCCTCATTTTTTATATACTATCGCCAAGCCAATTCAGGGATCGTAAGGACGTCGGAAATCGTTTCACACTATCAACAGATCATCTCGATATTTTGTGATTCGAAACGTTTTAAGTTACGGCATGTATAGGGACTTAGTCATTTTGTGTGTGTGTCCTTATGATATGGCTAATGAATAGCATGTAAATATTCGATAATGATTATCTATTGAAATGACTATTTAAGAACATGTTTTGGTATTATGTATGCCTAAATGATAGTTAATACAAAGAAATTATAAAAGAGTAAAAATTTGCAATGGAACAGTTTTTGGACAGCAACATTGACTTGATTTTGAAAAATCACCAAGGATAGTAGAAATGAAATTAGAGAGTGAATAAGATATAGAATTAAATCTTATCGAGTATATTTTCACATGAAAGAAATGGTGTAGGAAAAGGAGTTTTATATTTGTAATATTTGAATTTTAGTGAGACACGGTCAGAATGGTGTTTGAAGTCCCCTTTTCTGACCTTAGAAAATCATTAAAAATTGTATAGAACGAATTATGAGTCATAATTTATATTTCTAGATTCCTTAGTGAGTCTATTTTCAATAAAGACAAGTAAAAGAACCATATGAAGCCCGTACAATGAGATAGTTGATTTTTTTTGAATAGAGGTCAGAACCATTAGATAGTGAAACAGGGGAGAGTTTAACTAATAAAATGTACTATTTGGCTAATCCAAAAATTTTGAAAATTTTATGATAAGAAGATATATGAATCTAGTTTCATGGAAAACTTACAGATCTAAATTTTGAGTTTTTTAACTTGATTTATAATTAAATAAGTGACTATTATGCAAGTGGACAGTTTTATTGTGAGTAGTGAAATAAATTATTTTGATTTGTTTAAGTATTCAAAAAAATTTTAATGTTCCTGGTTTAGACCCGAACCATTTTCGTTGTATGTTTTAGGGTCTCGATGGTCCTTTTTAGGGACATATTGATTAAACATAAGCGAATTAATTTTAAAAGTAATTTTTTATGCTCTAAAATAGTAAGTTTAGTCAGATAACGCCTCGTGCTCGACTCTGGTAATTGTCTCGGGTAAGGGGTGTTACATTTATTGGTATCAGAGTGAGATTTTAGTCGGTTCTCAAAATATTCAGTATGAATAAGATTCTAGCTATACATTCCATACTGTATTTTGATAGTGTGACGACTCTTGACGATTTTAAAATGTTTTTCTTTTATAGTTATGGATCCCAAACAAGCTGGTGCAAATGATGTAGAAAGTAATGCGCCCGCTCCTGCAGAAGGGACAATGCCACCAGATAGTAATGAAAGGCCCATTACAGTTAGTCAAGGAGGAGGGGCTCGAGAAGCCTTTTTCCAATCTATGAATGAATGGTTTTTCGAGTTCGTTCGTACAAATCCAGCTGTTAGACCTCCACCCCCTCATGATTCTCTGATCCCCCATGTAGCTCCCCCAGTCACAGGTACAGTTATAAGAGAAAGGCCACCAGTTGATAAGATCAGAAAACAAGGGGCCGAAAAGTTTCGGGCTACTAAAGATGATGATGCAGAGAGAGCAGGATTTTGGCTCGAGAATACTATCAGAGTCATTGATGAGTTATCCTGTACACCTGAGGAATGCATGAAGTGTGTTGTCTCACTCCTTAGAGATTTGACCTATCATTGGTGGAAGACTCTTTTGTCAGTTGTACCAAGCGAGAGAGTTACTTGAGATTTCTTTCAGGAGGAGTTCCATAAAAAGTATATCAGTTAGAGATTTATTGACCAAAAAAGAAAAGAGTTCCTTGAGTTAAAGTAGGGTAAGATGACTGTGACCGAGTATGAACGTGAATTTATTAGACTCAACAAGTATGCTCGAGAGTGTGTGTCTACAGAGGCTATCATGTGCAAAAGATTTGAGGATGGGCTCAATGATGATATCCAACTGTCAGTTGGCATTCTAGAGATAAAAGAGTTTGTTGTTCTAGTTGAAAGAGCCTGTTAGGCAGAGGAGTTGTTAAAAGAAAAAAAAGGGCAAAGTTGAAATTGAGGATCAAGACACAAAGAAAAGGCAAATGAGCAGATCATTTCAGTCTACATCCAAGAGGCCTAGAGAGTTCTCTATTAGATCAAATTTTTCAACCGGGTATCCTAGCCGAAACAGAGGTAGAAGATTTGTGGGTTGAAGAGCTCAGACTACTATAGTCGCAAGTGTGGGTAGTACTCGACCACCTAGACCAGGGTGTGCTCAATGTGGTAGACGTCATCTCGATGAGTGTCGAGCAAATGAAAGTTCTTGTTTTAGATGTGGTGCACTAGATCATTTTATTCGAGATTGTCCCGACACAGTTAAAAGAGAAGTAACACCGAGTGCAAGATCGGGAAATGGTCCCACTAGAGGCAGACCATAGATGAATCTGGGAGTTGGAGCAAGTAACAGGAGTACGTCGAGACTTAGAAGCTAGACTAGATGCTAGAGCACCCGCAAGGACTTATGCTATTCGTGCTCACGAAGAGGCATCCTCCCCCGATGTGATAACGGGTACATTTTCTCTCTATGATACTAGTGTTATTGCTTTGATTGATCCGGGTTCAACCCATTCCTATATCTGTATGAGATTGATTCCTAGTATAAACATGCCTATAGAATCTACCGAATTTGTGATTAAAGTATTGAATCCATTAGGCCAATATGTGTTAGTAGACAAAGTATGTAAAAATTTCCCTTTGATGATTAGAGGTCACTGTTTTATGGTTGATCTTATGCTATTGTCATTTGATGAGTTTGATGTGATTCTTGGTATGGATTGGTTGACTGCCCATGATGTGATAGTGAATTGTGGAAAGAAATACATTAAGTTGAAATGAAAAAATGGTGATATTATCCGGGTTAATTCAGATGAGTCAAATAGTTCTCTTGCCATGATTTCTGTTATGTCTACTCAGAAATGTTTGAGAAAAAGGTATGAAGCTTATCTTACTTTTGTATTCAATACTAAAGATCCAGAGTTGAAAATTGAATCAGTGCCAGTAGTTTGTGAGTTTTCTGATGTGTTTCTCGAAGAATTATCAGGTTTGTCTCCTATTAGAGAAGTTAAGTTTGGTATTGAGTTGGTTCCAGGTACCACTCCCATTTCTATTGCTCCTTCTAGAATGGCCCCATTGGAATTGAAAGAATTGAAAGCTGAGTTGCAGGAATTAACTGATAAAGGTTTTGCAAGGCATAGTTGTTCTTCGTGGGGCGCATTAGTGTTTTTTGTGAAAAAGAAAGATGGTTCAATGAGGTTGTGTATAGATTATCGGCAGCTTAACAAAGTAACAATAAAGAATAAATATTCATTGCCTAAAATTGATGATCTGTTCGACCAATTGAAGGGAGCCACTATGTTCTCCAAGATAGATTTGAGATCTGGTTACTATCAATTGCGGGTTAAAGAGTCAAATGTTCCGAAGACAGCATTCCAGACTTGGTATGGTCACTATGAGTTTCTTGTAATGCCATTTGGCTTAACTAATGCTCCTACCATATTCATGGATTTAATAAATCGAATCTTTCGACCATACTTGGACAAGTTTGTAGTTATGTTTATTGATGATATTTTGATTTACTCTCCTGATGAGATTGAACATGCCAAACATTTGAGAATAGTTTTACAGATTTTGAGAGATAATCAGTTGTATGCCAAGTTTAGCAAAAGTGAGTTCTAGCTTCGAGAAGTCAGATTCCTTAGACACATTGTCTCAGGTGATGGTATTAAAGTTGATCCGAGTAAAATTTCAGCAATCGTTGAGTGGAAACCACTCAGAAATGTGTTAGAGGTTAGAAGTTTTCTTGGATTAGCTGGTTATTATAGACGATTTGTAAAGGGATTTTTCATGATAGCTACCCCGTTGACAAGGTTGTTGCAGAAAGATGTCAAGTTTGAATGGACTGAGAAGTATCAGCAGAGTTTTGACAAGTTAAAGGCATTGTTGACTAAGCTCATATTTTAGTACAGCCGAACCGGATAAAGAATTTGTGATTTACAGTGATGCATCGTTGAATGGATTGGGTTGTGTACTTATGCAGGAAGGTAAAGTAATAGTATATGCTTCCAGACAGTTAAAGCCACATGAGAAAAACTACCCGAAACACGATTTAAAGCTAGCTGCCATTGTATTTGCGTTGAAGATCTGGAGACATCATTTGTACGGTGAGAAGTGCCGAATATTCACTGACCATAAAAGTTTGAAATATTTAATGACCTAGAAAGATTTGAACTTGAGGCAAAGAAGATGGCTAGAATCGATTAAAGATTATGAGCTAGTGATCGACTATCACCCGGGTAAGGCAAACGTTGTTGCTGATGCCTTGAGTAGAAAGTTTTTATTTACATTGAGAGCTTTGAATACTAGTTTGGCTTTATCAGATGACAATTCTATTTTAGCTCAGTTGAGAGCTAAACTGATGTTTCTTGAAGAAATATGTAAAGCTCAGAAAGATGATAATGAGTTGCAAGCTAAAAGAGTTCAGTGCGAGTCAGGTGTTGAGTCTGATTTTTAGATCAGTTCTAATGGTTGTTTGATGTTCAGAAATCAGATATGTGTACCGAAGAATGATGAGCTTATTCAAAACATTTTACATGAAGCACATAGCAGTTCTTTTTCTATTCACCCAGGTAGTACAAAGATGTGTAATGATTTGAAGAAAACGTACTGGTGGGCAGGAATGAAAAGAGATATTTTAGAATTTGTTTCTAGATGCTTGATTTGTCAGTAGGTACAGGTCAAACATCAGGTACCTTCAGGTTTATTTCAGCCTGTGTTAGTTCCTGAGTGGAAATGAGACTGAGTTACCATGGATTTTGTGACAGGGTTGCCATTGACACCGAGAAAGAAAGATGCAGTATGGGTTGTGATTGATAAGCTAACGAAGTCGGCTCATTTTATCCCAATTCGTATGGATTATTCACTTGACAAGTTGGTTGAGTTGTATATTTCAGAGATAGTCTAACTACATGGAGTACCATTATCGATTATCTCAGATAGAGATCCGAGATTTACTTCGTGGTTTTGGAAGAAATTGTAGGAAGCTTTAGACACAAAGTTGAGTTTTAGTACAACTTTTCATCCTCAGACCGATGGTCAGTCAGAGAGAGTTATTTAGATACTTGAGGATATGCTCAAATGTTGTATTTTAGAATTTTAAGGTAGTTGGGAGAAATATTTTCCGTTGGTAGAGTTTGCCTATAATAATAGTAGTTATCAATCAAGTTTGAAGATGACACCTTATAAAGCTTTGTATGGACATAAGTGTCGTACGCCTTTGTATTGGACAGAGCTTCAGGAAAATTAGATTTACGGGGTTGATCTAGTCAAAGAAACAAAAGAGAACATAAAAGTTATTAGAGAGTACTTGAAAGTAGCTTCAGATAGACAGAAATCTTATGCATATTTGAAAAGAAAAGATATTGAGTTTTAGGTTGGTTACAAATTATTTTTGAAAGTATCCCTGTGGAAGAAAGTTCTCAGATTTGGCAAGAAAGGTAAACCAAGTCCACGTTTTATTGGACCGCTCGAGGTGACTGAAAGAATTGGACCCTTAGCATATCGGTTAGCTTTGCCGACTGAGTTAGAGAAGATTCATGATGTATTCCATGTGTCTATGTTATGCCGCTATCGTTCAAATCCGTCACATGTGATTTCTCAGACAAAGGTTGAGATTCAGCCAGATATGACTTACAATGAAGAACTGGTAAAGATTCTAGCTCGAGAGGACAAGAAACTAAGGAACAAAAGTATTGTACTTGTGAAAGTATTATGGAATAGGCTGGGGTAGACGAGGCTACATGGGAGCCTGAAGAGGCTATGCGAAAACAGTACCCAAATCTCTTCATAGGTAAGATTTTCGGGGACAAAAATCCCTAAAGGGGGAGAAATGTAACACCTAAAATAGGGCTTAAATGGAACAGTGGTTGTGAAACCACAAATTTGAGATAAAAAAGTTTATTGTGATTAATTTTTATGATTTACCGATTGGTTGGATGCATGTGTTAGAATATTTGAACTTTATATTTTGTAATATTTGAATTTTAGTGAGATAGGGTTTGACTTTAGAAAATCATTAAAAAATGTATAGAAAAAATTATGAGTCATAATTTATATTTCTAGATTCCTTAGTGAGTCTATTTTCAATAGAGACAAGCGGAAGCACCATATGAAACCCGTACAATGAGATAATTGATTTTTAGTGAATAGAGGTCAAAACTGTTGGTAGTGAAATAGAGGAGACTTTAACGAATAAACTATACTATTTGGCTAACCCAAAAATTCTGGAAATTTTATAATAAGAAGATATATGAGTCTAGTTTCAGGGAAAATTTACAGATCTAAATTTCAAGTTTTGTAACTCAAGTTATAATTAAATTAGTGACTATTACGCAAGTGGACAGTTTTATTGTGAGTAGTGAAATAAATTATTTTGATTTGTTTAAGTATTCAGAAAACTTTTAATGTTCCTGGTTTAGACCTTAACCGTTTTATTGTATGTTTTAGGGTCTCGAGGGTCCTTTTTAGGGACATATTGATTGAACGTGAGTGAATTAATTTTAAAAGCAAATTTTTATGCTCTGATTAGTAAGTTTAGTCAGATAACGCCTCGTGCTTGACTCCGGTAATGGTATCGGGTAAGGGGTGCTACAAAGTGTGCCTATACATGTAACTATAACCATTTTTGAAATGCTCACATGAGCTATGAAATGGGCCTACTCACACAAATTGTGGGTCGGGATGTAAGCTACACGATGCTGTAGCCGAAACCATATAATCCCTAATGACATGTCATTTGTATCCTAAGTATCCATAAGGCTCAAACGGGACATTTTTCCATATCAATCCTTTAACTTCTTTCCATAAAATCAATTCATATAAATACAACCATGAACAACCATGAATCTCACATTTTTCACTTATGTTCAACAATTGAATAAACATTACAATTACATCCAAAACAACTAGTTAATAGTTTATATTCAATATGAGTTGTTCAAGGTATAATATTCATTAATACTCTATTTCAAAATAAAAAATTAATCAGTTTACCATTATACAAACTTACCTCGACTAACACAGTTGTAAAAGTAAAACCGATGACTAATCTGATATCTTAGTTTTTCCTCAATTCAAGTCCGGTTGATTCGTTTATTGATCTAAATAGTAATTAACTCAATTAAACAATTCAAATACCTTAAAACAACTAATTCAAACCTATAACTCACTTTAATATTAATTTATGAAATTATCCCTAATATTTTAAATTTTGTGCAATTTAGTACTTAAAACCAAAACTTGAAAAGCAACCACTTTTAACTAAAAGCCATACTAGCCGATTTTTAATAGGTTCACAAACAACCCATAACTTTCACAAATTCACTCAATATTCATTGAATTTTACTAACAATTAAACATTAAACTCATTAAAAATCACTTAACAAAATGAGTTTATTCATCTACCAAGCTTAATATTCTATCAACCAAATTCAAAACACATTCACACCATTCATGATAAATCGTTAGAATGTTAACAATTTTACAAATTGACCCTCGGGCTAGCAAGATTAAGTTAAAACGATCACAAAATATAAAAATCATAAAAAAATGGGGATAAAAAACATACCATGCACCAAATACAAGCTTGGTCGAATGTTTCTTCACTTAAAAATGGTGGTTTCGACAAACAAAAGGAAAAATGAAGATGATGATAACTAATTTCTTATTTTTTTATGTTATTTATTATTAAATTACATTTTTAACCTTAATAATTTAATTAATAAACAACAATTATTTTCCCACAAATGTCCACTACACATTTATATAGTTTAACTACCATCTAAGTCCATTACATTACATTTCCTTAACCATTTAACTCATTTAATTAATAGAAACTCACTTTTGCAGCCTTTACGATTTAATCCTTTTTAATTAATTAACTAACAAAAATTAAAATTTTTTAACCAAATTATAATACGACCTAATATAACCCTAATAAAATTAAATAAATAATAAAAGACTGACTCCCTCGTCAGAATCGCGATCTAGAAATCACAGTTCCAACACCACTGAAAATGGGCTTCTACAGTATATCCCAATTAAATAAAAAATGACGTGGAACTTTATAAGGGGACCCGTGAATAACAAATAACAATTTTATTACTAGCACATTAATCGTATTTGTTGTGTGATCATTTCCTGTACATACAAAATAAAGTTTAAACATTTTCACTCACTAACAAAACACATAAATATAATACTAAAGCATGCAAATCATAATAATAAAAAAATAATATCATAATAATATATACAAAATCATGCAAAACACAATAATATCACTTAAACTTTTTTTATTCCTATACATACAAAAAAATAGTAAATTGTTTTATTAAAAAAAACATGATCATTACGAAAATAAAATTATTTTTTTATTATACATAAAAAAATTCAACATGCAATCTCTAAATAATTCAAATAACATTAAATAATAAATTTTTGACACAAAAAAATTAAAAATATAAACATTTAATGTTAAAAATCTCAAACAAATTATAATTACATAAAAAACCTCGAAAATTAGAAAATAATTTTTAAGATTAACCAAGAAAAAAACAAACAAATACATAATAATTACAAATAAAAATTAGAAAATATCACATATTTTGGGCCATACCATTTCAGTATATAATAATTTTCTTTATACTAGTTAAGTAAATAACATATAAATATTATTTTATAAAAAAACATAACATACCTACCACTTCCTTTCTTCCCAACAAAAAATCTACAAAACCAAAATGCGAAACTCTTTGTTTTTTTCAAAACAAGGGGACCATCTTTTTCAACACAAGGGGGCTTATATATATGCCTTAAGGGAAAAAATGGGGAATGGGTAGCAGTTTCGGGGGTAAGAAGCACCCCGTGACTGTGCGGTCACATCCGCTATAGGCGGTCAGACTGCCAACAGTGGTGTCGCCACTCCTCAGCCCTCATCCCCTTAAAATTATTTTTTCAGCCTGTATATGGCCAGTATCATGTCCAATTTTTTTCAAATTTAAATATGTTTTTTTAATCCAATAATGGTGTAATGATGGTGTAACACTTCAAACTCGACTCGAGAAATCGGATCCAAATCTTGGGTGTTACTAGCCTTATACAATTATAACTTAGTTCTACTTGTACAAATTTTAATCGAATACGACTGTTCAACTTTAAAATTAATAAAATACGTGAGAATGAACAATGTAGAAATATTCACTAGCAAACATCGAGAATTTAGTTACAACTACGACCAAATTGAGGCCTTGGCCTAATAAAGCTATCCCGCGGAAAGATTTCTACAAAAATGTATCAACTCAAACTTGACCCTGCTATCAAGATCGCTCTCTATGCATAATGCCCAATATGCCACTCCTTTGGTGCAGTCTTGGCGTTGTCCCTCTAGGTTAAGACCCCAAAACATACTTGAAACATAACACACAGAGGTAAGTTTGAAAGAACTTAGTGAGCCAAACACTCAATTACCTGAATCATACTTGTGAATTACGTTCGATGTTTCAATAATCGTCTCGTTGCCCTTATTCTTCATTTTGACTTTAATGATTACTTCCTCAATTTCCATTCTTCTACTCACGTTCATTTCCCTACCTTACCTTAAGGCCCTCTTTCCATCTTTTCAGTGTCTTTGAGACCTTACCAACATTCTTCAATCAATAAGCTATGACTCCATCCAGTTTCAGAAAGAGACTCATACATAGGTGATCGGTATTTCCTTTAAAGCGTACAATGTTTACATTCATTTCTTGAATATATTTTCATTACTTCACTATATCTCATTAATTCCGTGTCTCTATGCAGATCTTAATCATATTTAATGCCTTACAGTTATACCCATGGATATGTCTTGTACTTACTAGTCTTATTGTTTGAATTTAGGAACAATGTATGATATGCCAATTACATAGCACAGAGTCTGCCGCAATAGCATCCTTCATGGTTCATCATTGAAGGCTCTTCTAGAATACGCCATAGGGGTAGCCCATACTATGTGTGCCATAAAAATCTTCCTTGTAGAATTCGCCATAGAGGTTGTTTCTTCATAATCCTCTACAAGGGCATTTCCTTCATACAATGCTACTAAGACTTTAATTTCAAAGATTGATTTTCATACTGTTTTCTGCAGATTCTGCCAAAATTTCCATTCTTTTAGAGTTTGTCATACATTTCATTTCTTTCAGTTAGGGTCCACCATAGAGGTGTTCCCTTCAGATGGTTGCCACAAGGGCCATTATTTTAGAGAATGTCATAAAGGCTTCCATTTCAAATATGCCACAAATGCTTCTATTTTTTGGCGTGCTCATGATAGGGATTCACTTAGACTCACATTTTTTGAGGTTTTCCCCTCATCATCCTAGGTTACGCAAAAACCCCATTCGGTAATAACATTCCCTTAGTTCTTCCCATATGATTCCATAATCCACCAGTTATGATCTTATACGATATGATGTTTCCATATGACGCCATAACCTACTAGCTACAGTTTTACACAATATGCTTCCATGGACTTTTCATTTCAAGTAATTGTGTGTAAAGTCCCGAAGGACTCATTTAGACGACTCTGGAAACAGACACAAACTCATCACACATTAACTCGTTCAAGACAAACATATTCATGTTTTTTCCAGACACACATTACACCTTTCAATCTTTCAAATACAAGCATCATTTGACCTCAAATTCCTATTACACACTTGGACCATCAGATTTTAAAAAATTCATACACACAAGTCCATAAATCATACATTTATCATCATAATCATCACATCATACTTTCCTAGTCAGAATCTCATGGTTTTATCTCTTTTCACCGAAGTTTCTAGAATGCATAACACACATGCAAGAGTCAGCTTAGGGACTCACCTAACTTTCACCTTCTGCAGCTCCAAATTCCAGGTTTCCCTCAATTAATCGACAACAAGTACTTCTACAGGACAAGAAAACTCATCAAGATCAATTTACCTACTTTTTTTTTCATAATCTCTAACTATAGAAATCCCCCAAAAAGACCTTATACTATGCATCTTACCTAGTTAAACAAATTTTATCTTTTCATAATATAACCTGTAGGTCATAAATCTTACCTTGTCACGGAGCATTCGCAAGTAGAGATGTAGATCTACAACTTAGTTTCAATGAAAGGAGGAAACGCTTCGTCCTTTTAGATCTAGACTAAAAATAATTCTTAAAGAATGAAGAGGAAAAACACCCATTTTTCTTAATCATGATTACCTAAATATACAACATTTGTCCCTACAGACACTTTTCACGCATCATAATTTTGTTCAATCTGACGTATAGGTGGTTTACAACTGTAAACAAACGTGCAAAAAATCTAACATTTTATATATAGAGAGCAGTTCCATCATTCGTTCTTAACCACCTCATTAGAACGCAACCAACACCATAACAAACCAAACTTGGTGTACCACACTCTTCAGAGATAATCTGATTACCTGAAATTCCATAATACATTATCAAGCTCATTTCCTTAACAATTCTTCATTTCTAAGACAATTTCTCACAATAATCCAATACCTGCTACGCGCCCACTTTTACATGCCAAGAGTGTCAGTTGGGCGGACAACACTACGCCACTCAAATTACTACTTGGTTTACCTGCCAATTCTAGAACTCGCCAAAAACGGGTGTTACAGATGGCCTAATGATGGGTGGCTGATGCTGGGGGAAAATATGGTGGTTCAGACACTCCTTCGAGCACCACCCCTCGACACTATTCATTTCATCCCATTTTGGTAAATAATGCCATGGGAATACTATTTTGATATTTAACTAATTTTTTGTATTATCAGGGTAAAAAAGCCCTTGATTGGTGAAAGCCACATTATAGCTACTATTTAATACGAGATAGATTTTATCGTACAAATAAATAACACATTGGAAAATTTGATAAACTTAAATGGTGATTAATGACATTAATCCAAGCAAAAATGGTTGGGCATTTTCAGTTCAAATTGCTAAAGCTAACTTGCATACTTGTAGGCTTTTTTACACCAATACTACAAAAACAAATTAATAACTCAAATGGTATGTCCATGAGATTATTTATCAAAATGGTATCTTTGATACAGTGTTCTTCCAGTGTTGCTTGACAAATTGGCAACACTAGACTCAAATGTGATGACCTAAAATATTCAGGGACCTGATATATAAATTTCCTATTTTGATTGGCTATTGAAAAAAAACTTTTAGGGTGCCACTTGACAGTGTGGCGGCACCAAACTTTAAATAGGGTAAATTGATTCATAAACCCTCATTATTTATTATTTTCTTTTATTCCCCTTCAACACCAAAAATAGGGAGGCCTCTCACCAATTAGTCCAAAAAAAATTCTACCAAATAGTATTTTGGTAAAAAAATCCAATTCCAACTGGAAAT
Organism: Gossypium hirsutum; assembly: GCF_007990345.1. NCBI lineage: Eukaryota > Viridiplantae > Streptophyta > Magnoliopsida > Malvales > Malvaceae > Gossypium > Gossypium hirsutum. The sequence goes on from NC_053447.1 coordinate 41,901,925, forward strand.
AAATTTTATTTATTTTTTCAAAAAATAATTTTTTTTCAAATTATTTTATTCCAGTTGGAATAAATTTTCAAAAAATAATTTTACAGCAAAATTTATTTGAACAAAAAATTTTATTTTTTGAAAAATAAATAAAATTTATTTCTAGTTGGAATCGACTTTTTTACAAAAATACATTTTGGTAGAAAAATTTTTTTGGACTAATTGGTAAGCGACCTCTCTATTTTTAGTGTTGAAGGGAAATAAAAAGAAATAATAAACAAGAATGATTTATGAAGTAATTTATCCTATTTAAAGTTTGATGCCGCCACACTTATAGGCCACACCCTTATAGCTTTTCAATTAAAATGGGGAATTTACATATCAAGTCTAATATTTTAAATTATCAGAGTTTAGTTTAGTGCCGCTAATTTGTTAGGCGGTATTGGCAGAACACTATAACAAACGTACCATTTTGATAACTAATCTCATGGGCATATCGCTTGAGTTATTGTTATTATTATTTTGTATTACTGGGGTAAAAATGCCATACTTTTATTTAGAAAAACCGGAAAGGAGACAATTGCATGTAAAATATGGTCAAGAGCCAAGAAATATGGCTCCCTTTGGCAATTCAAGATGTGGGAGTGGCTCTCACTCTGCCCCTAAGCATCTTAGCAAACTCCGCAAGCTTTTCGGTCTCAGGCATGACATCTTTCACGGCGGCATCATTGCAGAATCTGTTAGCCCATTTAAGCAGAGCAGGAGTGTTGATTTCATTAAGCAGCTTGATCCCACTCATCTTCTCTGTCACTCTTAGCCACCCCAAAAAGCACCCAAATGTTATGTCAAGATATCCAATTTGATCCTTCCCAAAGAATGCCTGCCCTTGGCTGCATTTGCCAAATGCCTCCTCTAACAGCATCAGCCCTTCCTCCACTTGCCCTATGGCTGCTTTCCTTGCATCCTCTCCTTCAGCCATACCAATAGCTCTCAAGGAAGGGAACCACTACATTGCACAGCAAAAATTATCACATAAAAAATAACTTCTTTTTATATGAATAAAGCACAAATGCATATACCTTGTCGTCAAGATAAGCAGCCCAAAAACGAGCGGTGGCACGTTCATGGGGATCAGAAGGAAGAATGGGAGCAGAAGGCCAAACCTCATCGATGTATTGGACAATAATGAGAGACTCACAGATGGTGTCATCACCATGAATGAGGACAGGGACCTTTCTGTGAACTGGGTTTGATTTGAGGAGAAGCTCGCTTTTGCCTTCCCATAACCTCTCCTGAAGAAATTCATAGGCCACAGACTTGATGTTCAGGGCAATCCTTACCCTCATCACGAATGGACTCGCCCATGTGCCCAAAACTTTCACTTCGGCATCACTCTTTGCCATGGTCAATTTCTTTTAAGAGTCACGAATGTCTTCACTCTACAGGTGTTTATATATAAATTGAAGGAGAACCCAAGAGATGAAACTTCACACTTTCTAACACTCGTAACTGCTTTCATCTGCAGCATCCAATAAGTTTCTAGTTGCATCTAGCGGTCCAACCTGATCCATCCAAAAAGTTGATATAAACATAATAAAATACATTATTTTATATTAGTTTTCCATATTTTTATATTTAACTAAGCCAAGAACAAAAAAGTCTATCTCTGAAATCAACCCAAGGTGGGGCGAGCGGGCAAGCCTACAGACAAATCTAATTGCATCGTATTTACAGGGGCGAAACAAGGGCCTGGCAACTAGGAAAATTTTCCATTTTAAGTTTTTTAAAATTTTTAAAATATTAAATTAATAAAGATAAAATTATATTTTATTCCTTTAAAAATATAAAAAATTAATATAATTCTTTAAAATTTATAAAGATATAAACTATTAAAATGATAAAATTATATTTTTACTATCGTAAAAGTTATAATTTAATTTCATTCCCTAAAATTTTTTTTTGTCCTTGCGTATTTATTAGAATTTAAGATGTACTAATTCATGACACCATAATCACATAGAGATAAATGGCACTTGTCTTTCAAGGTTAGATGCTTGATATTTTACATTGTTAGGGGGATATGTATCTATGAGCTCCAAAGTTAGGTGGTTGTTGTCAGGGGAAGTGTATCTATAATAATAAATGTGAAATTAAGAAGCAGTTAATACGTATATGAGCCGCTTGGGTGGGAGACATAAATGTATGCACATGCATTTTCTTTTCATAAATTATATAATTAGTAATTTTTTATAATTATAAAATTTTGATATTTTTATTATTATAACAACAAAAGGTTATAGAATAAAGTACGTTTATATGCGTTTTCTTCTCGAGTTAATGAAAAACTATAGATAAAAAACAATTACAAAAGTGTTGGATTATAACAAATTGATTTTATTAATCACTTGAAATGACTAGATAAATTCTGTTTCTTTTTATAGAAAATTTCAAATTTGATAAATTTAATTGGAAAAATAAAGGTGAAGAGTGAAGTTGTTCCTTATCTTGTAGTTAGAGGTGAGTGTTTCATTTAATCGAACTGAATTGGATGAAAAAATTTCGAATTAATCGAGTTAACAAATTATATTTTATCATCCTAACTTGATCTAAAATTTTCTCAAATCGAATAGCGTGAGATGGAATTCGAATCAAATATATTTGTTTGAATTAAATTTTAAAAAATGACTTTGGATCCTTATAACCAGTGTCACCCACCGTAATCAATTTTGTTATTAACTTTCATCTCCTAATAATTTATTTATTAGGCCTTTATATACGGGTTAACTTCTTTGTTTACTTAATTGCTTCAATTATCTTTTGATATTTGCCACTATGTATTTTAAAATTAAAAAATATATTAAATATAAAAAATGTGATTTTTTAAATAAAAATTATCTTAGAGATAAAATGTGAAATTGATACAAACATAAAATTTTAACACGAATATTTTATAGCATTATCAATAATTTAATTTTAACATAAATTTCTAAAGATTTAATATGATTAAACAATTCAATAATATAAATATTACAAAATGTAAAATTTAATTTAATAATATAAATAGTAGATATAAATCAAATTATTACTATTTAGGTTTAGAGATTTTTTTTGATGATTTTTTATTTGGGGTAAAGGGTAAAAGATAAAATTTTAGAGGTGAAATAAAAAGTTTTGAAGGGTAAAAGTTTGAAGAATAGTAAATGGGGGGAAATAGTAAAAAAAAAGGGGGGGAATGGGTTTGGGATAAATAGTAGGTGGGATGGGATAAGAGAAAGTTTAGGGGGGGGGGGAAGTGAGAGGGACTAAAAGTATTGGAGGGAAAGTAAAAAGGTTTGATGTAATAATATAAAATATTATAATTTGATATTCGGTTTATTCGAATTATTTGAGTTATTTGAATTAAAAAATTAAACTCGATTTGAATTCGAAATCTAAAATTCGAAAAAAATATATTGACTCGAATAATTCGATTCGTTAAACTCAAAATTCGATTTTTTTTTTTTACTTTTTCAGTTGAATTGTGCTTTACTCCCCTACTTACAGCAATTGCCACTTGGCTATTTCGCTACTCCCATTTAATTTTTTTGATAATAAAATGGAATAGGCCTGACGGTTGTTCACCGATTAAAACCTGTGATGGAGGTGGTATGGATATGTTTTTTCTTTTCTTTTCTTATATTTTTCCTGATTTTTCAATTATTTGAAAAGTGAAAATGTTTGAAGTTTTTTTGTCGAATTTGTTATTGAATTGAATAACTGAAAAAAAGAAAAAGAAAACTATTGATTTTGTAATAATAGGATAGCTGTTTGAGAGATTGCAATGGAGAAGCTCGATTGGCATTATGATAGTTAATTTCGTTAATGGCAATGGATTACGGTTTCTAGAGAGATTTTGCATGGTTAGAGGGAAGAGTAATTAATTTCGAAACTTATAAAATTAGAGAGTGGGGGTTTTAATAGGTTTTTAATTTATTTTTATTGTGAAACTATTTTAAAATAATAATTTATTTGGTTTAAAACTGTGTTATCTTAAGTTTTATATTTATATTTTTTATTTTTCCTCTATTGTTTACTAAGTATTCACTTTTTGAAAAAAAAATTGCTCTTGTAATGCATTTTTTAGTCCTACTTATACATATAATCTTACTTTTGCAAGTGGCTTTAAAGATGGTTTTGTCATCGTCCTCTCCAGTTTGGTGGTTACTCAGTTCTTTTGTCAATTTTTGCCAACCGTTTTGGATCATCCGAGGCTAAATTTTTTATCGTATTAAGTGCTTGTAATCACTTTAAATATGTCGTACTTGAATTATGACAGAATCAATCGTTAACGTGACATAATGCTCTACAAATGTTGAGACTAAAACCTTTGTTGTATTGATGAAAGTTGTCCTCTATTGCCTATAATAGAAAGTTTGTTTTTTTTTCTTCCAAATTATATAGATCCATGTTAAAGAATTTTATTTTTTTGATTAATTTAATTTTAATTAAAACTTTTAACAATAAGAAAATCAAATTATTAAAAAAAAACGATGAATGTATTGGAAAAGAAAGGCTTTGGCCGCCTTTGTTTTCACTTTTGGTTTCTTAATTAATTTTATAAATTTCTTATCCCACGTTTTAATTAAAAGAAATTTGTAAACCCAAAGCGGTAAATTTGAAAAAGAAGAAACAAGTGGTACGAGAAATTCACCTAGGGTTTATTGGGGAAAAAATCTTAAGCATTCAAATTTGGGTTTGTAAAAGTACAGTTCTTTTTGTGCTATTGATCTATCGATTTAATCTCGGATTTTTTTATAAAACTAATTAAAAAATTAATTAATTATATAAATAACTTATTATTTGATAAAATATATAAATAACTTAAAATCTACAGTAAAAACTAGTGGAGCCAACGTGTTTGGCACCACCAACATGTCACATCAGTATTGGGGATAAAAAAATTATTTTTTTGATGGAGCCATGTAAAATGACATCACCTGTATAAATACTAGAAAAATACTGCGGTTTTTGAAAACAATGGGGCATTCTAAATAAATTTTCTTTTTTCTGGTGGAGCCAAATAATTTGGCACCACCAGATTCCAAATAATTTAAAGCTCCCAATTGTTTTCAAAAAGCGCAGTATTTCCCTAATATTTATACAGGTGACGCCATTCTACATGGCTCCATCAAAAAATTAATTTTTTTATTCCCAATGTTGACATGGCATGTTGGTGGCCCAAACACTTTGACTCCACCAACTTTTATTGCAGATTTTAGATTATTTACGTATTTTATCAGAACAATAGATCATTTATGTAATTAATTAATTTTTTTGGGTTAATTTTATAAAAAAACCATTTAATCTCCTTTTGTTTCTTTTTCCCTCTTATCGTTTGGAATTGTCAGACTTTAAGGAGATCTCATGGCTATCTAGTTGAAAACAAAATGGCTTTTTACCTTCCAAATAGCAGAAAAAGCTCTCAATGGCTTGAAGCAACAAACTCTAGTTGTTGAGCAAATTGATGTCAATTCTTAAAAAGATGTAGTCAAAGCTTTTGGGATCAGTTGATATATTTTTAATCATAGTCAAAAGTTTTCTATATTTTTAATAAATTTTATTTCTTATAAATTTTAAATATTTTTCTACATTTTTATATTTTATGATAATTTTATAATAAACTTTAAGAATTTTTTAGAAGTTTTCTATATGTTTTTATAAATGTTAATATTTTTAATAATTTTTAATATTTTTCTATTTTAAATATTTTTTTATAATTTTTCCAAATAATTTTTTATAAGTTTAATAATTTTATTGATATTTTATTATTTAAATATTTTTATCATTTTTTCGCCACATGTCACAACCACAGTGTGACATGTAGCATTGTTAACTCAAGAAAAGGGAAAAAAACAGGGACCGATTAACTTTAACGATCAAAGAACCTTTTTGATGAATTTAGGTAGTTAAAATATCTAATTGAGTGTAAAAAGAAACGGAGCTCAATTGCCTTTTAAAAAAAAAAGGTTTAAGGGCTTTATACACGACTAATTTAGTCAAAATGCTAAAAAAATACTTTTTAAAATAGGCTTTTTTTATAAAAAAAGTAAGAAATAGGTCGATGTGAGAATGCATCCAACTAGCAAGAAAGCATGCCTAGCTAGACGCTCTTGCCTCTTAGTTGGCAAGCAAGTACGTCCAACTAGACGCACTTTCCTTTCTCTCTTTAGCCATTTTTTATGGTTTTTTAGGGTTAGGTTATTTAAAGTTAGGGTTTCTAATGTTTGCGTATTTTTAAGGTTTGGGATTTTAAGTTTTATGATTTATGTGTTTTAAGGTTTTAGGGATTTTACGATTTTTGGTATGTTCAGGTTTTGGGTTTGTACGGTTTATTTTTTAGGTTTTAAGGGGTTTCATGGGTTTAAGGCTTGTTATGGTTTAGAGTTTTCCACTGTTTTGAGATTTTAGGTAGACACTGTGAAAGCTTAAATTTAAATTTGAGTTGCCACAGATGCGATAACACTTGGAGACACTCACATTTCCTTTGTCCTGTCGGGATAGGACAATTACCTTAGAAGCTCATCCTAGGGAAGTCGGGTTCCGAGGTGATGGTGCTTTATATGATACAGGTTGGAGTATAACTTGGGGCCAGTTGACGATTGTTTGCGGCCATGAGTTCAAGCTTTTTGGATACCTGGACGTGGTGGCTTATAAACACCATACATATGATTGAGGTCATAATCATAGGGAAAAATGAAAGGGACTTCCAGTGTAATCAACGTAATTTTTTTCTCCATCTCCATTGATGGTAGTATTTTTAACCTTCCTTCTTATTTGAATCTCAGGACCGAGTTAGATGCAAGAGGACTATCAAGAGAGAGTGGATGTTTCGATGGAGTAAAGGTAAAACTCGATTCTGTGCGACAACGATTGTAGTTATTAGTGAGTCGTTTAATAGCAACAATCGTTGTCACCCCGAAAGGAGATTTACCTTTACTCCACCGTCATAGTTGATCCCCCTTGAGAGTTTGCCTCAAACTCAATCTTGAATTTCGGATAAAATGGAGTTAAGGACACTACCTTTGGTGGAGATGGGGAAAAATAATAAGTTGATTATATCGAGAAGCCCTTAACTTTTTCCCTATGATTATGCTCTCAAACTTATGTATGGTATTTGTAAGGCATCATCTTCGGGTATCCAAAAAACTTGAACTCGTTATCGCATTACGATCATCAATTGGCCCCTGAATTAAACTTTAATTAGTGACCGCATAACAAACGTCTACCGAAACATTTACTTACACTTCGACCCATGACCGTATAAACCATCGTCACCCTGAAATCTAACTTCCATATGATGGATTTCTAAGGTAATAGTTTCATCTCGGCACGACACATGAAATGTGTGTGTCTAAGAGCGCTATCACATCATCGGCGACTTAAAATACCTTAAAACTAGCACACTCTTTACCTCAAAGAGAAATAAATATTTTTGACAAAAAATTTGAACACTTAAGTGGGAAAAAAACCGAGAGAGAAATTTTTAAAGGAGAGGGATGGTGGTTGGGAGAGATGATGGAATAGAGAGAGAGCCCCCTTTTTATAGGCTTTGAGTTGATGCTGAAAGGAAAAAAAACCAAAGGGTGAGGGAAGGAACACTTGACACACGTTTAGTTGCATCCATAAACTCAGATGCATTGACAATGTCCTCAACAGATTCTTTCTCAGCAACTTTTGTCTCAGTATTTTCTTCCTCGACCTTCTCATTCACAACTTCAACATAGACATCCTCCTCTTCCACAGCAACTTCCTCCTCAACAGTAGGCGCCTCTTTACCAGCAATGACTTCATCCTCAACTAGGCTATCAATCCTTTGCATGTACTCCTCAACGTCCCTTGATTCCTCTTCTTTCTCAACATCAGAGACATGCAGAATGGGAGGGGATTCCATCGATCTATCTTCGTCCCCTTGGTCCCCTAGGTCATCTTCTTTAGAGGAGGGTTCATACTTTCGGATAATTGGTGGGAACACTGAAAATTCTGGAAGTTGGATTGGGCTTAACTAACGTAAGTGGCTAGAATAGAGTTGTTATAGGCCCTAGTATAAGCGTAGAACAAATTTTGTGATCTGTTTATATCCTCTACTGTAGTGGCAAGCCTGATCTGCTTATTGCTGATAAAATTGGCCAACTTCTCGATATCTTTCATTTTACGCAGTGATGATGTCTCTGCAGTCAAGTTTATTCCCTTGCTTTCTGTTGTGGTTTTGCCCTTCCTTGTTTTGCTGATCTCTACCTCCTTCATTGTCAACGTATCTTTGCCATGAGTCATTCTTTCAATAGATGCTTCATTGATCGAGCCCTTATTTTCCAAGATCTCTTCATCATCACAGGGCACGGTCCCTTTCTGATGGCACAGTAGCATCACCAATGACGAGAAAACCAAAATTCTATTTTGCCTCGCGGCGCAGTTAGTAATTTTCTGGTAGAGTATTGCGCCGACATCAATCTTTCTGCCATTGGCAATTGAATGTATCGGGTAGATTCTATCAATTTTGATTGTGGTGTTGTGAGTAGAGGGTAGTAACCTGCAGTTGACAAAATGAAACCAGATTTTGCTTTCAGTGTCAGGAAGCGACAGTGCATCGTATAATTCTTTTGATGTGAACCCGTCTACAATGCTCCTTCGACGCATAAATCCTTCACCAACAGGTCCCTTTTTTCGTCTGTGATATCTTCAATAAACTTAGAGTGTTCATTGACATCCACCTTAGTGTTATACAGCTCATTGATTTTTGTAGCATCCCATGGGATTAAACCTTCTTGAACAAAGATAAACTCCAACTCATGGTCATAAATGTTAGCGTAAAACTCACGTACCAATGAAGGAGAATAGCTTTTAGGATGAGTGCAGAAAGTCGCCCATTTCAACTTAGAGATGGTTATGGATACTTGTTTGCCCAAATCTTGCTGCTGCAAAAGGAGAATGTCCTTTTCTGGTGGAAGTTTTGCTTTTTGGGTTGAATTTTTTCTTTAAGATTTTGTTTTGAATTTGGTTTTTGGTCGCTTTCGTTAAAAAGATCACTGGCTCCTTTTTCTCCGTTGGCATGGAGGATTCTGACTCACAAACTGTAATTGCAGAGGATGAGTGTTCTTCAACAGGCTTAGTGTCTTTCTTGACTAATCCTCTCGTTCTTGCCATATTTTGCTTGTTTTGTGGAGTGAAGATTGTTAAAAGGTGTAAAGGTACTAACTTGGGGAAGAGAAAGTGCATAAAAATTGCTGCTTGGGTGTTTCACAGTCGTCACAGTGAATAGTGGTTTATAATGAGTGAAAGAAGAAGAAGATGGAAAGACGTGATTTTTTGAAGGGAAATAAAGCTGACGGGAATAGTTACATCCAATGAGAATTGCGCCTGCTCAGATAGATTAGATAGCTAGGTGACATTTGATCAAACGATGGGATCTGAATTTCCTAAGCTGCCTTCATTCTTGCTGAGTTAGAAGTGACAATAAAATAGTACGAATTGCGTTGACAATAGAGCTCAAGTCATACCTGATTATTTTGCAAAAAATAAAAATAAATAAAATAAAAAATAACACAATTAAATAAAAAAATAAAAAAATAAAATTAGAGAATAAATTTTATAAAAATTAAGATTATTCGACCCATTTAATGGTCTTGGCCTACTTGTGATCAATATTCCCAAGATAATGTTTCAATCGCTAGTTATTCACTTTGAATTAGTGTCCATCATTTAAATCTCTGATTATGATTGCACCATGAGGAAATAATTTGACAATTTTGAATGGTCCAAACCAACGAAAGCACAATTTTAATCTAGAATTGAATAATAAAACTTGTTGACCCGCGATAAATTGTCGTTGGAAAATAATTTTGTCATGCCATCATTTGGTCTTTTCCTTGTAAATTGCAGCGTTTTCATAGGCATTTCGCCTAATCTCCTCTAGTTCAGTGATATCCAACAACCTTCTCTTTCCAGTAGCTTCATAATCCATGTTCAATTGTTTAATTACCCATATTTCTTTTTGTTCCATTTCAACTGGCAAGTGACATGCCTTTCCAAAAACCAATTGATACGACGACATCCCTAATGGAGTTTTGTATGCTGTCTGCAAAGCCCATAAAGCATCATCCAGTCTGGAAGACCAATCATTCCTCGAAAGGTTCACAACCTTCTCAATAATGTTTTTAAGTTGTTGATTCGACATTTCGGCTTGTCTATTAGTTTACGGATGATAAGTAGTAGTCATTCTATGATTGACTCCATATCTTTTTAGTACGGCTTCCACTTGGTTTCAATGAAAGTGTGTACCCTGATCACTAATCAATGCCTTTGGTGTGCCAAAGCGAATGAGTATATGCTTGTGAGAAACTTTAAGCACTGTCGTTGCATCATCCTTTGGGACTGCAATAGCTTAATCCACTTCGAGACGTAGTCAACAACTACTAATATATAAATATTTCCAAATGAACTTAGAAATGGTCCCATAAAATCCATACCCCAAACATCAAACAATTCAACCTCCATAAGTGGTTACTGCAACATTTCATTGCATTAGGATATAGAACCTGTGCGCTGACACCTGTCGCATTGATTCACAAAATTGTGGGCATCTTTGAGTAATGAAGGCCAGTAGAATCCTGTTTGGAGAACCTTAGCAGCAGTTCGCATGCCAGCGAAATGACCTCCATAAGGAGCATTACGACACTGCTTCAGGATTGAAAGCATCTCCTTTTCCAGAACACAACGCCGAATAATGTTGTCATTGCATATCTTGAATAAATACGATTCATTCCAATGATAGTTCACTACTTCACGAAGAAATATTTCATTTTTATGGCCTGTGACACCCAATGGGAGTTTTTCACTTACTAAATAATTAACGAGATCAACATACCAAGGGGTTGCATCTACAATAAAAAACTTCTCATCTGGGAATGCATCAACAATTTGAAGTATGTTTCCATATTCGCTGTCGACTTCCAATCGAGACAAATGCTCTACAACTTGATTTTTTGAACCCTTACAGTCTTTTATCTCGATGTCGAATTCTTGCAACTGTAAGATCCAGCATACCAATCTTGGTTTTGTATCCTTTTTCACAAAAAGATATCTCAACGTCGAGTGATCAATAAATACGGTAACCTTTGGCCAACAAGATAAGAACGAAACTTGTCAAAAGTAAATACTACAGCCAACAAATCTTTCTCTGTAGTGCTATAGTTAATTTGAGCCTCCGTAAGGGTTTTGTTAGCATAATAGATGGCATAAAATATTTTTCCCTTACATTGTCCTATAACAGCACCCACAGCAAAGTCGCTTGCATTGCACATAACATCAAAAGGTTGAGACCAATCGGGTGCAACAACAATGGTTGCATTTACTAGCTGTGTCTTCAACTGAATGAATGCATCCAGACATGCATCGTCAAAGAAGAATTTTCAATTCTATTCTAGTAATGAGTATAAGGGTTTTGCAATTTTCAAGAAATCTCTAATAAATCTTCAGTAGAACCCCGCATGCCCAAGAAAACTGCAAATACCTTTCACATTTGTCGGTGGAGCTATTTTTCCAATAAGTTCCACTTTAGCTTTGTTGACTTCAATTCCTTGACGAGAGATACAATGGCCTAACACAATGCTTTCTGTTGCCATGAAATGACATTTTTTCCCAATTTAAAATAAGATATGTGTCTTCACATCGCTGCAATACTTTATCCAAATTGTCAGTGCAATAATCAAAATTATTCCTATAGATTGAGAAATCATCCATAAACACCTCCAAAGAGTCTTTAATCATATTCGAGAATATTGACATCATGCACCTTTGAAATATGGCTAGTGTGTTGCAAAGATCAGAAGGCATTCAGTGAAAAGTGAAAGTACCAAAAGGACAGGTAAATGTAGTTTTTTTTATTGATCCTTTAGTGCAATAACAATCTAATTGGAACAAAACTAGTTGTCTAAGATGCAGTAATATGCTTTTCCAGCAAGCCTATCCAACATTTGGTCAATGAAAGGAAGTGGGAAGTGGTCCTTCCTTGTGGCCGCATTAAGTTTGTGATAATCTATATAGACTCGCCATCTCGTATGAATGCGTGTAGGAATTAATTCGTCTTTGTTGTTGGTAACCACAGTGATGCCAGTCTTCTTAGGAAGGCATTGCACTAGACTTACCCAAGTGCTATCAGCAATAGGGTAAATAATTCCAGCATCAAGCAATTTTATAATTTCTTTCTTAACAACTTCCTTCAGCTTCTCGTTTAAACTTCGTTGTTGTTCAATCTATTTCTTGCCTTAATCTTCCAACTAGATCTTGTGCATGCAAAAAGATGGACTAATGCCTTGGATATTAGCAACGCTCCAAGCAATAGCTCGTTTATGTTTCTTAAGAATATTGACCAATCTCTTCTTGAGCTACATCTAATATTGCAGAGACAATAACTGGGAGAGTATTGTTATCACCAAGAAAGACGTATTTAAGGTAAGTAGGAGGTAATTGTTTCAATTCCAGAGTAGAAGTTGCGTCAATAGATGGCTTGAAAATTGGAGCTTTTCTGTTGGCTAAGCCTAAGGATTTGATCTGCCATCCATGCCTGAGTTCAATATTATTAACTTCAACCATGCTGTCACAATCATCTACAAGTTCATCGTCAAATGTCACTACAAACTCCCTAGAAAGAATGGTGCGTTGGTCATTGAATTAGATCATCTAGCACATCGACAGTATGGCATTCTTCTTTGTCCTTTCCTTGAATAGATTCGAAAACACTGAAGATAACGTGGTCATCATTAAGTCGTATGGTTAGTTCACCTTTGTAAACATCAATAAGAGTTCGTCTAGCAGCTAAATATGGTCATCCCATGATTATGGGAACCTCCTTGTCTTACTCGTAGTCAAGTATGATAAAATTAGCCGGAAAAACAAATTTATTCACACGAACTAGAATATCTTTAATTTTCCCTTCAAGTTGAGTCAAAGATCGATCAGCTAGTTGCAATGTCACTGCAGTAGGTTTCATGTGACCAATTCCCAACTTTCTGAAAGTTGATAGCGGTATTAGGTTGATGCTAGCTCATAAGTCGCATAAAGCTTTGCTCAAATAATGGTTGCCAATTGAACATGGGATAGTAAAGCTCCCAGGATCTTTCATTTTAGGAGGCAACTTATTTTTCAAAAGAGCATTACAACCCTCTATGAGTGCAATAGTTTCCATATCACTGAGCTTCTTCTTATTGGACAAGAGCTCCTTCATAAATTTCTCATAATTCAGAATCTGCACAAGAGCATCTACTAAAGGAATATTGACCTGAAGTTGTTTTAGTGTGCTCAGGAATTGTTGGTACTACTTATCTTGCTCATTCTCCTTGAATCTTTGTGGAAAAGGTAAGGGTGGTGAGACATCTAATTGCGCCGACACCCTTGGTTACGTCTACAGTTTTGAGGGTCGGACATTAGGCATATGAGTGAAAATTTGTGGGATTTCCTTGTCTGGTACATCGACAAGCTCTTCAGATTCAACCTTCTCACTAGGGATCACTTCACTAGTATCTTGAGGTGCTACAGTAGAGTCTGTAGTCGGCTTGCCATTTTGTTTACCATTCCTAATATTGATAGCCTTGCAGTGTTCTTTTCCCAGGGATTTTCCGTGTCACAAGGTATTGTGCCTAGTGGTCGACTATTTAGATTCGAAGAAAGTTGTCCTAATTGTGCCTCCAACACCCGAATAGAAGATGAATTCCCTTACACGATAGCTTCGCGAGTCATATGCTCCTGCATTAATGCTTGAAGAGCTGCTAACGGGTTAGGAGGAGAAGCCTATGTTTACTGTTGTCGTCAATGTTCTTGACCATGCTTATTCGATATTAAAAAATGTTGTGGATGTGTCTAGGTCTGGTGTAGATGCATATGGACTTGTTGTGGATGCATCTGAGTGTGCTGATTGTAATTCTACCATTTCTGATTGTAATTACCTTCTCTTGAATTATAATTTCCTTGAGTGGATATATCCCCATATCAGAATGTGGCAGCATTTTGTCCAGTATTCTAAGTTCCCCAAGGCTATTGATTGAGTGCAGAATTAATATAAGAGTTGTCATAATATTTTTATGGATGTTACTGACATAAAAGGCATTCCCTGCATTTTGTGGAAAATCTTCATGGTTGTGATTGTCACTACAAATCTCACAACAAAGGGTTGGAACATCAACTTGTTGAGCTACCTTGTATACGTGCAACCTCACTAGTTCATTGTATATTTTTTATCATACTTTTAAGAGAAGAAAATTGAGCACTAAGTGTACATATTACGCCCATTTCAATAACTCCCGAAGTAGCTTTTGCTTGTGTAGCTCTAGAGATAGAGTATTGATAATCATTCTGAGCAATTCTCTCAAGAATTCTAATCATATAATTATAAGTACAATCCTGTAAAGGTCTTTTGGCTGATACATTGACAAGATTCCTCATGTGTGAATTCAGCCCATTATAAAAAATCTCAATTTGTGTTTCTTGTTGAATGCCATGCATGGGACAATGTCGAAGCAAATATTTATAACGTTCCCAAGTAGTGCGAAGATTCTCATTGTCTAGTTGATGATCAGCTGTAATATCATTCCGGAGAGAAGCATTCATTTTCGACGGGTTAAACCGCAAAACAAACTATGCTAGTGCATTCCAAGAAGTAATTGATCCGGCAGGTAACCCAAAGAACCATGTACGAGCTCTTCCTTATAAGGAATAAGGAAATAATTGCATCTCCAAAGCGTCATTAGGAACGCCTTGTTGACTGAAGGAAGCACAAATTAATAAAAATGATTTTAGATGTTCTCGTGCATCTTGATGTGGCAGCCCAACATATTGCCCATTAAAATTCAGCATTTGGACTACTAGTAGCTTGAGTTCAAAATTTCCAATTTGGATTGCTGGCCTAACAAATCCCAGTTGTATGTCATCCAAGACAGGTACGAGAAAATCTCAAAGTCTCCTCCGAACAGTTCTTTCAATTTCTGGATCAAAATCAGCAATACACTCTGAATTGCTTCGTGTCATACAACACCTAAAATAAAATGTGAAACTAATTGATAAAAAAAGTTAGTAGCAACTAAATATTATGAAATAAAAATAAACAAAAATGAACATCAAATAAACGGCATCCCTAGAAATAGTGCCAAAACTTGATCGGCTGTTTAACGTCACTGGAATAATGTGCAAGCATACACTATCGATGCAAGTATAGTAGGCAGATATGAGTCTGTCGGATATCGATCCCACAAGGATGGTTGTCTTTTGTCTATCAATGTCAGTGCAATAATTAGATAGGAATGAGATAAAATGTGAATGTAGTTGTCGAAGCAATAACTTGGAAACAGTAAGATAAAATATGATGATAAACTGGGATTCCTAACATGAATATTCAATAGAATGTTAAGTGATCACAAGGTATAAAAGGGTAGATGATTTTCGATGCATTAAATTGCAATGAATAGATTACCAAGCTTAACTTCTATATTTAATCAAAGACTTAAACATGCACATTAGCCACACCTTTCGATGATGACAACAGAACACTATCAAGAACAAGTGGATTAAATTCCTCTAATCCTCAAGCAACTTCTGTTGTCATGCCTGTTGGCTTGAGTTCTCACTACACCTTCCAGTGTCAGTGACCGCAATAACACTTCCATGCTAAAAACATTCAAACCCAAAGATTAAATAATAGAAGCCAGATTGAATAAAATAACATTTAACCCAGAAATCATGTGTACTTCTGTACTAACATGAAATAGGAAGTAATCACAAGCGTTTAGAAAAGAAAAATAAAAGAAACAAGTGGAGAATACTATTCATAGAGAACTTGACTTGAATCTGTCTATTCCTCCTTGTGTCGCAATCAGAGCTCCTCGTCTAGAGCTGGTTTCCATCCTTTTCACATCAGTTCACCTGTCAGAGATTAAGTCGCCATAGCCGTAAGTTTCAAGGGATAAGTTGAAGAAGATGATCCAAAAAGCTCTCTCCCCCTTTCTTTTCTTTTGTGAATATTTATATATTTTTCCCAAATAGCTCATGTTTCCTTTTCATCAGAATCATGCTACCCCTGTATGTACAACTTAGTTGTACCTGACTGGACAACTCACGTATTTTTGGTCCTATATGGACAGCTGTCAGGTGCGGCGACAATTCTGAGCGCAATTTGAAATTACTCATGTGGTGACATTTGTAACAAAATATGATAAAATTTAGGGTAAATAAGCCAATATCCACTGAGTCATAAAATGTGAATTATTGCACTAAAAATACTAAAATATGTGCTAAAGATAACTAAATGGGAATAAATTAACTAATAAGTAGGAAGAAAACTTATGTTCTTTCTAGTACTATCACTCAATCATGCACATCTATTCAAAACATGCCCTAACTTGACCATTTTGAAGTCAATTCATCACCTACCATTTTAGCCAGTCAAACATGCATAATACATTATCAAAATAACACAATCAATAAGGCATCAAAAGTACCAAGGTTACATATCCTAAAATGACATATACATTCCAAACTCATCAACTAACATAAACCACAAGTCCACATATACATGCCATTATAACCTTGACCAAGATGTCAAAATCTACCAATTTAAATCGTTGGATAGTGTGATAGATCTCCGACGAGCTTCCAAACCGATCGAGCTTCTAATAATCTGTAAAATAAAGAAAAATAACTACAAAAGAAATGAATGCTTAGTAAGCTCGTATAAACTTTTAAACATAACATTCAATTTCAATAAATGGACTTTATAAAGTAAATATAAACCTATACCAATGTCATAAGATTTATCAAATCATAATCATCAACTCACAAATTAGTGTATTTATTCACGACCTAGATAAATTCATCCTTAGCTTAAATAAATTTCTCACATATAAGTAAAACCTTTTAACTCATCAATCCATCTATATTATCACATTACATATCATTTATGAAATTACTGTTTCATTACATTTCCTTACCTGTGTTATTCGCATAACACAAGACATAAGCATAAACATTGGTCAATTACATAAGCTTGACACAAGCCTATATATATCATCATCAATACAAAAGTTTGTGCATTTATACATAACTCTTTTGGGATCAACCACATGATAAGCTAAATCATAAGAAAATATACCTTTTAATTCATACAACATTTTCATGCACATAAACATATTTACATTTGGACACTTACCATTTCAAGGTATATCATTAAGAATAAGCATGATATAATCCCATCATAAGCTTGGCACAAGCCTAAGCATCTTCCACCACACATGTTAGTGCATCAATTTCATGAACATAAACATACTTTCATTGAACATTGCCTTTTGATTCCTTTTCTTGCTCATCTCATTTGTATAGTACAAAGTATAAATTTAAAAATTAATCATATGTGTACATATCATCAACAATCTCTTCTGGTGAACTGTAACATTCAATTCAAATTCAAATATATGAAAATTCCATCAAAATCACTAAACAAGTTACCTTACCGAGATTTAAAATCAGATGAACGACTTACTGATAAGAGTACATTGACAAACCACTCAAACACACCAGATGCTCGTAAGAGCCAATCCAACCAAAACAAGTCGATGCTCACAAGAGCTAGTCCAACCGAAACACGCCGATGCTAATAAGAGTTATTCCAACCGAAACACGCTAATGCTCATAAGAGCTAGTCCAACTGAAACACGTTATGCTCAAAAGAGCTAGTTCAACCGAAACATGCCAAACAGAGAGTATAACAGGAGAGTTCACAAAAAATGTTGAACCTCAATTTACTCAGGAAATATATATATCACTCCCCAAAAATATCCACTCTAAATCCCTGCAACACACCAAATCTCGATTGTACTCTATCCCGTGTTCAATTCAAACCAATCATCAACATTCAATAAAATTTCCCAAATATTATTTCATCCACAACATTTAAATATATCATTTGTATCATCTAAATTATTCAAAAATTCATATAAATGTTAAATTTCAAACTGTACGAACTTACCTGGCTAAATTGCAGAAATGTCAAAGTACAAGGGTTATTTGGTAATTTTCCATTCTCCTCAATTTTCTAATTGATCTTGATCGAAATTAATAATTAGGTATTAAACAAATTATTTTATGCAATTTAGTCATTTTGACATTTTTACAAAATTGCCCCTAACATTTTACTTTTATTCAATTTTGTCCCTAAGCCTAAAACATGCAAATTAACCATTTTTATTGTAAACCCATGCCAACCGAATATTAATAGCATCCAGTTCAGCCCATTTTTCCAAAAGTTTCACATCAAATCCCCATATTTCTATTATTTCAATAATTTAACCCCTAATCATTAAATTCATTAAAAATCACTTAATAAAATACTTATAAATAACAACTAATACTTTAGATCCATCAATTAACATCTAAAATCAGAAATATTTATTAATGGCAACATTCAAAACCTTTAACAGTTTCAAAAACGAAGGTACGGGCTAGCTAGACCTAATTGCAACGATCTCAAAACATAAAACTTACTAAAAACGGGCAAAGTTTGCATACCTAATCACCAAGCCAAAGTTTGGTCGAATATGTTTTCTTCTCTTTTACAGTTTCGATGATGAACTTCAAATGAAAAAGATGATAATTGATTTTGTCATTGTTTGATTATAATATACTTATTTAATAATTTATTTTTTTACCCTTATTATAATAATCAAACTTTAACAATTTATAAGCTGACTAATGTCCACCAATTTTTTTAATGGTTTAATTACCATTTAAGTCCCTTTACCTTTATTCATTAAGCCATTTAATCACTTAAATCAAATAGTGATCAAATTTTACACTTTTACGATTTAGTCCCTTTTAATTAATTAGCTATCTAAACATTAAAATTTCTTAACGAAACTTTAATACAACCTTAATAACACTCCGTAAATATTTATAAAAATATTTATGGCTCATTTTATAGAAACAAGACCTCGATACCTTATTTTCTAAAACCACTTGACTTTAAGGTTTTACCACTTGAACCTAATTAATTATTCATATAACATAAATTATCATATCAAAAACCTTTTTAAAACCATACTGGCTTGTAGATATTAAATAATAATATTTACAAACTTACTCATCAAATTTGTGGCCTCGAAACCATTATTTTCGACACCACTGAAAAATGAGTTGTTATAGTTGGCGTGAAAAATCCTCGAAATTTGTCAGGCACTGTCTTCTGTGCTTGTTGAGCTCAAAAATGTAGTGTCATCCAAAGTGTGAAGTTCTAACATAGAAAAAGAAAACACATTTTTTTGAAAAAATTAAAATTAAGTTCTAGCTAGTAATAGGAAATTCAACATCTATCATAATTTTTATACTATAAAAAGAAATAAGCGAAAAAAACTCCCTCATAAATCAGCGAAGAGGTCATCTTCAAACTCATCTGTGCCATCATCATTCTCGTCCGAGAGAAGCCTCTGTGCATATACTATCATTGTGGATGGACTTGCTTGCATGAGCTAGGTGGTGTCGAGTCGCGATGGTTGAAACAGAAAGTCACAAGTGAATAAATCTATAAATAGATTCAGGATCTATTCTTCTTGGGTTCAATCTGATGTATTGTTGGTCCAATCAATCACAACTATGTCTCTATCTTATGGGATTCATCGGCTCCATTCCCCAAGGCAAATCATCTCTCCAATTGGATTTGACAGATGTCATATTAGTCTTTCAATCGGTTTGCTCATTTCCAATTAGACTAAGGACATGTTTAGGTTTGTCTACTAGTAATACCTCTTAGTATTTTTTAAATATTAGACAACCTGGGAGCTAATATTTGCTTCTATTTTTTTACATGCGAAAACCATGTGAGGACAATATATAAAGGGTATTAATGTAATCCATGAATTATTTTATGAACCAATATGTTTGAAAAAATTACAAGTGTACAAACGAATATGCTACGCTTAGGGCACTAGATCCAACAATCTCCCACCTGCCCTAGTGAAGTAGATCAGTCATATTTCGCATTTCCATGCTCTCTACGTGTTATTTAAAACCCCTCGCTAGTAGAGTCTCGGTAAATAGGTCTACAAGGTTGTCCTCGTATGCGACTTTGACTACATCCAAGATTTTATCTACAATAGTCTCTCTTATTATATGATACTTTCTATCAATGTGCTTCATCCTCTTGTAGTCTCTGGTTTCCTTGGTGTTTGCTGTTGTCGCACTATTGTCACATTATAATATGATAGCTTTTTCCATATCAAGAATGACTTCAAGATCCATACGGAACTTTCAAAGCCATATTGCTTCTTTCTTAGCCTTAAAAGTAGCCACATATTCAATGTCCACAGTGGAGTCAGTAATACAGTTATGTTTTAAACATCTCCATACAATGGACCCACCATCTAGAACAACAGCACAGCCTGATTTAGATTTCCTTGAATCTCGACAAGTTTGGAAGTCAAAATTAGTATATCCAATAGGAGTAAGATATTTTTCGAAATACACGAGCATATAGCCTCTTGTTCTCCATAAATACTTAAGTATATGCTTAACTACTTGTTAATTTCTTGGTCTTGGATTCGCCTGATATCGACTCACCAACTCTACAGAAAAATAGATATATGGACGTGTGGATAACATTGCATACATGAGACTTCCTACAACCAAATCATAAGGAAACTTTCTCATGTTTTCTCTTTCTTCTGCTGTTTTAGGACAGTCCTCCAAAGAAAGATGAAATCACAATACAGAAGGTTGATTTCCCTTATTCAAATCAGTCATTGCATAACATTAAAATATCTTGTGTATGTATGAAGCTTGCGATAGTGTTATCACTTTGTTCTTTTGATCCTTAATACTCAAATTCCTAGAACAAAATTAGTTTCTCCCAAGTCTTTCATGCTAAAATGTTAAGTTAACCGCAGTTTAATTGATGCAAATGTCCCTTGATCTACCACAAATCATAGTGGAAGATAAAGTACTTTTCAGCACTTAACGAACTTTCTTTCTAATAATTTTAATATATTTTATTAAAATTTTTCATTTCATAGTTTAGATTTAAAATATTTAAAAATAAGATTTTTACGCATTATTTCGAGTTAGTTGACCTACCGGGCCAATATCGGCCTTAAGGTGGTTTTAATGATTTAATTGAGTGTACAAGATATCCTTTTGAAAGCTCAAAAGCATCAGGAATGACAGTTCAATTGTAACACAAGATTTCGAAGTCATAACACAACCGAGTCAATTCAGAATATTACATTCGAAGTTGTGTGTCACGACAAGTATAACGCTGTGTCGCGATACAGGTGCAATAATAGGCAGAAATTAAGCGAGGGTGTTTTTGTCTGCACGACTTATATTTTATGTAATTAAGACTTGTATCTTATCTAATTAGGGCTACTAAGCTTAGTTTATAAATAGTTCAGTTGAGGCAACGCTTAAAGAGTTTTTTGCCAAGTCATTTTAGGGTTTTAGTCAGTAGTTTTAGGTTTTTATTTAGTTTTAGTTTATTTTAAAAGACAACTTATTCTCGTGTTCTTTGACATGGATTTTTTGAATGCAAGTATTTGTAATTAATCATTTCAGTATTTTTCTTTAGTTTCTTATTTGCAATCGAAGATATCTCAATCATTGTCAAAGGATTTCGTGATTCTGAGCACACCAAGTTTATCAAATAGAGTAATTTCTATCATTATCTCGTTTTAGTTTATTTGTATATTTTTGCATGATTTAATTAATTTTAGAGAATATGGAAGTTGTGTTCATGAGTGGCTAGATCCTGATATTAACGAGCGGATATGGGAGTGATTAACGAAAGAATTAGGGTTTCCCAATAGAGTTAGTTGGTATAAATTCATGTGTGTTTAAACCCTGGGATTGACGACCCTAGGAAGTAATCTAGGATTAACGAGGTCGAGAGATAAGTTTACCGAGTAATTTTTAACCTCTCCAATAGCCTCTACAATTAATGTTTAACCTTACACCCAAGGCAATGCAATTGTAAGTTTTGATGAACTTAGCGAGATTCTATGAAATGGGGTAGCAATCATGTTTCAAACTTTCTAACAGACAAAAATTGAAAAAAAAGAATTCAAACTCCTTGTATACTCTTAGCCTTTCGGGGATTTCACCTATGAGACCAATGACTCCCATTTTCCACAATTTATCGTTGCCGACTTAATCTCTACCTAATAAATATACGTATTCCTTTAAGGTAACGGTCCTCTAGCGGTACAAGTCTGATGCCGTATAAACTCAACTTCCCATTTTCCTCTCAGCCATGAATGAAAATTCCTATTGGTTGTCTTCCATTTACTTCCTCGAGTTTTGGATACTTAACCTCCATTGCTCATGATGGACTATCTGTCCCAGGTTATTCCCTGGTGACCTCCTTCTTCTATTAGCCTGAGTGACTTAACCTTCATGTGGACCTCTAAAAACTTAACTGCCTCTAGCTGACCTTTATCTATAGACCTTTATGTTACACTCGATCATCTTTTATATCCTCTAGTTCAGGCTTGTTCACTAAATATTTGTAGCCCCGTACCCGCAAATTCTCCATAACTTAACATCGTAAATCCACATTAAATTTTTTACCTACCATGTCAGAATTTTCTACCATTTTTCCTTATTCTTACATGGTAGGGAATCTTTGTTCTGCCCCATTTATGTGCTCCCTTCTGGCCGAGTCGTACCCCGCTCTCCATTACCTTGTTCTGTTACCTTTTGAGTTTATCCCTTTTTGGCAGTTTGTACCTTTCGCCATGGTCGAGCTATGGTCACACTTATTTTGGTCCCATGTGAACATCCTAGTGGACTCTAACGGTTTTCATAGTCGAGCTAAGGTCTTACAACTCATAATTCTCGAGTAAAATGTCCTAGCGAACACTTTGTGATTTCATAGCCAAGCTATGCTCTTAAACACTTTCACCCTATGTTGAATGTCCTAGCGAACTTTATTGGTTGCCATAGCCGAGCTATGATCTTCCACCTAAAATCTCAAATTTAATGTAATGGGAGACGTCCCTGTGTTTACTATCCCAGCAAACAATCCCATGTTTACTGTCCCGATGAACTATAAGATTGCAATAGTCGAGCTATGGACTTACACATTAGAGCTCTTTTGAGGTGTCGGTCCATAGGGCCTTACTGTCATCTCGGTGTTGCCCCATAAAGCCTACTGACCATCGTTGCGGTGTTTCTCTATTGAACCTAATATTAGTTTATATCAATTCGTATCATATCTACCTTGATGCTCGAACACTGAACTGTCCCCTCCACAAGGCCTGAAGCTTTGTACACCACAGTTGGCACTCACCAACACCATATGTCAGTATCTAAAAAGAATTACATTTCTCAACATTCCTCTGTACATTCCTCCAGTTTGCCATCCCTACCCTTGATGCTTGAGCACAGCAGGGTACCCTCCACAAGGCCCGGAGCTTCGCACATTATAGTTTGCATTTAGCAACATCGTATAGCGATGTCTAATAGAAATTCCCATTCCCAAGTCCTAACTTCATCTAACCTATTAATAGTTTCCCTTCGTATTCCTCAATTTATAAGCACAAAGGCATAGACATATCATCACATAACATAATATCACGGAATACACCAAACTTATGTGTAATACCACAACCAATTTATGTATATCAATGCATTAATGGGAACTCAATTACTTACACCATCATATGTAACAACAGTTTTAGACAACTCAGAATAACTTGTACACATACTATTCAGACAATGTATTATCATCATTCACTTAAAGGTAGAGCACCAAAACTCACCTTGTTTTCTTGTTCTTGATAGCTTAGCTTGTACAATCGCCAAAGCCTCCTTTTTCCTGGTAGCTAAGCATAACAACCACTTACCGGTTAACTTAAAAGCATTCAAACCTTAAAAACCCAGAATCCACAATTATACAGAAGCTTTTAGAGTTCTTACTTTAATTCTTTCCCCAATCCACAAGTACAGAGAGGTAAGGAAGCTCATTGATTCCTCACTTCTCTACTATCAGATTTTTCTTCTCATGATGGTTGTGACATGCAGAGCTTCCTTTAGATACATCCTCTTCTTCTTCAGAGCGTCTGAAAAATATGATACTTTTGAGAGAGGAAAGATTAACAGAATTGAGAAAAATTTTATTTCCATCCACACCTATATATATACTCCATTGGCACAGCCTCTACAGACCGTTACCACCACTCAATCCTAATGAATGTCTCCAACTATAGAATCAGTTATTTCCAATCTAAATAAACAAAAATTGTAGTCTAACATTTCCCAACTAGCCACTTAAGTTTCTAAATATCTCATTAGAGCCCTTAAATTTCTATTTCTATTCAATCGGCTCCCCGACTCTTCTTTGAGTTTGGGTCCTTAGGAGAACTGGGTGTTACAACTCCCTTATCCTTAAAGAAAATTTCGTCCTTGAAATTTCCTCTCATGGCTAGTCTCGAGTAGCCTCCAGGAAACCTTGTCCTTCCTAGGATAACCTACCTCTTAATTCAAAGACAAACATCTCTACTTACCTAAGTAGTCTAGCTTAACTTCTAAGTATCTTAATCTCCTTAAACCACCCCGCTCAAATGGTAGATTCGTATTACTCACATGTGTAAGTTATCTGCCTACAGGTGCTTTTTTTGCCTTCCTAGTGAAGCCTCTGGCTTACACCTCATGCCAAATCATTTTCATGGAAAAGGTTACTAAATTGAGTCTATATGAGCGTGTACTAATTCTGGCAAATATTTGATGGACGATTCACTTTGCCAAATTTTTTTGCTTTTCTATTTATCGATATGTTGACAAAACCTTTCCCTAGATTGGTAGGTGTCAAAAATAGGTTTGAGGACTTGAAAATTTTAGTACGTTTTTCAATCAAATCTTCCCTTGGACATTTGGTTATTTAAACTAAGACTTGTAGAAATCCCTTTATTTAATATCAATCTTTCTCCCACAAATTTTCTTGTCATTCGAGTTCCTTCTTGAACCCTAAGTCTTCTTTCTTCAACTCATTTGTTTCCTTTCTATATTCTTACTCCCTCTACCGAAGTAACTCGACTTCTGTGAGCATTCTTAATTTCAAGGTAACCATTCCCTTTCCTTTTTCTTTAGTCCTACATTATATCATTATGTTTAAGGCTGCATTGGTGTCGAGTGGATGGACCAGGGCTTCTAATCCTTTGAATTATAAGGGTCCCTCAAGAAATTTTATAGTTATGGATGACAGCAGTTCTTATTTCCCGAGAGTCAGTAATTCCTCAAGGATGCCACTATATAGGTGCTCTACCACTTAGGAGGAAATGGTAAACCATCTGATAGCCAGTGGTAACTAGTTGCACAACTTCACATATCACATTGAAAATGCCACATGGGAGAGATGCCTGAGCGATTCCAGTAAGGGCTTCATTCTACCCCACTACTTTATAGAAATTGGCTTCAATCTCCCTTTACATCCTTTCTTTAGCACTGTACTCAAAGAATACAGAATTGCACTAGGGTAATTGACAGGTTTATCCTGGTGGAACTTGATGGTGTACTTCCTGTACTACAATAGCCGTTACGAGCCACTCACTTCTTAGCATTTTCCAATGCTTTTATTGGTTGAAGGTTTTGACTCAGGGGCCTTACTTCAATGTTCGGTAGGGCTGTGAACCCATAATCAAATATTGGGCTCTAAACATTTGTTTGGACCGAAATAAATTTATTTTGGTGAATAATAGGGTTCCCAATGGTATTGACTTCCCCACGAGGTGGTCTATTCCTACCGAGTCTACTTACTGCCAATCTCAGCCCTTACACATAGAGATCATTATTGCACAAGTTGAAATATTGAGTCCAGGGCAGACTCTAGAGTTAAGAAGACTCCTTATGATCAGAAATGTCTTTCATTATTGTTTGGAGGGAAAGAGCCTAAATGGTTGACGTGCATCCTATTTGTGTGAATCCTAGAGTGGTTAAGTTCGCCGAAGAGGCATGGCTATTTGGGGTCGATGGTGAGTTGGCTTGGGCTATTGTGGGAAAACGGAGAGAGCGTACTGATTTCTTCTATATTTTTTGCAATACTGCACCCTACCTCTAGCTTACTTCAGCTATGGGGTTCAGGGGTGAGTCTTCAAGTAGCAATTTAATTGAAAGCATTGTTGACCCTATTGTTCCCCTTACGAGTCCTACTCATTTCTTGCTCCCGACACCTCTGTCCTAGTTAGGAGTCGTAGATATTGAGGGCTTATTTGATAGTACGCAATAAACCATGGATACGATTGCTTCAAATCTGTGAGCTAGTAGTAATAGTCGCAACAAGCCGAGACTTGAAATGGGGTCCCCTAGCACTGGAGAGAGCAATGGCAACAGGTTGCCCCACCATAATCCTAAAAAATAGTCGTTCTTTCTAGAAGGTGGATCCCCTGTTCTCCCATCAGTGCCCAATACAACATTTTGACCGCTTATAAACAAGTTGTCATTTATAGTAAAATATAACACCAAAAATATGTAAGAATTTAGAACAGTGGTGTCGCAATTGCAAAGGTCAAATTATATTATAGTTAGTTAGGTTGTGTAACTTACTGACTTGCAAACAAAGAAACCCTCAGATGACACATGACCGTGTCGCCAGGCCATGTGCCACACATGGCTGAGTCACAAGCCCATGTCTCAAGGTTTGTAGACATAAATTTGCCTAAAATCAAGCCATTTCCTATACCATTTCATGCATAAACACTTAAGTCCTTTGTGCACATTTTTAAGGCACCAAAACCCTTCAAAAATATACATATAATGACCATTACAAGAGTCCTAAATCAGCTAACCAATATGTCACTCAAGACACCTACACTAAAATCATCAAAACTTACCTAAACAAGTCAACTTTACCTAATTTCAAACATCAATATCTAGTTCAAAACTTTACAAAACAAATCATAACTTGACCATAATCATACCAACTCAAAACATACATGTAAGCCATTCAAAATATTAAACATAAAATAGCTTCAATGACACCAACTAGCAACGCATCAAATGTACCAAAAAAGTTAACTTACACAACTTATACATACCAAATCATCAAACTAAACATTCAACTAAGCACCATTACAAGGCCACCTATACATTCCATTATAACCTTGGTCAAAAAATTCAAAAACTACTGATATTTATGTTGGATAGTGTGATAGATCTTCGAAAAGCTTCCAAACTAATCGAGCTTCTGATAATCTATAAAACATTGGAAAGAAACCACATAAGCACATAATGCTTAGTAAGTTCGTAGAAAATAAAACATAACTTACAATTCATTTACAAAACATAAATTATAAGTACATTATAACCCAAATCACAAGCTTGGCACAAGCCTATACATCATCGTCAAAACCCAAGTTAGTGTGTCTGTACATGGTTCAACTGAATTCATCCATAACAAGGATTTTGCACATGTATTCATATCATAGTTAGTGTGTCTGTACATGGTTCAACTGAATTCATCCATAACAAGGATTTTGCACATGTATTCATATCATATAGATCAACATTCCTTTTCATAGATTCATCATACGTTACATTTGAACACTTACCCTTTCCATTTCCTTTTCATACCCGTTGAACCATCTAGAATTTCATCGGATACTCAAGAAAGCTCACACGAAGTGTGCCTTTACATAACCGTAACATTTCCTTTACATCATTACTCACATGAGTTATGGGTCGAAACATAAGCTACATGATGCTGCTCATACGAGCTATGGAGTATCTACAACAAATGCAGGACCTCAGCCATCGGTAGGACATCCAAGACCAGCACTCGAAACATGATCCCTAATGACATGTCATTTGTATCATTCAAATTCCTAAGGTTCAACCAAGACTCAATAACTGTCATATCATTGATTTCGATATACATCATTCAATTACATTATGAATACATAAAAAAAATACATTTGAATAACATTAATATGATAACCATTAGACGAACTTACCTCAACAACTAGGGCATAGACATTAAAAACGAACTAACCAGAAGCATTTGCTTTGCCTCGATCTAGGTCCGTACGTGGTTTATCTTGATCATGCAAGCAAAACAAATTGGTCGAATGCCCTAGCTAGCTTCAATGGTGTTTTCCTCTTTTAATTTCAGTTGTGGATGATAAAATGAGACACATGAAGTGGTTTTGGTTTATTTAGTTTAATTTTTATTTATCTAATTACCATTTTAACCTTTAAAAACCATAATAATTTCATCACAACCATGCCATGCACATCCACTAACTTTATCAATGGTATAATTACCATATAAGTCCACTCAATTTAAATTTTCATAGTCATTTGACCCTTTTAAATAATAGAATTCTACTTTTACACTTCTTACGATTTAGTCATTTTCACTTAATTAATCATGCAAATATCAAATTTCCTTAACAAATTTTTAATACAACCTTACTAATATCCCATAAACATTAAAATAATGATAAAATAATAATTTAATAACTAACTTGTGGTCCCAAAACACAGTTCTAATTTTACTGAAAACAGGTTGTTACAACTCTGCCCTTAAAGGAATTTTTGTCCCTAAAAATCTTACCAAAAAATAGGTTCAGGTATTGCATTAACATAGCTTATTCCAATTCCTAAGTAGCCTCTTCTATTTCGTGTCATTGCCAGAGAACTTTAACTAAAGCTATACCTTTATTTCTCAATTCTTTAACTTCCAGAGCTAGAAGTATGATTGGTTCTTCATTGTACGTCATATCTAGTTGAATCTCAACATCTACAGTTGAAATCATGTGTGAAGGATCTAATGGATACCGTCGTAACAATGATACATTAAATACATTATGAATCTTTTCTAACTCTGACGACAAAGCCAATCGATAAGCTACTGGCCCAATTCTCTCAGTGATTTTGTACGGCCGGATAAATCATGGACTAAGCTTTCCTTTCCGGTCAAATCGAAGAATTTTCTTCCAAGGTGATACTTCCAGAAATATTTTGTCGCCGACTTAAAATTCAATATTTTTTCTCTTTAAATCTTCGTAAGATTTCTATCGATTGGAAGATACTTTCAAACTATCACGTATCACTTTAACTTTTTCTTCAGTTTCTCTAATCAAATCAACATCAAAAAAATTTTTCTCACTCAACTCAGTCCAGTATAATGTAGTGTGGCATTTTTTACCATACAAAGCTTCGTACGGTGTCATTTTAATACTTGCCTAATAATTGTTATTGTATGCAAATTCAACCAATGACAAAAATCTCTCCCCATTAGCTTCGAACTCCAAAACACAACATCGAAGCACATCCTCGAGTATCTAAATTACTCGTTCAGACTGACCATCAGTCTGTGGATGAAACACTCTACTAAAATGCATTCGAGTACCAAGAGTTTCATGTAACTTACTCCAAAATCGAGACGTAAATCATGGATCCTTATCGGATATAATAGAAAATGGCACACTATGCAATCTAACAATCTCGGAAACATACAATTCTGCCAATCTTTCAAGTGAAAAATTCATAAGCACCGAAATGAAATGTATGAATTTTGTCAGACGATCTACAATAACCCATATAGCATCTTCCTTTCACAGAGATAGATGCAATCCTAATACGAAATCCATCGTAACTCGTTCCCATTTCCACTTTGGAATCATCATAGGTTGTAATAGACCAGAAGGTACCTGATGCTCGAATTTAACTTGCTGGCAAATTAAACATTTTGATACATATTTTGAAATCTCCCATTTCATACCTGGCTACCAGTACATCTGTTTCAAATCATCATACATTTCATTGCCAATAGGATGAATCGATAAGCTACTACTGTGTGCCTCCTGCAAAATATTATGAATGAGATCAGACTGTTTCAAAACACAAATTCTATCTTTGAAGCACAAACTGTCGTCTAAACGAACATGAAAATTTGAATTAGATGTCGACTCAATTGCTCTCTATTTTGCAATCAATTCATTGTCACTTTTCTGAGCCTCACAAATCTGTTGCAAAAATGCCGGTCTAGCTTTTAGCTTAGCTAAAATTGAACCATCATCAATCAACATCAACCATGTGTTCAAAGCTCACAAAGCAAATAGATATTTTCTACTCAGCGCATCATCAATGAAATTAGCCTTTCTCTGATGATAATCAATGATCAAATCATAATCTTTCAGCAACTCAAGCTATCTACAATGTCTCAAATTCAAATATTTCTGTGACATCAAATACTTCAGGCTTTTGTAATCTATGAAAAAATGACATTTTTCTCCATACAAATGGTGTCACCAAATCTTTAAAGCAAACACAATAGATGCAAGCTCTAAATCATGAGTCAGATAATTCTTTTAGTGTAGTTTCAATTGTTGAAAAGCATATGCTATCACTTTGCCTTCTTGCATCAAAATACAGCCTAAACCATTTAATGAAGCATCACTATAAATCACAATTTTTTACCAAACTCTGGCTGAACCAAGACAGGTGCCTCGGTTAACAAAGCTTTCAACTGATTAAAACTTTGCTAACAATTCACAAACCATTCGAACTTGACATCTTTTTGAAGCAATTTCGTTAATGGCGTAGCAATAATAAAAAATCCTTTGATAAATCTTCTGTAATATCTAGCTAAACCCAGAAAATGTCTGACTTCTTACACATTTTTCGAAGGTTTCCAATTCATTACAGCTGAGATTTTACTCAGATTGACCCTAATATCGTTTGCCGACACTAGGTGTCCCAAAAAATTCGACTTCTCAAAGCCAGAACTCACATTTGTTAAACTTAGCGAATGACTATTTTTCACATAAAGTTTGTAAAACAATTCTCAAATGTTGGGCATGCTCTGTCTCATCTTGTGAATAGATCAAAATATCATTAATGAATACAACAACAAATCTATCTAAGTATGGTTTGAATATTCTATTCATCAAGTCCATAAACACAGCAGGTGCATTAGTCAAACCAAATTGCATCACAAAAAACTCATAATGTTCGTACCTAGTTCTGAATGTAGTTTTTGGCATATCAAAGTCTTTAACCCGTAGCTGACAATATCCAGAATCAAGGTCGATCTTTGAAAATATTGTTGCACCTTTCAATTGGTCAAACAAATCATCGATACGTGGCAATGGGTACTTGGTCTTAATCGTGACTTTGTTGAGCTGTCGGTAATCAATACACAATCGCATAGACCCGTCCTTTTCTTGAAAAACAACACAGGAGCACCCCAATGAGAAAAGCTAGGTCGAGCAAAGCCCCTATTTGACAACTCTTTGGAAAAACAATAATTTATGTGTTTTTACATGCCCTTTTTAACTTAAAATCATGTTATTTCAGTTAAATTCTTGTCGAAAAATAATTAAATATTATAAAAATAATTAAATTATGTTAAAAATATGAACATGATGAATTTTAATTAATTTTATAGTTAATTTTGATTAATTTTGACTATTTTCGATAGATTTGCACAAAGGGCGAAAATTGGCTCGACAGACAATGCTCGAAGAATAAAACCGAGAAGTGATTTGAAACATCGAGGAAAATTTATTTCCAGCCTAAGATGGTCCAAAAATGTGTGTTAATTCATAATATAATTAATTTTAATTTATTCCCAATTTAATTTGGGCTAAATAAATTATTAATAATTAATTATGGAAAAAAAGGGACTAGTTGAACCGCATTGGTTGAACCGAATCTAGTGAACCGAACCAGCCACCAATTAGGTTGCCCAGAACCGTCCATATGCTGACCCAAATCAGCTTTTTAGCTGACTAAATGAGCTTGGAAAGAAGCCCTTGAAGAATTTTCAACCTTGCATTCAAACCCCTCCAAAAAATATGGCATTATGGATTTGCCCCAGGCTATTTTTAGCAAAGTTGAATCTTTCAACTTTGCCATGTGTGTGGCAGGCCAAGGGGGTTCTCTTTGGCTGATGGAATTTGCTATTTTTAGCAGCCAAAATCAGCTATAAAATCCATCCCTTGCTAATCATTCAAATCATCCCTCACACTCTCATTCTCTCTTCTCCTCTCTCTCTTTCTCTCAACTTTTCCTTTCCATTTCCCCTTTTGTTCAAGTGCCAATTTCTTCTCTTAGGAAAGAGGTCGTAATCAGCCATTTTTTAGCAATAATTAAAGTATCATAAGCCACCTTGACAGCTGAGGACAAAGGAGAATGAAGAACGGAGCAATTAGTCAAGTCACGGAGAAACACCGGATTTGCTTCTTGTTCCCTATCTCTTTAAATTTCGTTGTTGTTTTGACAAACATGTTTATGACTATTTATGCTATTGAAATGGTTATTTTAATCAATTTAGCTTGAATTTAATCCGTGTTGGGTTGATTATATTTTGCCTGCTTGAATTATTGAAATTGTTTTTGAACTGTTATAGGCCTCGGTAAGAGGCTTGATTAAGTAAAATCATGCCTAAGTTATTCTTGCAATATTAATTGTTAGATAACTAATGAATTAATTATTAAATCGTATTGAAATTGTAATTAATCAACACCATACTTAATCAGTGCATGTTTATTCTTCTAAGGTAGCTAAAGTTAATTTAGTATTGTATTTGGTGATACATATGCCTTGCATAACTTGCAAGATTATTATGATTAAACTGTTTCAAGGTAGAAATACTCTGTTACCTCACTTGATCTTTTATATGCTTGTGAAGATTGATTAATCGCTTGGGTTGACATTGAAAATTGTTCAAACGATTGATTAATTTAATAAGTATGTATGAGCAATAGCTAGCAAATTATCAAGTTGCGATGAATTTGTTCGTAGCAGTATAAACATAGGTTTAATAATTCTAATGTACCATCCTGATTTTGGGCCTAGTCGAAACAGTGGTTTTGGGACCACAAATCTGATGAGGAAAAATTTATTTTTACTATATTTTAATGGCCTACAATTTCACGGAATGATTTCGTGAAAATTTCGTTCAAAAATTTCGACGTTTGGGCACTCAATTTAGTCAAAATGACTAAATTGTAAAAGCACAAAAGTTGAGTTCTACATGTTAGAGGTGTCCAATTGTTATGAAATTTTAGATTGGAGGTCTTTATATGGTAATTAGATCATTTTTTAAGTTATGGATAAAAATGGACATGAGATAAGTCAAATAAGAAATTTTTCAGTTAGGGGCATTTTGGTAATTTGGTAATTAAAATGAATTAAAAGGGAAAAAGATGGCAAATTGTGCTCATCTTCTTCATTTGGCCGAAATTAGCAAGGGGGGAAGCCATTTTTAGGGTTTTCAAGTTTCCAAGGTCTATAGTAAGTGATTCCAAGCCCTGTTTTTAATGTTTTTTTTACGTTTTTGGAGTCCCGATAACTTGATTTAGCTTATTCTAGCAATAATTTAACCTAGGGTTTATATTTGGAAAAATATCCATAGGTGAAATGTGTTTATTTTGGTGTTTTATGGTAGAGTATGAAGCTTGAAATTATGTTAAACAACTTTTGCTAAGCGATTTTAAGTGAAAACAAGTAAAATGACATAATCGGTAAAAATACCTAATGCTCATAAGTAAGTGTTAGAGTGGGAATTCGATGATGCCATAGAAGGGAAAAATGTTCAGCATGTTATAAAAAATAAGAATATGGGATGAAGTTTAATTTCCAAGCTTTGGGGCAAAAGTGTAAATATGTAAAAGTTTAGGGGTAAAATTATAATATTGCCAAAGTTAGAGTCGAGGGATGTTTTGATAAATGTGAGTATTAAGTAAACTAAATTTGCTATTATAGATCAAGAAGAACGAAATATGGGGTTAGACCGAGAGAATTAGTATTAAAAAGTCCCGTTGAAACATTAAGAATGTATCGGATACAAATGTCATGACATTTGGGTAAAGAGATCCCATGTAAGACCATGTCTTGGACATGGCATTGGCATCATTGAGATTATGAGAGGTCCCATGTAAGACCATGTCTGGGACATGGCATGGGCACCGATATGAGAACTCCTATGTAATACCATATCTGGGATATGACATTGGCAGTACAAGAAACATCCCATGTAAGACCATGTTTGGGACATGGCTTTTGCATGTTATTATCAGAAAAGAGACCCAAGTATTCTTATTATTCCAATGTGACTCAATGGGCTAGTAAACAAATTATGTTCCATGAAAGTTCAGGTAAAAGCATAAATAACAAATTCAGGTGAGTTATAAGAGTTAAGAACATATTATGTTATCAATTGAGAACCAACATTTTAGCAAGAGAAGAGTAAGTTATAATCATGAGTTATCTAAGTAAATAAGTAAGTGAACGAGTAAGAGATTAAGTAAAGAGGAAATTAGAGATCATGACACTTGAGTATATTTATTTGTGTTAAATGTTGTATTTTCTTGTAAAATTACTAAGATTTATGCTTACTTCCTTTATTTTCCTTCTTTTATAGTATTACAAGAAAATTCAGAAATCTTCAAGACGTCGGAGAGCGCTCACACTATCAACAACAACAACTCGATATTTTATGATGATCAATGTTTGAGCTATGGCATGTATAGGGACTTAGTCATTTTGAATGTATGTCCTTATGATATTGCTAAAGGATGATGTGTAAATATGTGATAATTTTTAGCTATTAAAATGGCTAAGTAAGAATATGTTTGGTATTATGAATGCCTAGGTGATAGTTTATACCTAGAAATTATGAAAGAGTAAAAATTTGCAATGAAACAGTTTTGGGACAGCAATAGTAACGTGACTTTGAAAAATCACCAAGGATAATATAAAATAAATTAGAGAGTCAATGGTATATAGAATTAAATATTATCAAGTCTATTTTCGTAGAAAAATAACGGTGTGGGTAAAGAAATTTTATATTCTGAGATATTTGAATTTTGGTTAGACAGGGTTAGAATGGTTTTTGGAGTCCCCTGTTCTGACTTTAGAAAATCATTAAAATTTTTACAAAAATAATTATGAGTTATAATTTATATTTATAGATTCCTTAGTG
Organism: Gossypium hirsutum; assembly: GCF_007990345.1. Lineage (NCBI taxonomy): Eukaryota > Viridiplantae > Streptophyta > Magnoliopsida > Malvales > Malvaceae > Gossypium > Gossypium hirsutum. The sequence goes on from NC_053447.1 coordinate 41,936,888, forward strand.
AGTCTATTTTGTTTACAAAGAAGTGATAACACCATATGAAAATCATACGATGAGAAAATTGAGTTTTAGTGAATAAAGGTCAGAATCGTCAGGCAGTGAAATAGGGGAGACTTTAATGAATAAACTGTACTAATTCGCTGAACAAAAAATTCTGAAAATTTTATGGTAAGATAATATTTGAGTCTAGTTTCATGAAAAATTTACGGATCTAAATTTTGAGTTTTTTAACTTGAGGTATAATTAAATTAGTGACTACTGCGCAGGTGCACAGCATTATGGTGAACAGTGAAATAAATTTTAAAAGAAAATTTTTATGCCCCGAACTATTAAGTTAAGTCAAGTAACTCCCCATGCTCAACTCCGGTAATGGTCTTGGGTAAGGGGTGTTACATCTAAGTTAAAGGAATGTAATTAATCCATCAAAATTGTATCATCTTGATTAAACCTTATTTGAAATCGTTCATTAGAACCTTTTTATTTTTAATTTTTTTTACTTAGTTTTTAACCCATAATTTTTAATCATCTTTAAACAAAAATATTTTCCATGACGAAAGTGTTTTAACATTAATTTCATAAATATTCCTTTTTACAGTCCCTGTGGGTATGATAATTTGACATTTACTTGTCACTTTATTACTTGTTGTGATTGTGTACACTTGCACATTTTCGTCGTTTCAAGTTTTTGGCACCGTTGCCAGGGACTGTTTTAAAAAAAAGTCATTATTTGTGAATCCATTTTTATATTTTTGTTTATTTATTTTCTTGTTTAAATCTTTACTTAATCTTTCTATGATTATTTCAGGTGTTGACTAGATTATCGACTTACTCCCTATGAACCCTGAAATAGAACGAACCTTTCGACAACGAAGAAGATAAGTGAACCAGAGAATGACCAAAGAGATAAAATTTGAGAATATGAATCAAGGAAACGGAGCAAATCTATCTCAGAATCCTATCCTTATTGCTGATGATAGGGGTAGAGCTTTACGACAGTATGCCGTGCCAGTATTTAACGATCTTAATTTGGGTATTAGGAGACCCAAAATCGAGGCACAACAATTCAAGCTGAAGCCAGTCATGTTCTAGATGCTTCAGACTGTGGGCCAATTCAGTGGAATGCCTACTGAAGATCCTCATCTTCACTTAAGACTATTTATGAAAGTGAGCAATTCTTTCAAGTTAGCCAGAGTACCCGAAGATGCATTACGACTGAAGTTGTTCCCATATTCGCTAAGGGACAGAGCTTGTGCCTGGTTGAACTCATTGCCACTGAACTCCATTTCTACATGGCAAGAGTTAGCCGAAAGATTCCTTATGAAGTATTTTCCGCCGAGCAAGAATGCCAAGTTGAGGAATGAGATCACTGCCTTCCAACAAATGGATGATGAGTCCTTGTATGAGGCATGGGAAAGGTACAAAGAGTTATTACAAAAGTGCCCTCATCATGAAATCCCACATTGCATTCAACTTGAGACATTCTATAATGGTCTCAACACTCACACGAGGATGGTAGTGGACGCCTCTGCTAATGGTGCTCTCCTTTCTAAGTCTTATAATGAGGCTTACGAAATTATTAAGAGGATTACCAGAAACAATTATCAGTGGCCAACCAATCGAGTAGCGTTAAGAAGACGAGTCGCTGGAATACATGAAGTGGACGCTCTCACTTCACTCACATCTCAGGTATCTTCAATATCCTCAATTCTTAAGAATCTTACCACTAATGGGTCTAACAATTTTGCATCCCAACCACCTAACCAATTTGAGAATATAGCCTGTGTGTATTGTAGGGATGGACATTTGTTTGAAGAATGTCAATCGAACCCTGAATCTGTATATTACATGGGTAACCAACCAAAATCGAGGGACGCAAGGACTACAATCCAACTTCCAAAACTGAGGGACGCAAGGACTACAATCCAACTTTTATAACTCATAATGGCGAAGTCACCCGAATTTTTCCTGGAGTAACCAAGGGGCTAGAACCAATAACACTTACGCCCAACCTAGACCAACTAAGCCGCCTAGTTTCCCCTAACAAGTTTAGAAACCAACCCAAGCGGAACCATCAAATAGCTTAGAGAATCTACTGAAGGCATACATGGCGAAAAATGACGCCACTTTAAGGAATTTGGAGAATCAAGTGGGCCAGCTTGCTACTAAACTCAGGAACCAAGCACAATGTGCTCTACCTAGTGACACGAAGAATCCGAGAAATCTGGGGAAGGAACATTATAAAGCATTGACATTGAGTGAAAAGACAGTAGAGCCCAACACTATCAAAGTTGAAAATGAGCCAGCTGACGCTCAAGATTCAGAAGAAGTTCAACCAAGTGTTGAAATTCTAGTTTCACCAGAACCAGAATCTGCAAAACCCAACAAAGTAACCTCAGGACCAGCTAATTCTGAGCAACTAACAATGTTGTTAGATGCAGAATTGCCACCAAAGGCGAATCAACCAGAATCAGTCCCAGTAATGAAACCACCACCACCCTACCCTCAAAGACTTCAGAAACAAAAGCAGGAGATTCAATTCAAGAAGTTCCTTAACGTACCCAAGCAACTTCACATCAACATCCCGTTGGTTGAAGCACTTGAGCAAATACTGAACTACATCAAGTTCATGAAAGATATCTTGTCTAACAAACAAAGGCTTGGAGAATTTGAAACGGTAGCTCCACTACACCAAAAGTGGGATTTAGCAGCATTTTTTGTGGCGCTTGTAGATTAAACGCCGCTAAAAATCAGGCATTCACGGCGTTAATCACAAAACGCCGGTAATGATCCAACAATAGCAGCGATTCTATCAAATCGCCACAAAAAGAGCACCATTAGTGGTGTTTTTAAACAAAAACGCCGTAAGAAAGCTGACAAAATGCATCGTTCAATATTCAGGAATAGTGGCAATAGCGGCGCATTATGAAAACGCCATTATAGAGTACAATTAGCGGCGTTTTTTTGTATGCGCTGCAAAAAATGCTAAACAAAACGCAGCGTACAATATTGAGGTATGGTAGAATTAGTGGCGCTTCTGTATAAATGCCGCTGAAGCACATCATTAGCGGCACTATAGAACAAGCACCACAAAATATTTGAACCAAAACGCAGCGTCTGGCAATGAGGCATAGAGCCAATTGTGGCACTTGCGATAAACGCCGCTATAGCCTGATATTAGCGGCGTGTAGCCGAAAAACGACGGAAAGTTTGAAAGCGAAACGCAACGTTTCGTCTTGAGCTATAGCACCTTTAGTGGCGCTTACTCATAAACGCCGCTAGATATCAGCTTTTAGTGGCACTGTTGCTTAAGCGCCAAAAAAATTTGACCAAAACGCATCGTTACGGCTTCACGTATAGATTAATTAGCGGCGCTTATTTGGAAACGCCGCGATAGAGTAATTTTTAGTGGCGCTTTAGATTAAAAACGCCGCAAGAAACTTAATTTATTTTTCCATTATTTTAGGATTTATTTTTCCATTATTTTTGCTACAGAGTTTTAGGGTTTTTGGTATATATACTATTTTCTATTTTGGGCTAGGGATTGAAGGTTTGATGTTCAAGGTTTAAAGATATATATATACTACTATTTGAAAACTAATTAAAGAATAACATTTTAATTTTACTGGGATCCATTCCACGTTGTAGCACACCTATATTAAATAATTAAATAATATAAAATATATGTTTTGTACTAAACTAACACATTGGGCACCCAAATTTTCAAAGATATGGTTTAGGATTATGGTTTATGACTTACGGTTTAGACTTTAGGGGTGGCCAAGTTTAGGGTTTAGAGTTTATAATTTGGTGGTTGTTGTTTGTGGTTTACGGGTTTAATTTTTATGGTTAATTTAGGGTTTAAGATTTACGGTTAATATGTACGATATATTGTGTATTGGATTTTGTGGTTTGGTGGTTTATGGTTAATTGGCGGGTTTAGGGTTTCAATTTTATAATTTGGGGTTTGGGGTTTAGGGTAAGGGTTTATATAGTTTGGGGTTTAGGGTTTACGATTAATTAATTAAGGCTTACAGTATAGTGGTTTATAGTTTGGGGTTTGATGGTTACGGATAAATAACATGGTTGATGATTTTAAGGTTTCAGCTTGGGGCTTTTGTGTTTAATCTTGGATATTCTAGATTAATATAAATGAAAATAATGTAAATATAAATTAATATTTTAAAAAATACATCAAAATGGGTTAAATCCCAAAAGCAGACACGAACAATGTTTTACTATTCAACTATTTTATACATTAACTTTTTTTCGTGTGTGATCCAGATAATCTTGTAAAATAGTAACATAATTATTGATATAATTAAAATAAAATTTTATTCATATTGCATACATAAATAGTTATATTTATTCAATATAAAAATATACTGATGTATTTTCTTTTTAAAATGTGTAATTATTAGTTAAAATTTTCTCTCTAATTTAAACGAAATTATTGAAATATCGGTTAATTTTATTGAAATGTTAGCAAAACATCGCCGTTTTGTTCTTTGCATTTAGTGGCGCTTTTTGTAAACGCCGCAATAGTGTATTATGAGTTAAGAAACTACGTCGTTTGGCATTGTCTTTAGTGGCGCTTTCCCTAAAACGCCGCAAATAGTTTAAGTTTTATATATAAACGGTGCCGTTTTACGTATTTTAGTTGTGGCGTTTAGGGTTGAAAACGCCAGGAGTTTGATTTAACTGATGTCGAAACGACCGCGTTTGACTGTATATTTTGTGGCGCTTATGTATAAACGCTGCAACTGGGTTAGATAGGAAAAAAACGGCGTCGTAATACTATATAGATAACTTTATATATGCATGTATATTGAATGGTTAAATTAGGGTTTAAGGTTTAATGAGACTTGTTAAATGATACAATTAATTCATTAATACTTTTATATTATTAAAATTTATTATCTAGGAAAAATGTAGGAATTTTGATTTCATTGATATATTCCTTGGTAATGAAATATAATACTTGATTAATTCGTTATGTATTTGTATAATAATAAATAAGAACTAGAAAGCAAAAGAAAAAATTATAACAATTTAGTCTAAAATATTAAAAGTTAATTACGAATATAAAAGTAAACTTTTAGTAGTGTACAATTGTTTTAATAATTAATAATTTTTTATTATTATTGTATTATCATTGTCAAAAGGATTGCTAAACTTTAATTATACTTAGTAATTAAAAGATACAGTTAATAAAAGATGTGAGTTTTCGCGGCATTCTCAGCAAAACCGCCGCAACAAGTTATTAAATATTTGGTGAAAACGGTGTAGTTTTGTTTGAAAATTGAATGGCTTTTGCGGCGCAAGTGTAGAAATGCCACTAAAGGTTGGATTTAGCGGCGCTATGTGGAAAACGCAGCAAAATTTCTTTCCGGTTTTAAATAAACGGTGTCGTTTTGTCTGCCACATTAACAGCATTAGTGGCGATAGGTTAAAAACTCCTCAAAAGATCGTCTCTTACATCCCAATTACTCCCAACACTTAGCCGAAATTCCCCCCAAATTTCTCCCCAAAATTGCTCCCGATTTTTCCCCCAAAAATCCCCCAATTCTAGAACCCTAGGCTGCTGCGCCCCAACCATCTCTGCTACATTACTCGTCGACCCTTCTGTTCTCGCTCGTCAACCGTCGACCGTCACAGTGCTATACCACCGCAGTCCTCTGCCGTCGCTAGGGTACAACAGTCAACAGGTTTTCCTCCTTCTCTCCTTCACTGAAATAGATTTGCACCTGGTTCCGTCTGTCTTACAACCTCACATACATTTTTTTACACCTTCATTGATAACTAAATGCAAATATGTTGTTGATGGGTTTTAGACAATTTTCCAGTTTCGTGTTTTGGACAGAAAAAATTGGGAATTTGTTCTTAGAATTTTAACTATACCCGTTGCATGATTTAGTTCATTATTTGTTTATTTCCTGTTTGTATTTTAAAAAGAAGTTAATAATTTTGTTCATAATATTGTTCATAATTTTGACTATCGGCTTGTTGTAAATAAGAAAATGAAATTGCAGGCTTCTAATACTGTTTGTTCATAAATTTGGTAATAATTTTGTTCATAACTTTGAAACTGTTTGTATTTATACAGGATTTGCAGGCTTGTAGTGAAAAATTTGTTAATAATTTGCATATTCTTCAAGTTCCCATGAAAAAGCTTTCAAATTTAAGGACATATTTGCATGTGGGTCCTCTAATTCTTATCCCATGTGCTCCCATTTGCCTTTCCGATCAATATATTATGGTTTAATATCTCATTCTCATTTTAGTACATGGTAAAATGTAATATAAGTTTGAGGTTCATTCATGAAAGTACAAGAGATGCTTCGAAGTAATATAAGTTGGTCACTAGACAATGGAAGAAGTGTGACGATGTTAATAGAAAGGTAGCTGCTTAATGTAAGACCTTTAATTAGCAAAAGCACTATGGAAGCTAGCGGTTTGGAGAATGTTCGGGTCTCGGATATGGTAGATAATCATGACAATTGGAAATGGGATTCCTTTGCTTATCTTTTAGAATAGTCGATCCTTTTGTAGATTGCTTCGATTCCCCTTTCAAAAGATAATTTAGGGCTTGATTAATGCATATGGAGGTGGCCCTTCTAAAATATAATTTAGAATTTGATTAATGCATGTGGAGGTGGTCTAGCGTTGGTAAGTTTACAATCTCAATGCTTATAAGCAACAATGGTTGGAATTGGAATCGAAAGAGGATCATTTGACTAAATTATGGAAATTGAGAAAAATGTCTTGTCATTATCCTTTGATGGCACTATTAGTGAAGAATTTGAGCATTATATACACCTTCAATTTGCGTTTAATATAAGCTTTTCTGTAGCTTATACCATGAAATAAACATTTAATATGAAACCATCATATGGTACTAATAAAATGGACAAAAAATTGAAATAGTAGATAATGTTTGAAATTACAGTTTTAAAATTCTTAGAGCACCAATTGAATTACATATATCAAACTTTAGATTTAAAATTTTCATGCCAAATAACCTAACTGAAATTAATGTTACTGCCTATCATTTATGATGTTGTTAAATTTGACTTGAGAGACGTAGAAGCCACGTTTTCAATCAAGACTTGAGAGACGTAGAAGCCACATTAATATTATACATAAATTACATAACTTAATTAATTAATATTATACATAACTTACATAACTTACAACTTACATAACTTACATTAATATTATACATAAATTACATAACTTAATTAATTAATATTATACATAACTTACAACTTACATAACTTACATTAATATTACACATAAATTACATAACTTACATTAAAATTATACATAAATTACATAACTTAATTAATTAATATTATACATAACTTACAACTTACATAACTTACATTAATATTACACATAAATTACATAACTTACATTAATATTATACATAAATTACATAACTTAATTAATTAATATTATACATAACTTACATTAATATTACACATAAATTACATAACTTACATTAATACATAACTTAAATTACATAACTTAATTAATTAATATTATACATAACTTACAACTTACATAATTTACATTAATATTACACATAAATTACATAACTTACATTAATACATAACTTAAATTACATAACTTAATTAATTAATATTATACATAACTTACATTAATATTACACATAAATTACATAACTTACATTAATACATAACTTAAATTACATAACTTAATTAATTAATATTATACATAACTTACAACTTACATAACTTACATTAATATTACACATAAATTACATAACTTACATTAATATTATACATAAATTACATAACTTAATTAATTCATATTATACATAACTTACAACTTACATTAATATTATACATAAATTACATAACTTACATTAATACGACATAACTTATTAATATATATCATATGATAACTTAGATAGTGAAACAATACCAATGAAGTTAACAACTTACCCTTGTAATTTCTGCTGAAAATCAGACTTGCAAGAATTAAGCAATGGACTGGTCTTGGATGAATTTGTCAAGGGTAAGCAACGAATATAGAAATGGAGTACAAACTTTTCTGAATTTTGCATTTCAATATGCAAGCCAAGAGAACATGATTCTTTGCCCCTGTAACAAGTGTGTCAACATAAACTGGCATTATCGTGAAGTTGTATACGAGCATCTAGTTGTTGATGGGTTTGTTCGGGGTTATAAAAAATGGTTTTTCCATGGAGAATGCCCGCCTAGTACTTTCTCTTCAAGGATAGATGTATCTTATCTTGGTACTGCTTACCATCAGTCTGATAGAGGGGATGACATGGAAGGTATGTTGCGGGATGCATTAATATGCACAGTCATGGTTTTCAGTCATTCCCGACCGACTTTGTGGTATCTGATGATTGTAATCCTGGTGCAAATGCTTTTACCGAACGGGGAACAAGTGTACCTCATGAAGAGCCGAATGGAGAAGCGGCGAAGTTCTATGCGCTTCTTAATGAGATGAATGAAGAACTATATGAGGGATCAAAATTCTCCAAAATGGCTTTCTGTGTTCGTTTTTTCCAGTTAAAATGTTTGGGAGGGTGGACCGGGAACTCTTTGACAATTCTGCTAGAGTTTTTGAGAGAAATGTTTTCATTTACAAAAATCCCTCAGTCATGCAAATATATGAAGAAAATGATAAAAGACTTAGGTCTTGGGTACAACAAAATCCATAGTTGCTCGAACGACTGCATGTTGTATTAGGGCGATTGGAGAAACCAACAGTGCTGTCATGTATGCGGCGAATCCCGTTAGATAAATAGAAACACAGAAGACGGGAACGACGATGAAAATGATGCACAACCAAGAAAGAAGTCAGTCAAGATTTTGCAGTATTTTCCGCTGATACCAAGGCTTCAAAGGCTTTTCATGTCGTCGAAGACAGCGGAGTCAATGACGTGGCACCATGATGGACGAACCGATGATGGATTATTAAGGCATCCGGTAGATTCTTTAGCTTGGAAATCATTCGACAATAAATTTCCAACCTTTGCAAGTGATCCTAGGAGTGTGAGGCTTGGCCTAGCATTTGATGGATTTAATCCTTACAAGATCATGAGCACTGCGTACAGTACTTGGCCAGTAGTGCTTGTTCCTTACAACCTGCCTCCGTGGATTTGCATGAAGCAATCTTCCCTTATCTTATCTATGATTATCACTGGAGAGAAAGGGCCCGGGAATGATATCGACGTTTATTTACAGCCACTTATTGAAGAGTTAAAATAATTATGGGCTGGTGTCGAGACATACGATGTGCTGAGAAAGGAGAACTTTAATTTACGTGCAGCTTTGATGTGGACCATTAATGACTTCCCCGCTTATGCCAATTTATCCGGTTGGAGTACAAAGGGTCGTTATGCGTGTCCTTGTTGTGCTGCACAAACATGTTCGCAATGGTTATACAATGGGAAAAAGTTCTCATACATGGGGCATTGTCGATGGTTACCGGAAAATCATAGATTTAGATTTCAGAGTTCAGTATTTGACGGTACCAAAGAGTTCAGAGAAGCTCCTTCGCAGACAAGTGGATCTGATATCTTGTTCATGTTGAAAGATATAAATTTCAGTTATGGAAAGATGAACCACCCGGCAAACACGTAAATAAATAGAAGATCAAATGATGAAGCTGATGATGACTCCGATGAAGAGGATGATCCCAATGAGGTGGACTTGTGGAAAAAAAGAAGTATTTTTTTTGAGTTGCCTTATTGGGAGCATCAGCTTTTCCGACACAATCTTGATGTTATGCACATTGAGAAAAATGTCTGTGAGAACATTGTCGGTACAATTTTGAATGTAGATGGAAAATCAAAAGACAATTTTTAGAGTCGACTTGATTTAGTCCAAATGGGAATTCGACCTGATCTTCGTCCGAATCCACTTCCTAATGGAAAATATCGGTTGCCGCCTTCAATTTTTTCGATGTCGAGGACAGAGAAAGAAGTGTTCTGTACGGTGTTGAAGGATATAAAGGTTCCAGATGCTTATGCATCAAATATATCTCGATGTGTTAGTGTTAAAGATCGAAGACTGTATTCGCTAAAATCACATGACTATCACATCTTGATGCAAGATTTACTGCCAGTTGCTCTACGATGTTGTATGTCGAAGAATGTTACGTCCTGTATAATTGAACTATCCAATATAATGAAAGCCATTTGTGGCAAAGTTTTGGATGTTCAAGAACTTCAGAAGGTATAAGATAGAGCCGCATTGACTTTATGCAACATAGAGAAAATCTTTCCACCATCCTTCTACACTATTATGGTTCACTTGATAATCCACCTCCCGGGAGAAGCAATTCTTGGCGGACCCGTTTTGTATCGATGGATGTATCCCATAGAAAGGTGTTAATTTATTTTAAAAACTCTCCTTCCGTAAACCCTATATGCCTTTAAGTACAACTTTTCATTACATTATTTGTCGTGTTTAGGTTCCTATCCAAATTAAAGTCTTACTGCCGCAACAACCGTTATCCAGAAGGATCGATTGCTGAAGCCTACTTAGCAGAGGAATGTATGACCTTCTGTTCGCGATATTTGGATGATGTCGAAACAAGGTTGAGTAGACCAAATAGAAATGCTGGACTCACGGATCATAACTTGGCCGATACTTATTTGTTCCAAAGTTTTGGAGAACCAATCGGCAAAGTGGAAATTACAGAATTAGATGGTTTTTCGTGGGTACAAGCACATCGGTATGTTCTGTTTCACCACGAATCAATGGAACCTTTACGCAAGTAAGGTTATTTATCTTTTAACAATTTGATAGATATTCATCAATTAGTCCTCAGTTGTTTATCTTCTAACAAGTTGAACATATTTTTTACATAGTGAGTACAAACAAATACTGAGATCTCGTTCGCGCTCCCGAAGAACACAACTTCGAGACATCAGTAAGTTGTTCACAGAATCTTTCCATGAATGGTTAACTGAAACGGTATGCAATTGTAGCTTTCATCGACATATAATTATAATCTTGTCTCATAACATTTGAAATTACTTAGTTGACTTATCATACAATAGGTTTGGAGTGGGAAGAACGTGACCGACGAAGTCAAATGGCTTTCTCAAGGTCCAAATCGGGTGGTTAAAAGATATAGTGCGTTCCTCATAAACAGATTTAGATTTCATACAAAATATCGAGAGAGATTGAGGAGAACGCAAAATTGTGGAATAGTTGTTAATTCCTCAGTTACTAGTTATGCAAGTGCTAGGGACAACGATCCTGTCGAGGGAAATGTAGAATATTTCGGACTTCTTACTGATATAATTGAGTTGGATTATTACGAAAAATAGAAAGTTGTCTTATTTCGAGGTGATTGGGCCGATGTTAATACTGGTCGTGGAATTAAGCAAGATCAATTTGGTTTCACAATGGTGAACTTCACTCGATTGATTCATACCGGACAATAATTGATTGATGAGCCGTACGTATTTCCTTCTCAAGTCAAACAAGTTTTTTACTCAAAAGATCCAATTGATGAGGGTTGGTACGTTGTGCTCCGTAACATCCCTAGGGACTTGTTTGACATGGGAAGTGGAAGTAGAGATGGCATTGACGATAGAACACAAACTTTGCCATTTCCAGAACAAAACTTAAACGAAAACATCCCTAGTACTAGTACACACAGTCAATGGGTCCGCTAGGATACGGATGAAGATATTTATGGATTATAATATAGTAAGCTTTTACGATTATTTAATTATATGTAATATCATATCATAATATTGGTCTTATTATATATTTCAACTATTTTAAACATATTATTATTGTTGTAATTGTATATTAAGCTTTCCACTAATTTATTTGTAGTGCAGATAAAATGCCTAGAAGACCCGTGCGAGCGCACCGTATTATTCAAGGTACTCCAAACTCGACTGAAACAAAGAGCACTGAACAACAAACTGCTATTGGATCTTCGAACGTTCCGGTTACACTTGAACCTATAGAATGTCAAAGTAATTTAACATTTAACTTACATGTGTGTTGACTTATTATTTATTTTATTTTTTAAATTTCTTATATTACAATACTTTTATTTTCTAGCTGAAACTGCTGGGACGCGAAGAGTTTGAGGACGTACGCTACTGAGGGATTTATACAATCTAGATCCAGTCGAGCGTGTCCAAGTATCCAGTAATAGCTTTGGTCAGCCTGTTGGATCAGAAGCTCGCCTTTTAGCAGGATACATGGGCATTCTAGCACGGAATGCAAATATGTTGCCAATTAACTTCGAGTCATGGCATAAAGTGCCCGAGAGTAACAAGAACCAAGCTCTCGATAACATTAAGGTAACAAAACGTGTATGTCATTTATAATACTTGGGTTTAAGTTTCCTTTACATTTACTTTCTTAAGTTGTGTTTTTTTTAGGCGAGATTTGCTCTAGAAGTCTCCGATGCTTATGTAAAGAAGACATTGGGAAAAAGATGGAGAGACCATAAGAGCACTTTAAAGAAAGACTATTTTAAGACAAAAACAACACTCGACGAGAAATTACAAAATGTCCCGCCAGGAATGCTAAGGTACCAGTGGGAAGAGGTCGTTAGATTTTGGACTTCGAAGAAAGGAGAGGTATGTGTTACTACAAAAATCTTGTAATTATTTTGGTTTATAGTATTTAATAATTAACGTACTAATAATTTCATAATGTAGGATCGTGAACGAGTTGGACCAAGTAGTAGGCAAAAACAAAAATTCACGCACACAGTTGGGTCGAGAAGTTTTGCATGTGTAGCTCAGGCCGAGGTATTTTGAATTTTTTAATACTGGCAGATATTTATTACTTTCTATCAAATAATATTTTTACTATTGTATTGTAGGAAGTGTTGTCGGGTCAAAAAGTTGGACGCCTTCAACTTTTTGACATTACACATAGGAAGAAAGATGGAAACCCTATGACTCTTGAAGCTGCAGAAATTATGGTACGTTTGCTTAATACAGTTTGATTTGTTTTAATTATTTATACTGTTTATTTTCTAATGGTTTATTTTATTTCTTGTAATGCAAATATTGTTAAGTTATGTTGCATTTTTTTAAATATATATTGCGTTCTTAACTATGTGATTTATTTTTTAGGAAAAACTGAAGGATAAAAAGGCGGAGTACGAAGCGATTGCTTCCAGTGATAGTTTTGTTCATATTGACGACATTGATAACCGGATTATCACTGAAGTTTTGGGTCCTGAAAGGTATGGTCGGGTTCGATTTCAAGGATCTTTTGTTAGCCCATCCCAATATTTTGGATCCAGCTCGCAACAATACATGTGTTCGGGGAGTCAGGCCCAAGCTGAAGTTCAGAGGTTAAGAGACCAGATATCTCAGATGCAAGCGACAATAACTGAGCAAATTACACAACTTAAAGCGGAGGCAACATCAAGAGAAGTTGAGGTTCAAAAAAGATATGAAGAACTCCAGCTACAACTTAAAGCAGATGCGGCAGCGAGAGAAGCAGAGGCAGCAACGAGAGAAGCTAAGGTTCAACGAAAGTATGAAGAACTCCAGCAGCAGCTTAGAGCAGATGCGGCAGCGAGAAAAGCAGAGGCTAAAGCGAGGGAAATAGAGGCTGCAACGAGGGAAGTAGAACAGCTTAAAAAGTTCGATGAACTCCAACAGCAGCTTTAGAATATGATGAAGATGTTTCAGCATTCGCAACCGCCGTCGTCTTAGACTATCGTGTAAATATACTTCAATTTTGACTTTGGTATTATCATTTAAACTTTTACAATTTTTGTAAGAATAATACGAATTTTATTTTATTTATTGACATTTGTTTTAAATATTATATAGATTTATTACTTTTGGTTGGTTTAGATTTGGTTTCTTCTAATTTGTTTTTACAGGAGGGCTGAAAATATAAAAAAACTTTCCAAATCTACCAAAATTAGCGGCATTTTTTGCATAAGCGCCACTAAAGACCATGGTCTATAGTGGCATTTTTCGCCTAAGCGTCGCTAAAGACCATGGTCTATAGTGGCGTTTTTTGGTTAAGCGCCGCTAAAGACCATGGTCTGTAGTGGCGTTTTTTGGTTAAGCGCCGCTAAAGACCATTGTCTATAGTGGCATTTTTTGGTAAGCGCCGCTAAACACACGGTTTATAGTGGCGGTTTTTTTAAGCGCGGCTAAAGACCATGGTCTATAGTGGCATTTTTATTTAAGCGCCGCTACAGACCATGGTCTATAGCGGCGTTGTAAAAAAAACGCCGCTAAAGTTCCTGATGTTTAGCGACGTTTATTATATAAAGCACCGCGAAAGTTACTGACGCTGTCATTAGCATGATCTTTGCGGCGCTAAAAAACGCTGCTATAGACCTAAAAAAGCGCCGCTAGAACCCTGTTTTGGTGTAGTGTTCTAACGAAGGAATGCAGTGCATATCTTCAAGACAAACTACCCTCAAAATTGAAGGATCCTAGATGTTTTACCATACCGTGCAACATTGGAACAACATATTGTGGTAAGGCATTATGTGACTTATGTGCAAGTATCAACTTGATGCCTATGTCAATATTTAGGAAGTTGGGGATAGGAGAAGTTAGACCAACTACAGTTACTGTTCAACTAGCAGATCGATCCTTAACACATCCAAAAGGAAAAATCGAAGACGTATTGTTACATGTAGATAAGCTTATCTTTCCTGCTAACGTTGTAATTCTAGATTTTAAAGCAGACAATGAAGTACCAATCATCCTAGGAAGGCCGTTCCTAGCAACTAGAAAGACCCTTATTTATTTGCAGAAGGGCGAGCTCACTATGCATGTTCAGGAAGATCAGGTAACATTTAACGTCTTTAAGTCTATGCGATTTCTTGACACAATGGATGATTGCTCTGCAGTGTTCGATTTAGAGGATTTAATAGTGGAGAAGAAACTCAACTGTGTTGAGGACCCACTAGAAAGAATTTTGACATCGGATCCTCAAAATGATGAAGATGAGGATGAATACTAGCTTTGCTAGAAGCTAATCAAAGGGGATTTAATTTGCAATCTCGTTTTGAATCTTTGGAGTTAGAAAAGAGGGACTATTCCCAGCCAAAAGCTCAATCGATGAGCCACCTAAATTAGAACTCAAGGTATTACCTTCTCATTTAAAATATGTTTATTTAGGTAAAACTTCTACTCTGCCTGTGATTGTTTCAGCAGAATTGACCACTAAGCAAGAAGAGAAACTTATCTTAGTTCTGAAACAATTCAAGAAGGCCATCGGATGGACCACAGCCGATATTTGCTGTATTAGTCCATCTGTATGCATGCACAAGATTATCCTGGAAGATGGCAAAACAGGGACGATCGATGGAAAATGGAGACTTAACCCCATCATGAAGAACGTAGTAAAAAAAGAGATCATCAAGTGGTTAGATGCAGTTATCATCTATCCCATCTCAGACAGTTCATGGGTAAGCTCAATCCAGTGCGTGCCAAAAAAAAAGAGGTATCATAGTCGTAGAGAACAAGAACAACGAGTTGATACCGACTAGAACGGTTATGGGATGGAGAATCTACATCGATTATCGGAAGCTAAACAAGGCGACTAGGTGATACGACCACGCCCCGGGCACATTTTTGGACCAGCTCCCTAAGCGTTGCTTGCAAATCCATGAGAGCTAAATTAGTTCAATTCCATCTCATTGAGCTCCGTTTAGCTCGTTTCCAACTCCATGAGCTCGAATAAGCTCAAACTCAGCTTGATTTAATTTATGCATTTATTAGTTGCTGGACTAAATTAAATAAAATAGTTTAATTAGTTAATTCAGCTCAAAATAATTGTTAGTATTTAATTGGTTTAAAATCTGGACATTTTAATTAAGTGTGTTAAATATGTTCTATGTTAATGCATGTTTTTTTTAATATGTCTTAGTTAGTACATAATTTAAAAGTGTTCAACTCATTACATCCATTTGATGTGTCTTGCTGCCAATTTAATATGTCTTAGTTCAACCGAATTAATGTACAGGCTTAAAATGTCTTAAGCTTGCTGCTAATTTTAATGTGTGTGTTTTAATGTGTCTTAAGCTAATTAAATTGTTGAATTCATTAGGTGCAGCTACATACATGAACGACATGAATGCAAGGTGAGATACTGATTGAAATGACCAAGCAACTCTTCGTGCACATTAAGGGACAAGTGAGCTGCTGGTTTCTCTTTCCCAAGCTGCCTCATCGTGTACTCCAACAGCCCCAAACGTGTTCACACTTTCTGGAGGTTCCATTCACACTTCGGTCACTTGCTTTCACACACAAAGGCTTTTCAATTTCGTTGGTTCACACTCCATGGCTATTGAAGTGCCCTAAGCTGCTATTTAAAGTCCAAGACTAATCAGTTCTTCAAGGCAGCTCATTCAATCACTTTGACCGAACCTAATTAAGGCCATTTAGCTCATTTTAGCTCCTTATTAATTGACAACAATGTCAGCTGAATAAAGACACTCTAGAAGCTGACCATTGACATTCTCCATGCTCAAGGAACCTTCAAGGGACGTTCTCCGAAGGTGCCAAGAAGTTTCAGCTCATTAAGTTGCTGCATGTTGTCCAGTTAGTTTTCCTAAGTGTCTATTCGGCTGGAACATTTGAAGCCTATAAATAGCTATTTTGTAAACCATTTGAAGGTTACTTAGTTACTTCACTTGATAAACTTTGATATTTATGATTTATAAACTTTATGAGTTTTATTCAACTCTCATTCTTCTTGGTGATTCATCCTGACTTATCTAGCATCGCTAGTGGCGTCATCCAATCTCTATTCTTGAACTTATCACTTTCGAGTGTGGCGTTCATCCATACCGTAGGTTCCTATCTCCCTAGATAACGGGTCTCGGTTCTATCCAGCTATTCCGCCTCTATCTTAAGACTTATAAGAATTTGGGTCGTAACTTTTGTTACGGGTTCGTTCTTGTTTTTAAGTTCCTTATCCATCTTTCCATCATTATATTTTACTTAATTTCCGTTGTTTAAACTATCTTCTTTAAAATATAAACCTATTGTTAAACCAAAAATGAGAACTACTTAATTTGACGACCGGGCAATTTCTACGACTCAAATCAACATTGAGCCGATTCACATCATTTGGTATCAGAGCTTTTCAAATTAGGTGTGTTTTTATCGTTTTTATACTCCCAGCATTAAAAAAATCAAAAAAATTCAAAAAAAAAGTGATTGTGATTGCAAAGTTGAAATATATATATACAAAAAGAGAGTTGTGATTTGTGTTTAAAAAAAAAGGTGCTGTACGTATAAGTTGCAAATTTGCAAAAAAAAGTGGGAGTTCGATTGCAATCAAAAGAAAAGCTAGTATTCAAAAAGTGTTTTAATTCCTGATCTTTGTGTTTGTTCTTGAAAGCGACCGTTTTGTAGCCACACTCTTTAAAAAAAAATTTAGCCTTCCTAATCACCTTAACATCAATCTTATGTTTCTTAGCCATTTGAAGTCGACCCAAAAGTGTGCTAATAAGTCTAAAGAAATTTCTAAGAACTTCAAGAGGTGGATTCGAGAGGTAAAAGGCACGAGTGAAAATACATTAAAGATAAAAGCCATTATACGAGTGAAACACGAGTGGAGTGTCCATTACTTTACTTTTCTTTGTGACAGATTGGTGAGGATTTTGAATTGGTGAGATTCATTTACTATTTATTCTATCTTTTGGTTTTCTAACATTTTGTTGAAAAATGTCCGAAGAATTTTCTGAATTTGAATTCAAAATGTGGAAGCAAGAAATGCAAAGGATAATGCGGTCTGAATTTCGACAATTGGACAAAGATAAAGAAGATGATAGAGGGTTGCGCGTGGACCAAGATCGAGTTGCCAAGTCACGGGAAACTCCTACGAGATCTATAAACAAATTGGCTGCAACGAAAATAGAAAATAGAGAACTAAACTTGTCAGATCAAGAAACTCAAATCGTATAGAATAAGAAATACTTGGGCGGCAAGAAATCTGGAAATTATGAATGAAGAACGTTTCTTGATGCCTAAGAATGAAGCCGAATCAGATTTTGAAGTTTGGAAATACTGAAACGCAACAAGAACAATTAATCCCAAGTTAATCAATAAACCAGCACAAGCAGAAATTAATAAAAAAGAACGAACGGCAAGAAAATAAAAAAAGTCCTAAACGAAAGATTTCACAACTCCCTTCAAACGGCTCTAATCTTCCCTCTAATGATGAACAATGGCAAGAAGAAGGCTGAAGATGGATCCCACAATCGAAAATATTGTTAAAACTCCTTCGAAAGAAAACTCAAGAGAAAATTCTTGGAGTACTCCAAGAGAATTTTCACTCAACAAAACAAATCTGATTTCAATGTATTATGCAAGTGTAATGTGTATAAGGGTGGCTGGCCAAGCCATACATATAAGCCTTCTAACTATTTTCCTAGTCCTAATAGGAAAACTAAAAAAAACCTAATTTTTTTTACTTTATAGGGGAAATTCGCCCAAGGACTTTAAATGGGCCTCTTGGACTGAATTTTTACATAGAAATTTATTCATAAAGTCTAAAAATGAAAACTAAGTATTTAAATAATTAAAACTTAACAAATTGGGCCACTTTGACAAATTGGCCTAATTTTCAACTAAGTTTATTTTAAATTTCTTGATTGGGCTTGGAACATCTTATTGGGCCTTGTCTTCAAGAACTAGGGCTTGTAATCCGTTCTCTCCTGAAATTGGCTTGTTAATGCTCGTAACTGAGATCCAATGCGCCTTAGTTGCAAGATTCGGTTTCTTGGACCAAGATTTCCAAGATTTGAAATCTTGATTTTCTTAATTCTTGAAATCGCTCAAAAAAGCAAAATTGGACCAAGATTCGGTTTCTTGATTTTCTTAAAAACCAGAAAGTGAATCTTGATTTTCTTTTTCCTTCATATACGCATCTAAGGCCTTTGTGACTCGTATCAGAAGATTTGACACCTACTATCATTGACATCAAAATGAGTTCAAGTCTTCAAAGGTTGGAGAACGAACCGCAACGTGAGAATCTGTTTCACACTCGATGCCGTGTCCATGATAAAGTCTGTTGCATCATTGTTAATTGTGAAAGTAATTCAAATGTGGCTAGCACTAGAATGGTGGGAAAACTTGGCTTACTCGTTACCAAGCATCCCCAACCTTATAAGTTGTGGTGGTTTAACGACAAAGGTGAATTTGAAGTCACTCAACAAGTGCATGTTGCCTTTTCAATCGGTAGATACCAAGACGAAGTTGTTTGCAATGTGGTGCCTATTCAAGCCTGCCATTTGTTGCTAGGACAACCATGGCAATCAGATCGTAAGGTCACTCACGATTATCGTACCAATAGGTATTCCTTCAAGCATCAAGGAAGGAAAATCACCTTAGCACCGCTCACACCGGAACAAGTCTATGAGGACTAAATCAAATTAAAAAAATTGGTTGTAAAAGAATGTGAGCGAGAAAAGAACATTGAAAAAGAAATTGAAAGAAATGAAAAAGAAAAAGATGAAAATGAGATTTCAAAAACAAAAGAGAGTGAAAAGCAAAAAGAGATTGAAAAAGAAATTGAAAGAGAAGAAAAAAAAAGAGTGGAAAAAGAAACTGAAAAAGAGTTTGCAAAAGAAACGAGTGAAGAAAAAAAACAAGAAAAAGTAAGGAATATTTTTGCTAACCCGCGTTTGAGTTTGCCTTTTGATTCTTCTTCATTTCAGGTTTGCAAAATTCTACCCACGGACTGGTTCCAACTTCATTATCTTTCCGACACACAACGTTTTCAATTAATTGAAAAAGGTAAGCTGGATGATGTGGCTACCTTTCAAAAATTCGAAGGTAAGTCAGGTAAGAAACTTTATGATTTTCAATCTGATTGTGGTTTGATTCCTTTTGACAAATTTGCCCATTTTGTTTGTCTCAAAGAAAGTTCTTTCAATCGATCGTTCTGTTGTTTAACCTTGAAGCGAATTGATGAATCTATTCTAAAAGGTGTTTTGCAATGCTCTAACCATCATATATTTCATATTGATTCACATCATGTCCAATTGAAAGATATGTATCTTTTGAATTCAATCAAATTGGAACTTCTTGAATTCTGTTGATAAGTGTGCCTATGAACTTCACAAAAGCCATTATCATTCTTTACCTAGTTGCTATAGGTTGAATCGGTTAGCTGATTTTGATCTGATTACCATCTTGGAATGTCCTTCTCATCATTGGTCCCATGTTGATTCAAATCACCTCAAATTGCATGTTGTGGGCGATGATGACATTACTCCAACTTTATGTCATCAAAACATGATCGTTGAGTGTGATAAAAATTATTCATGTAACATGATTAATTTGATTGGATTTGATTGCTACATGAATTCTCTCAATCAGCACAATAAAGTTTTGTGTATACCTCTGTTTGTTCGAATGAATCTTACGAGGTCTAATTGCTTGAATCTATCCATATTTAAATCTTATTCGTTTAACATTGGTGAACTGTTGCTGATTAAAAAGTTTTCATTGTATTCGCAAACAAGTGACTCGAATCGTGTGTTTAACCCTGGAGCATATTTTTCTAAATTTCTGGTGAAAGAAGGTGAGTACCATCATCTTAGTTTGTATATATATGTTGGCCCTTTCTATTTGCTTCATGTTCTATCCTTAGTATCGAAAACAAAGTATGTGAACTTTGCTGGTGTACAAAAACAAAAACCATTCTTTGTTTGTGGAAATCATTGCTCTCTACTGTGGCCTACAACATTTAGGCTTCTTTTGCGTATTTATAATTTTCGAACATTTCAAATGACTTCTTTGTTACCAGCTATGCACTCCTCATGTCACATTGAAACGGTAAGAGAAAGCTTTGTTTTTGACCTTGGAGATTATTGTTTTCTGTTTCTATTCAAGGGATTTAATCAAAGAAATTATCTTTCCCAAGAGCTTAATTGTCGAATGCTTTGTGAGTTTGGTTTGTTACCATCGGTAAAGCTCTTGTTTCATTCTAAATAGGTAAAACCTACTCATCATCTTTATCTTGACATTGGCTCATGCGATTCATTTCTGAGTAAGAT
Organism: Gossypium hirsutum; assembly: GCF_007990345.1. Taxonomy (NCBI): domain Eukaryota; kingdom Viridiplantae; phylum Streptophyta; class Magnoliopsida; order Malvales; family Malvaceae; genus Gossypium; species Gossypium hirsutum. Next base: position 41,957,924 of record NC_053447.1, read on the forward strand.
GCCAACGAATTATTTTATACCCACAACTTACAATGTCACTAAATTGTTTCAGTTTTGTGTAGGTGACAAATTGAAATGGCTTTCATCTAAAGAGGGAGGGAGTGTAAATATTTTTCTTTCTTTACAAATCCTCTGTGGTTCTAACGTATTGGGAAATGTCTTTACCCGGTTCTTAAATAAATGGCTTCTTGATATTGAACGATTTTTCGCGAGCAAATGGACCGATTTGGGGACAAATCGCTTTAAAGAGGGAGGGGACGATACGACCACGCCCCGGGCACATTTTTGGACCAGCTCCCTAAGCGTTGCTTGCAAATCCATGCGAGCTAAATTAGTTCAATTCCATCTCGTTGAGCTCCGTTTAGCTCGTTTCCAACTCCATGAGCTCCAATAAGCTCAAACTCAGCATGGTTTAATTTATGCATTTATTAGTTGATGGACTAAATTAAATAAAATAGTTTAATTAGTTAATTCAGCTCAAAATAATTGTTAGTATTTAATTGGTTTAAAATCTGGACATTTTAATTAAGTGAGTTAAATATGTTCTATGTTAATGCATGTTTTTTTTAATATGTCTTAGTTAGTACATAATTTAAAAATGTTCAGCTCATTACATCCATTTAATGTGTCTTGCTGCCAATTTAATATGTCTTGGTTTAGCCGAATTAATGTACAGGTTTAAAATGTCTTAAGCTTGCTGCTGATTTTAATGTGTGTGTTTTAATGTGTCTTAAGCTAATTAAATTGTTGAATTTATTAGGTGCAGCTACATACATGAATGACATGAATCCAAGGTGAGCTGCTGATTGAAATGCCCAAGCAACTCTTCGTGCACATTAAGGGACAAGTGAGCTGCTGGTTTCTCTTTCCCAAGCTGCCTCATCGTGTACTCCAACAGCCCCAAACGTGTTCACACTTTCTAGAGGCTCCATTCACACTCATGACCATTCGGTCACTTGCTTTCACACACAAAGGCTTCTCAATTTCGTTGGTTCACACTCCATGGCTATTGAAGTGCCCTAAGCTGCTATTTAAAGTCCAAGACTAATCAGTTCTTCAAGGCAGCTCATTTAATCACTTTGACCGAACCTAATTAAGGCCATTCAGCTCATTTTAGCTCCTTATTAATTAAAAAAAATCAACTAAATAAATACACTCTAGAAGCTGCCCATTGACATTCTCTATGCTCAAGGAACCTTCAAAGGACGTTCTAGGAAGGTGCTAAGAAGTTTCATCTCATTAAGTTGCTGCATGTTGTCCATTTAGTTTTCCTAAGTGTCTATTCGGCTGGAACATTTGAAGCCTATAAATAGCTATTTTGTAAACCATTTGAAGGTTAATTAGTTACTTCATTTGATAAACTTTGATATTTATGATTTATAAACTTTATGAGTTTTGTTCAACTCTCATTGTTCTTGGTGATTCGATCTGACTTATCTAGCATCGCTAGTGGCGTCATCCAATCTCTATTCTTGAACTTATCACTTTCGAGTGTGGCATTCATCCATACCGTAGGTTCCTATCTCCCTAGATAGCGGGTCTCGGTTCTATCCAGCTATTCCGCCTCCACCTTATGACTTATAAGAATTTGGGTCGTAACTTTTGTTACGGGTTCGTTCTTGTTTTGAAGTTCCTTATCCATCTTTCTATCATTTTATTTTACTTAATTTCCATTGTTTAAACTATCTTCTTTGAAATATAAACCTCTTGTTAAACCAAAAACAAGAACTACTTAATTTGACGATCGGGCAATTTCTACGACTCAAATCAACATTGAGCCGGTTCGCATCATTAGGAAAGATCACTTTTATTTGCCGTTCTTGGACCAGATGCTGGATAGACTGGTAGGATGAGATTACTACTATTTTCTGATACTCAGGGTATAATCAGATTACAGTAGCACCGAGAGATCAACACAAATCGACATTCACCTGTCCGTACGGTTTGTTTGCATTCAAACGCATGCCATTTGGTTTATGTAATGCACCTGCTACATTTCAAAAATGTATGATGTCTATTTTTACTGGCATGGTTGAGAAATATTTGGAAGTTTTATGGATGATTTTTCAGTATTCAAAGATACTTACGATGATTGCTTAGAGAATCTAACTAAGGTACTAAGGCAATGCGAAGAAACAAATCTTGTACTTAACTGGGAAAAGTGTCATTTTGTAGTATAAGAAGGAGTTGTTCTAGGGCATCGAATAACGAGACATGGGATCGAGGTAAACAAAGCAAAGGTAGACGTTACTGAGAAACTCCCATCTCCAACATCTGTAGAGGGTGTTAGGAGCTTTTTGGGCCACGCTGATTTTTATCGAAGATTTATCAAGGACTTCTCCAAAGTTGCTAAACCCTTATGCAAATTATTGGAGAAGGACTCTATATTCAGGTTTAATGAGGAATGCTTAAAAGCCTTCAACAATTTGAACAGTCGATTAGTCACGACACCCATAATCGTCACACTAGACTGGGATTTGCCATTCGAATTAATGTGTGACGCAAGTGACTTTGCAATTGGAGCTGTCTTGGGCCAACGAAGGAACAAATTTTTTCATCCCATCTACTACGCAAGTCAAACCCTAACAGGAGCTCAACTAAATTATACGGTAACAGAAAAAGAGTTCCTTGCTATTGTGTTTGCTTTCAATAAGTTTAGATTTTATCTGGTAGGTACCAAAGTGACTGTTTATACGGACCACTCGACAATTAAGTATTTACTTGCGAAGAAAGACGCTAAGCGGAGGCTGATCTGATGGGTACTTCTACTTCAAGAGTTCGGTCTAGAAATTCAAGATCGAAAGGGAGTTGAAAATCAAGTAGCAGATCACTTGTCGAAATTGGAGCCACAAGAAGGGAATTCTCCTCTTATACCAATTCAAGAGACGTTTCCAGATGAACATATCCTGAAGGTAAATCATGTCTATAGTACCCCTTGGTTTGCTGATATTGCTAACTATTTAGCTTGTGATTTGATGTCAATTGATAAGACGTATCAACAAAGGAAAAAGTTTCTTCATGATGTGAAGTACTATTTCTAGGAAGAGCCATATGTGTTTAAAAAGTGTGCAGATCAGATGATCAGGAGATGCGTGGCAGAAGATGAAATACCGAAGATTTTATACCACTGTCACTCAGCTCCAAGTGGGGGACACTTTAGAGGTACACGTACAGTGGCCAAATTATTCAAGTTGGATTCTTTTGGCCAACACTATTCAAGGATGCATATGCTTATGTGAAGAGTTGTGATCGATGTCAAATGGTTGGAAATGTCACCAACATAAATGAGATGCCTCGAACAAACATTATTGAGGTAGAGTTGTTCGATGTATGGGGTATTGACTTTCTTGGTCCTTTTCCTCCATCTTGTGGTCACAAGTACATACAAGTAGCAGTAGACTATGTGTCTAAGTGGGTCAAGGATGAGGCATATCCGACAAACAATGCTAAGGTTATGATGAAGTTTCTACAGAAGCATGTGTTCACAAGGTTTGGAACCCCAAGAGATATCATCAGTGATGAAGGATCCCACTTTGTGAACAAGTGGTTAAAATGGTTATTAGACAAACACGGAGTGAAACACAAGGTTGCAACAGCTTACCATCCGCGGACAAATGTCCCAAACACTAGACTCAGTACTATTCAAAGTATTCTTTGAAAATAAGTTTGGGGGAGTTGCAAAAAAGTATGAAATGCTCTAAAAATTGTAGTACATGCAATAAAATACTCGAAAAAAAAGCATATGTACTTGAAGTAAATTGCACTAAAGAGCATGTGAAAAGGAAAGAAAAGTTGATGTATTTAAGGTAATTATTTCGAAAGGTTTGATACAAGCTGAGTCTAGGTTTTTTTACCTAAAATTATCTATCTTTTAACTACCCCTAAGCCCAGCCACGTTACAACCTTGTTAAAGACCTATTGATTCAAAGTTCCAATGTTACCTACATTAGTGGAGAGAAATTGCTCTGTTCAACATATGAAGACATCAGTTAAGCTTAATGATTGCAGTTTAATTTTGAATAAGGGATTAAAATCAAATTGGTAGGGATTAACATGTGTTTCTTAAGAAACATGTAGTCTAATTTTGCTATTGTAGTAATTTTTGAGATTAATTTGAACGATATATATACTTGAGTAGCATAGTTATCAAATTTCTCGTTTTTGAGCATAAGTATATTGATTTCATGATTTTGGGAAGAATGTTGTTCTAAAGGAGTTTTTCAAAAAGTGTTTCCGAGAAAATTGTTTTCAAATTTGTGCATTACTCGGGACGAGCAATGAATTAAGTTCGGGGGTGTGGAAACAGGAAAATTTATGTGTTTTTACATGCCTTTTTTAACTTAAAATCATGCTATTTAGGTTAAATTCTTGTCGAAAAATATGAACATGATGTATTTTAATTAATTTTATAGTTAATTTTGATTAATTTTGACTATTTTCGACAGATTCGCACAAAGGGCAAAAATTGGTTCGGCAGACAACGCTCCAAGAATAAAGTCGAGAAGCAATTTGAAGCATCGAGGAAAATTTTTTTCCAGCCTAAGCTGGTCCAAAAATGTGTGCTAATCCATAATATAATTAATTTTAATTTATTCCCAATTTAATTTGGGCTACATAAATTATTATTAATTAATTATGGAAAAAAAGGGTCCAGTTGAACCGCATTGGTTGAACCGAATCTAGTGAACCGAACCAGCCACCAATTGGGTTACCCAGAACCGTCCATATGTTGACCCAAATAAGCATTTTAGCTGACTAAATAAGCTTTCAAAGAAGCCCTTGAAGAACTTTCAACCTTGCATTCAAACCCCTCCAAAAAATGTGGCATTATGGATTTGCCCCAGGCTATTTTTAGCAAAGTTGAATCTCTCAACTTTGCCATGTGTGTGGCAGGCCAAGGGGGTTCTCTTTGGCTGATGGAATTTGCTATTTTTAGTAGCCAAAATCAGCTATAAAAGCCATCCCTCACTGATCATTCAAATCATCCCTCACACTCTCATTTTTTCTTCTCCTCTCTCTCTTTCTCTCTTTCTTCTCTTGGGAAAGAGGTCCTAATCAACCATTTTTGAGCAGTAATTAAAGTATCATAAGCCACATTGATAGCTAAGGACAAAGGAGAATAAAGAACAGAGCAATCAGTCAAGCCACGGAGAAACACCGAATTTGCTTCTTGTTCCCTATCTCTTTAAATCTGTTCTTGTTTTGACAAACATATTTATGACTATTTATGCTATTGAAATGGTTATTAAAATCAATTTAGCTTGAATTTAATCTGTGTTGGGTTGATTATATTTTGCCTGCTTGAATTATTGAAATTGTGTTTGTGTTGTTATAGGCCTCGGTAAGAGGCTTGATTAAGTAAAACCATGCCTAAGTTATTCTTGCAATATTAATTGTTAGATAAATAATGAATTAATTATTAAATCGTATTGAAATTGTAATTAATCAACATAATACTTAATCAGTGCATGTTTATTCTTCTAAGGTAGCTGAAGTTAATTTAGCATTGTATTTGGCGATACATATGCCTTTCATAACTTGCAAGATTATTGTGATTAAACTGTTTCAAGGTAGAAATACTATGTTACCTCACTTGATCTTTTAAATGCTTGTGAAGATTGATTAATCGCTTGGATTGACATTGAAAAATGTTCAAGAGATGAATTAATTTAACAAGTATGTATGAGCAGTAGTTAGCAAATTACCGAGTTGTCGTGAATTTGTTCGTAGCAGCATAAACAGAAGTTTAATAATTCTAAGTTAAAAGAATGTAATTAATCCAATAGAATTGTATCATCTTGATTAAACCTTATTTGAAATCGTGCATTAGAACATTTTTATTTTTAATTTTTTTACTTAGTTTTTAACCCTTAATTTTTAATCATCTTTAAACAAAAATATTTTACATCACCAAAGTGTTTTAACAATAATTTCATAAATATTCCTTTTTATAGTCCCTATGGGTACGATAACTCGACATTTACTTGTCACTTTATTACTTGTTGCGATTGTGTACACTTGCACATTTTTGTCGTTCCACTCTTGCAACTATACTTTCAAGTCCATTAATTCTATAGGTGTCATTCTATATAGAGCTATTGATATCGGAGATGTTCCTGGCATTATTTCAATAGCAAACTCAACCTCTCTTATCGGCAGTATCCCTGTTAATTCTTCTTAAAATACATCTGTGAACTCACATATAATCGGAACCGATTCTAACTTTAATTCTAAAACTTTGGAATCAAATATATAAGCGAGATACGCTTCACAGACCTTTTCACCATTCTAACATTTTAACACAATATATGAGTCGTCATAGCTTAAATAACATTAGATGTACTATCCAATCTATCTGATTTAATTCGAAGCTTTTCACCATTCTAACATTTTAACACAATATGCTTTCGTCTATAGTTCACAACAGCTTCATGCAGAGTTAACCAGTTCATACCCAAAATCACATCAAACTCATCAAAGGGTAATAACATCAAAACAGCTAGAAAGTTGCAACCCGAATCATTAAAGTATAGTTTTTACATACTTTATCGACTAATACATACTGACCTAAAGGGTTCATTACTTTAACCACAAATTTAGTAGACTCAAAAGGTATTTTCTTATCTGACACTAAAGTTGTGCATACATAAGAGTGCGTTGACCCCGGGTCAATCAAACCATTAACATTACTATCAAAGATAGAAAATGTACCAGTGATCACATCAGGTGCTGAAGCTTCCTCTCGAACACGAATCGCGTAGGCCCAAGCTTGTACCCATGCCTCAGATTTAACAACAAATCTTTCATTCCACTTCAACTATCACCTGCATTTCAAATGTTTTGGGGTGATCTCCCTCTCACAGTTGTATTACTCGAACGAGTAGTCTGAGCCTTTTCTTTATCAGACCTTTCAGGCCAGTCTCTCAGATAATGATCATAAGAATTGCATTTAAACATGAGCTGTCTTTCAATCTGCATTCATCGAAGCATCATCTATTACATTGCTTACTTTCAGGCTTATTGTTCCTAACACTGCCCATACTCGCTACAAATTTAGCTTGAGGTTTCGAGCTCGAATGCTGCTTCCCTTTATCTCTTCTAGAATAACCTACCGAAGTTGATGAACAACTATGAAATTCTTTTGACTTTTTCGATGGAGATGAGAATGATTTTCCCGTAGGTCATTTTCCTGAACCACGAGCCTCAGAATCGACTTTTCTTTTTACTTTGTTGAGTTCTTTAGCCATGTGAGCTTTATCAACTAAAACCAAAAATTCTTTTAACTCGAGAATCCCAACAAACAGCTTGATATCCTCATTTAGAGCATCTTCAAATCGAGTGTAGATAGCAACCTCTATTGCTAAACATTCCCGAGCATATTTGTTAAGTTGAACAAATTCTCTCTCATACTCGACCACTATCATTTGGCCCAGTTTCAATTCAAGAAATTCTTTGCGTTTCTTTTCCAGAAACCTCTGACTTACATATTTCTTTCTAAACTTTGTCTTGAAAAATTTCCAATTTACACGATCCCTCAGTACTACTGCGATGAAGGTATTCCACCACTGATAAGTCGAGTCTTTAAACAAAGAAATAGCACATTTCAAGCATTCAACTAGCATACACAATAATTCATCAAAAACTCTCACTGTGTTTTCTAACTAGAACTCGACTCTTTTTGGATCATCTTTTTCTGTACCACAAAACTCTTCAGCCCCATACATCCAAGTTTTATCCACTAGAAGCTTACTTACTCACATTTGTTCCAAACACAAACAAACTACGAGGACCAGTTGAGGTACAGTTGGGGGTGGAGGTCGTTGAGCCATTGGGTTCATTCGTACGAACTTTGAAAACCACTCAGACAACATTTGGAAAAAGGCTTCTTTAGCCTCTCCTCCCTAGCCGTCAAATATAGGCCTACTACCACTAGATGCTCTCTATGAACGGAGGCTTGTGCATTAATTTCTGCTTCATCGAAATCGGCACGATTGGATGACCTCTTATCTATATGAAAACATAGTTCAATTTGAGTAAGGAGTTATCACACATCACAAGTTATATAATGGCATGTATTTCTCGACTCCAGAAATGATATGTTTAGTCTGAGAACAGACTAAATCGTAGCTCTAATACCACTAAATTAACACCTCTAACCCGTATCTGTCACTAAACTAGGGTTACAGAGTACTACGGTACAAATGAAACATTTAAAACTTAATTACATTCAATAACATAAAAATATCATAAGTCAATAACATATATACATACCGCCCCTAAATCGAGCCCTTAAGGCCCCAGAAATACCTTAAAAATTTGAGACTTAATCGAAAACATTTGGAAAGTCTAAGCAAAATTCAAAAAAATGGAAAACAAGGGTCACACGATCGTGTGCTTCACACGGCTGAGACACACGCCCATGTCTTTTTATGTAGGGTCAAACGTTCATGTGCAAAGCCATGTAACACTCTGAGTTGCCCCACATGCCCGTGTGCCACACCATGTAACTCACTGACTTGCAAACAAAGAAACCCTTAAATAACACACGGCCATGTCACCAGGCCAAGCCTTTGGACCTTTTTATTAATTGAAGATAAAATGTGTCACAAAAGAGCTTGTGGCAAGGAGGCAAGTGGCGTGTTGAGCTATTGAGGGGGGCTTGGGTTCAAATCCCATTGCAAGTAAAAAGGATATTTATTTTACTAGTAAGAGGAGACAGGAGTTTGTGGTCGTTTCGAACTCTGTAAGGTGAAGTTTGAATTGGTCATGGAGAGATTGTTGGAGCAAATTGTGGAGAGGATTAAGGGAGAGTTTTGTGGAGAGAATCAAGGAAGTAAAGGTATGTGGGAGTGTTTGTGTCGAATGGGTAGAGGGGAGCCTAGGAATTTTGGTTAGGGGGTTTCTCTCCTCATTTTGGTCAGTTCTTGTCACTGCTTTTGGACTTTTTTTCTTTATTTTCTCTCTAGTGCCGAATTGGCAATTTACCACTCGTACATCTTTGCTTTTTAGTTTTTGTTATTCTTACTTTTGCAGTTGTCCATTCCTTTCTCTTTTGTATCAACCTCTGCCGAAAATCCTCTCTTCTCTAGTTTCGGCCAACTACCTGATCACCCCTTCTTGACCATTGATTCTTTCAACTGAACCTATCACCCTAGTCTTGGGATTATTTCTCTTCTTCAATTTGTGACTGATAGTTCTTCCCTCTTTGTTTTGATCTTGCAACCGCTCTAACAATCGGTAAGTGATCAAAGGCTACTTTTTACTTTTCTTTTAAAACCGTGTACACCTGTGTTCTTCTTTTCTTTTCCAAAACCGAACAACCCCTTTAACTAGTTGTTATTTCATTCTTCTTGTACTGCACCCTTTGCGATTCTAGGATCTTCCTTGAGGAGTGGTGAAGTATGAACGAGTTGGAGGAGTCACACTTTTGATCTCAAACATCTGTTAAGGTGATAAGTTTACCTCTTGATTTTGGGAATGGCCGAATATGCCCTACCATTTTCTAATCGGTTCTTGACTGTACTTTAGGAGGTAGCAAAGGCATGGTTGGTTTTTGAATAACGAGCATTGATGGATTAAGGTCACCCTCATTCAATCAGGGTTAGGTGCTCGTAGATCTTGGAATGACTTCGTAAAAATGTGTGTATTCACACTGTCTCTTCTGTGAATCGGCAAAAGTCGAAAAGCTGAAAGGCCAGAAATACAGTGATTGAGGCCACATGTGTGTGTGAACACTCGTGTGGTGAACTAAGCCCACGAAACATGGTGTTATACTGTAGAGGCCACCACGAGCATTTTCATGCTCTTGGGCCGTTATGGGCCTCGTTTAGCTAAAATAGGTTGTGTGGGTCCAATGGGCTCGTGGGCCCCACACGAATAAAATCCATGTTAAGTGAAAAATACTGGACTGGGCTATGTAGTTCGTATAGTCGTGACTAAATTTGGGCTAAATGGGCCATACAAGCGTGTGGGCCCACTTAGGCCGAACATGGGCCTTGGGCCCATTTACACCATTATGACCATTTAGGTTACCTGTGCCGCTTGAGGCGACTGTAGGCTTTCAAAAAGGTTGTTAAATGATCAAAATACCCTCAAAAGGTAAAATGACCAACATACCCCTAGAGGTAAAATTACCATTTTACCCCTAACTGACGAAATGACCTCTACACTCCTAGTGGTAGGTTGACTGATGTATGTATGAAAGTTATATGGCTGATACTGAGCATGACATCCTGCATTTACGTATGTTACTATGGCATGTCGTCCTACATAGGGTTGGGTTAATATTGACTGAGGAAGTGTATGGCTTGTAGTCGTTCTGTTCAAGGCTTACTGCCTTTCTGCTTATGGCTTTTAGCCGTTCTATTAACTGGCAGCGTTGCTGTGATAATTATGACTTTTAGCCGTTCTGTCTATGGTGTCAAGCCGTTCTGTTGACTTAGTGCCGCAACCGGTGCTAAGCTTGGTGTGTTGGCTGCGCGGGTCAATTTTATCCCCATATGGTGTGTTGGTTGGTACGGGTGGTGTATTGGTTGGATTGGGCTGGATTTCTATTTGCATATCTACATCTGATACTGATTTTTTAATAGGCTTAAGTCCACCTGGTTCTGTTAATAGGCTCTGGCCAGTCTGTTTCTGCATACCGTATATCTGACTGTTTGTATTATAAGGGATTACACACTGAGTTTTCGCAAACTCACCCTTATGTCTAACTGTGCAAGTAATCCCCAGCCTTAGGCGATTTGGAGCCACGAGAGACTCGGAGGTGGCCACACGACTGCTGCCGCTCTGCTGTAGCCTTTTTATTTGAATTTTATATTTTTGGTTTTAATTCTGTTATAAGGCCTTTGAGGGATTAAATTTTTAAAAGGGCTTTAGTTTTCCTTATTTAAAATTGCTAAACACGAATTTTCAAAATTAACAACTATTTTCCAAAAACACTTAAAAACAGACATTTTTATATTTCATACTTTAGTAGTTTCCGCGATTGGAATAACCTAAAGTATCAATGCTAAACATTAAGTAAACGTTTTTGATGAGATGATTTGCTAAACTAGAGCAAAAGGATTTAAACATAGAAATGAACCTTTAACAACAAACTCAATTTTTAATCGACGCTTTGATCCAGAATATGTCATGGCAAAAGAAATAAAATGCATAAGGTAGGGGAAAAAAACTTCCCTAGCTTGGACTAGAGTGTTGTAACAACCCATTTTTAGTAAAACCAGAACAGTGGTTTTGGGACCACAAATCTGATGTTTGAAATTATTACTGTTTTTGAAGGGTATAAAGGTAAATGAGTATTTAATGTTAAGATTAATAAAACAAAGTCTAATTTCTTTCGTCCACCTTCAACCTCTACTGAAATTTGAAGGAATGAAAGCCATAACTAGGGCATGGATGTATGAAAGGCATTGAAATGGTGAGCTACATGGAAAATATGTTATGTTGAGATGGATGACAAATCCAATTGAATCATGTTCAACTATAATGGCTATCCATGTTAAATTGCCTATGAATTATGTTCAAGTATGCCAACATGTTTGTGTTGATGCTTTGGCCAAGCTATTGGTTGGATTATGTCATGCTAAATTTTTAATGTTATGTGATGAAATGGTAAGTTAAGTTTTATGTTATACAAACTTACTAAGCATTTATGCTTACATGGTTTTCTTTCCATGATTCATAGATAATCGAAAGCTCGTTTGGATTGAAAGCTCGTCGAAGACCTATCACACTATCCAACGGCTATATCGATAGATTTTGATGTTTTGAGTCATGGTTATAATGGCATGTATACGTAAATTATGTTTGATGAGATGGTCATTATGTTTGGCTTGTAAATATGGTATTTTCGTTGATGAACTCTTGGCATTTTAATGATTGTTGGTTAGTGTTGAAATGGTCAAGTGAATGCATGTTTGGAATGACCATTTTGGTATGTTTGAGTGTGATTTTGGCATGTGGTCAGTGTAGTAAGATTGGTAAGAAAATTATATTAGAAATGTATGGTTGGTGAATGGCTAGATTATGCAAATGTTTAAACATATTTGGTTGTTTTGATTAAGGTGCCTTTTGGGAATATTGGTTGTATGGATAAACATCATATTGATCTAGATTTACTATGCATGTTTTAAGTACATTTTGAATGCTTGAATATAGGTGCAAATGGCTTGTAGCTGTGAGCACGGTTTCGGTGATTTTGGCATGTGGTCAGTATGGTAAGTTTGGTAAGAAAATTAGATTAGAAATGTATGGTTGGTGAATGGCTAACATTACCATGGTAAATGTGTTGACAAACTATCCAATACTTTGCTCTGGCAAACCTTCACTCCTATACTTCTCATTCCTCAACCTGCACCTACTAATCCACCACCACAGACAACCCTTCCACAAGCAATTAAAAATAACTAACGTTTAAGTATAGTCCAAGCTCCAAATGTAATGCTAAAACAAGAAAAATACTAATGAAATGTCCTATAATGCAACTAAATGTACCTAAGTACAGGTAATTAGCTAGATCTAAAGGCATAAAATATAACTCCTTTCAAGAATTATCAGCATGTTCTTAACTTTTCCAACTCTCGCTCGAATGGTGCTTATTACATTACTTAAAAACAAAAATTCTTGTTTAACCAATGGAACCTCTAGTACAAACTTTTACAACAATCTATTATGGTCTATCCTCTCTGGCCTGCTTCAAAGGTCGCGAATTTGGACTAGTAGAATTAGACTTCCTTTTATTTCGTACTTTATTCTTTTCCTTTCTCTCGTGTTCCAACCACTTACTCTCTTCTAATATATCGTTCTTCTCAACTGTAGTCTTGACAACCATTTCTAAAACTCCCAACATTATTTGGGATATTGCATCATCCCTAGTCTCGTGATTTCCTCTTTTAGTGGTAAACGCTTTAACAATGTAATTTGTCTCAGGGTCTACTACAAGTTCTTGAAAAAGCTAATGACTACTCTTGAGCTACTCGACATTGCACTCTTCAAAACTCACATACCACAAGTTCCCTTACCTCAGGCTTTCATATCGCTTTCTTGAGTCTAAAGTTTTATGTTACTCTATAGTTCAAAAATAAATTGTCTAACTATTTTTTGAGTTTTTATAGTCTAAGGTTTATAGTTCTAATCTATAATTTTAGACAGTAAAATATTAATATTTGTCTACAATTTGGCAGTGACAGTACTAACTTCGGAACGACATCAGAGATCTCAGATTTTAACATTTTTTGAAAATCTCATCAAAATTTTCTTCTGGCATGGTTTCCAAAATACCCCTTTTAAATATACATGCAGACTCAAAACAAATATTCATGGTCTGAGTTTTGAATCGGGCTCTGATATCACTAAATGTAACATTCTAAACCTCGCACAGTCGTTAAGACCAAATTCAAAAAGCGACATTGGCCATCGAAATGGCCTAGAAAAACTTTTGTAACTTCATATGTACTTTTTAAACCATTTGCGCAGTTCGTTCAAAACTAATGAAGTCGAATGTTCACATTTCAAAACTATTTGTCCACGAAAAATGGCTGAAATAATCTTTCAAAATTTTAAAATATGTATTTTTTTTTAAACTATTGGTTTATCAATTCAAAAACAAATGAAATAAAGCATTTATTTTAATTTCATAAAAACTGTGCAAATTTCAGGAATCGAAATAAATGATATCTCAATTGTAAAAATTCAATCATTTATTCAAAACTATTTCAGATTTTCGATCATACTTCTAAATCATGTGTCTTTTTATTCAAAATCGGAGAACTTGGTTATTCGTCACTATTTTGGAAATAAAAACATATTAACTTCATAAATTAAATGTCTTTAGAAAACTCATTTGTAAACATTAATAATTTTGAAATCTAAGTCTAATTTTATTAGAAACTCATTTTTTAGACATGCAGCCGAAAATGTATTGTTGACAAATTTTGTTTTGAAAACCAAGTTTCAAGTGAAATCTTATCAAATACTAATTTATGCAGTTTTTAAAACTTAATCTCATGCAAACAATTTATGCAATTCAGAATGAAAAATCCCCAAAATAATGTCCCATGCCACAGCCCATACTCAAACTTATTCCAAACCAAAATCTCAAAATCTCAAAATAAAATTTAATTACTTTAATTTCAAAAGAATTCTAAGAAACTCCTTCAAATGCCATCACCGAATCCTAACCTTGGGTTATCTATAAGATCAAAAAAACTAAAGGGGGTGAGCTATAAAGCTTAGTGTGAAATTAACATAAACACAATCACATACATATAAACATATACGTTATACAATCATAATAATTATATCAGTTTCATATAACTCAATATTTCAAACTTATAGTATGCATGATCATGTCAATGCACATTTCGTAAAACAATGCAGATTTTGTGAAAATGGTCCTACCCATCTCCACTATACACCAAAATCGAATTCCCTAGAACACATTCATCCAACACACCAAATTGTGAACAATGTCACAATAATGTAGATAAACTGCCACATAATCAAAATTGTGGACAAGCCACCAAAATCGCAGATAAACTACCACATAATCAAATCATGGACAAGCCACCACATTGCAAATAAACTGCCCCATTCTGCCACCTTTCACATATCACACCCTGTGCATGTGATATGGCCAAAAAATTATTTTTTTTCTCTTTAAATCAAATAGGCATGCTTACATGCAAATCACATATGTACACATGGTACCAAAATTTTACATTTTATAATTATTTCTCTTAGCTTGTTTTCCCTTCCCTTTAGAGGAAAAAGCAATAACTAAGTTTGCTTCTGCTATTCAGACCGGCTAACTACCATTCAACATCAACTCATAGGATTGTAATTCCTTCATGAGTTGTGTAAGAATAATATTCTTGTTCCTAAGGTTATATGTGGCCTGAAAACCTGCATAATCTTTTGCATGCTTTTTGAACACCATCTCAATTTGCGTGTTCTATTCTAGATTGGTCTCATTATTCGCAACCTTGGCAAAGTATCCCATAAAAGTGATAATATTGTATTTGATCGGAGTGTCAGACTTTTGTTGGGCATTCATCAAACTAGTAATAGACGATTGTCGATCCAAAGTAGCTTGGCCTCCAAAAATGTCTTCTAGTTTGTCTAGAATCGCTTTGGCGGCCTTATAGCTCTCCAGTTGCTTATAAAAGGTGTTGGTCATTGTAACAGCCCGTTTTTTAAGAAAATTAGAATAGTGGTTTCGAGACCACAACTCTGATGAGTAAATATTTATTTTATTATTTAAATGTTTTTGGTATGTTAGTAGGTTCGTATCAAATTTTCGTTAAGAAATTTGGACATTTGCATGCTTAATTAAGTGAAAATGACTAAACCATAAAAGGTGCAAAAGTAGAGTTTTAGTAGTTAAAGGTATCAAATAGCTATGAAACTTTAAATTGAAAGGACTTAGATGGTAAATAGACCATTTATATAGTTAGTGGATATCCGTGGATTGGATTTATTGACATTAAGAATATTTTTAAAGGCTAAAAATGTAATTAAGTAAATAAGGTTAAAATAATAAATAAACAGAAAGATATGAGATATCATCTTCCTATCTTCATCTTCAACAGATTTTCAACAAGGGAGAATAGCTAGCGTTCGGCCATGGCATTTTTGCTTGCATGGTATGTGTTTTGATTTCGTTTTTAATGATTTTTATGTTTTCGGGATCATTGTAGCTTAATCAAGCTAGTTGAGGGACTAATTTGCAAAACTATTAAAGGAATAGGGTTTTTCCATGAACATGTTTGCATGGTTTATGAGTCCTTGTTGTTAAATAAACAAGTTTTGTAAAGTGATTCTTGATGAAAATGTCATTTAGGGACTTATTGGTAAAAGTACTAAAATATAATGGTTAAATTGTGAAATAATGATTTATATGAGTTGATATGGGTTCATAATAAATTTGGCTAGCATGAGTTGGATGAAAATGCTTAGATTTCAATTTACAAGTTTAAGGACTAAATTATAAAAAGGTTAAAATATTAGGAGTAAAATTGTAATTATGTATACATGTGGATTATGGATTGAATTGAATGTTTAAGATAGATCGAAAACTTAATTGAATATAATTATTTATTTAGATCAAAATAAATCTCAACCGGATCTAAATCAAGGAAAGATGAAAACCATGAATTAGCTCGATCATACTTTTACGCTCTAGTTGTCAAGCTGGTGAAAATCATGAATTAGCTCGATTGTACTTTTACGCTCTAGTTGTCAAGCTAAGTTCATAGTATTTCTATACGTAATTGAATTTCTACTTGTATGTTTACAATAGAGTTATGTAATTAATTTCTTACACTGAATTATCCCCTGTTTGTACTTAGGTACCCCTGAATTGCACATACGTACCCTTATTTGTACTTTAGTACCCCTGAATTACACATACGTGCCCATGTTTGTACATCAGTACCCCTCATATGTGTCCCTGTTTGTACTTCAGTACCCCTAAATTGCACATATGTGCCCCTGTTTGCACTTCGATACCCTTGAATAGCACATACGTGCCCTGTTTACACTCCGGTAACTTCAAATCGAGTAAAATATAAGTTGCATTCAATTGTTGTTAATTTAAAAGATATACCATATTCTTACTAAGCTTTATAAGCTTATACGTTTTTTATATTGTTTTGTAGATCGTAATTTCTAAGTTTTGGACAAATCAAATCTTCGGCTCACACTATCCATCGATGTTGGTAGTTCTTGTGCTCTTAAGGGTTGTGGTATGTATATGTGGCTATATAGGTTGTAATGGTACATTATGGAAAAATACTAAACTAAGTTGTTAGGTACATAACTAAGATTGTAAATAAGTATCTTTTTTGTTTAGTTAGAATGGTATGAAAGTAAACACTTGTGGTTTGTTTTGGCTTGTAGGTGATTTAAGTTGTTATGCTTTAAATGATCCCAACTATGGTATTCTTTGAGATGGTATTGCACTAAATGTATATATTGGAATTATGGTCAATCATAAGTTTGGGTATATTTGCTTGGTTGTGATTGAGGTGACTTTATGGCATATTGGTTGGATGTATTCTTGGCCTATTGAGTTGGTCATATTATGCATGCTTTGGTATGATTTGGTGCCTTGATCATATGTATAAATGACTTGTAGTGCATGTTAGGAATGGGTGAAAGAAATGGCTTGATTTTGTCCAATTTCTTGTCCACACGGCCTAAGACACGGGCGTGTGTCTCAGCCGTGTGTCCCCCGTAGGTTTTAAAGGTTGCAAGTCAGGCAGTTATACAGCCTAGCACACAACCTGGCACACGGGCGTGTGAGGCCATTTCAAAAGTTACACGGCCTGGCACACGGGCATGTGGCTTGGCCGTGTGGTCCAATTCAGAGAGCTACACGGGCTGGAACACGGTTGTATGTCCCTATTTCGATTGTTACACGGCCTAAGACACGGGCATGTGTCTCAGCCATTTGAGTCACAGGGCCGTATGACCCCTGCCTTTTAATTTTTCCAATTTTTTCCTCAATGTTTCAAATATTTCTGATTTAGTCCCAAATCGTTTCGAAAGTGATTTTAAGGCCTCGAGGGCTCGATTAAGGGACGATATGCATGTATATAATTGGATTATGCTATGTTTTTTTAAATTTTGGGAAATGAATGTTTTTAGGTTACGTTTATTCAGTAATGCTGTGTAACCCTATTCCGACAACGGATACGAGTTAGAGGTGTTACATTTAGAAGGAATTTTCGTCCTCAAAAATTTTACCAGAAAATAGCTTCAGGTATTGCACTTTCATATCTTCTTTCAGTTCCTAGGTAGCTTCTTCTATACCGTGATGTTGCCAAAGAACTATCACTAAACCTATGCTTTTATTTCTCAATTCTTTAACCTCTCGAGCTAGAATTCTAATCGGTTCTTTACCGTACGTCATATTTGGCTAAATTTCAACATCAATAGGTGAAATCACATGTGAAGGATCTAATCGATACCATCGCAACATAGATACATCGAATACATTGTGAATCTTTTCTAACTTTGATGGAAAAGTTGATCTATAAGCTATCGGCCCAATCCTCTCAATGATCTCATACGGCCTGATAAACCGCAGACTAAGCTTTCCTTTGCGACCAAATCGTAGAATTTTCTTCTAGGACAATACTTTTAAAAATACTTTGTCGCCAACTTGAAATTCGATGTCTTTTCTTTTCAAATCCGCATAAGATTTTTGTCGATCTAAAGCTACTTTCAAATTGTCTTGTATTACTAGAATCTTTTCTTCGGTTTCTCATACCGAATCAACCCCGTAAAGCTTTTTCTCACTAAGCTTAGTTCAATACAATGGAGTTCAACATTTCTGACCTTATAGAGCTTCGTACGGTGCCATTTTTATACTCGATTGATAACTATTATTGTATGCAAATTCAACCAATGGTAAGAATCTCTCCCAGTTACCTTCAAACTTCAAAAGACAACATCGAAGCTTATCTTCGAGTATTTGAATCACTCGCTTAGATTGACCATCGGTCTGAGGATGAAATGTGGTACAAAATGCAAGCGAGTACCTCGAGCTTCATGTAACTTGCTCCAGAACCAAGACGTAAAACCGTGGATCTCTATCATAAATAATGAAGACTGGCACCCCGTGAAATCTAACAATCTATGCCACATACAACTCTGCTAATCTCTCAAATGAAAAATTTGTATGCACTAGAATGAAATGTGTGAATTTTATCAAACGATCAACAATGACCAAAACAGCATCTTTCCTTCTCGGAGATAGAGGCAACCTCGATACAAAATCCATCGTAACACGCTCCCAGTTTCACTCTGGAATCATCACCAACTATAACAAACTAGAAGGCACCTGATGTTCAGCTTTAACTTGCTGATAAACTAAACTTCTCGATACGAACTCAAAAATCTCTTGTTTCGTACCTGGCCACTAGTACATTTGTTTCAAATCACCGTACATTTTTATTTCTACAACGATGAATAGACAAGCTACTACTGTGAACTTCCTATAAAATCTTCTAAACGAGATCAAAATTCCTCAAAACACAAATTCTACCTTTGAAATACAAACTATCATTTGTATCAACATGGAAGTCTGAATCAGGTGTTGTTTCAATCTATTTTTGTTTAGCTATCAATACATCATCACATTTCTGAGGTTCACAAATTTGTTGCAAAAACATCAGTCTAGCTTTCAACTTAGCTAAAATCGAACCATCATTGATCAACGTCAACCGTGTCTTCAGAGCTCACAAAGTAAACAGAGATTTTCTACTCCAAGCATCAGCAACAACATTAGCCTTTCCCGTATGATAATCAATGATCAAATCATAGTCTTTCAGTAACTTGAGCCATCTGCGCTGTCTCAAATTCAAATCTTTCGGTGACATTAAGTATTTCAGACTTTTATGTTCCGTGAAGATATGACATTTTTCTTCGTACAACTTTTGTCGCCAAATCTTAAAAGAAAATACAATCGTTGCAAGCTCTAAATCATACGTCAGATAATTCTTTTCGTACAGTTTCAAATATCTAGAAGTATATGCGGTCACTATACCGTCTTGCATCAGAATACAACCCAAACCGTTTAACAATGCATCACTATAAATTTCAAATTATTTACTCGAATCTGACTGAACTAACATCGGTGCCTCGGTTAACAATGCTTTCAACTGATTGAAGCTTTGCTAACATTTCTCGGACCACTCGAACTTAACATCGTTTTGCAACAGTCTTGTCAACGGTGTAGCAATCATTGAAATCCCTTGATGAATCTTCTATAATATCTAGCTAAACCCAGAAAATTTTTGACGTTAGACACATTTCTCAGAGGCTTCCAATCTACCACAGCTGAAATTTTGCTCGGATCAACTTTAATGCCATCATCCTATACAACATGTCCCAGAAATTCGAGTTCTCGAAGCCAAAACTCACACTTGCTAAACTTAGCGAACAATTTTTTATACGAAAAGTTTGCAAAACAATTCTCAAATTCTTGACATGCTCTATCTCATCCTATGATTAAATCAAAATATTGTCAATGAATACCACAACGAATCTGTCTAAATACGGTCTGATTTGTTCATCAAATCCATAAATACTGCAGGTGCATTAGTCAAACCAAATGGCATCATAATAATTTCATAATGTCTGTGCCTGGTCCTGAACGCAGCTTTCGGCACATCTGAGTCTTTAACTCGCAACTAATAATAACCAGAACGAAGATCAATCTTTCAAAATACAGTCGCACCTTTCAACTGATCAAATAGGTCGTCAATATGTGGCAATGGATACTTGTTCTTGATCATGACTTCGTTGAGTTGTTGGTAGTCGATACACAATCGAATGGACCCGTCTTTTTTCTTAACAAATAATACCGGAGCATCCCAAGGAGAAAAACTAGGTCGAGCAAAACCCCTATCTATCAACTCTTACAACTATGCTTTCAACTCTTTCAACTCTGTAGGTGCCATTTTATAAGGAGCTATCGATATCGAAGATGTTTCCTTCACTAACTCAATAGCAAACTCAACCCCTCTGATCAGTGGTAACCTTGGTAACTCTTCTGGAAACACATCTAAATATTCACATACCACTAGAACCATCTCTAGCTTCAACTCAGAAACTCTAAAATCAAATATGTAAGTGAGATATGCTTCACACCCTTTTCTAACATGTTTTTGTGCTGACATAGCTGATACAACATTAGATATACTATCCAATCTATCCGACTCAATACGAAGCTTTTCACCGTTCTGAAATTTCAACACAATATGCTTTTGTCTATAGTTCACAACAGCATCGTAAAGGGTTAACCAATCCATACCCAGAATCACATCAAACTCATTAAAGGGTAACAACATCAATCTAGCGGGGATTTCGTAACCCTTAATTTTCAGTGGACAAGATCTACATAACTAATTAACTAGAACACACTGACCCAGGGGATTTGTAACTTTAACAGTATACTCAGTGAATTTAATAGGTTTACTCTTTTTGTCTACTAATGTAGTGAATATATATGAATGATTTGATCCAAGATCAATCAATACATATACATTAATATTAAAGAGAGAAAAAGTACCCGCAATAACATCTGGAGTAGTAGCTTCCTCTTGAGCACGGATAGCATAGGCTCTGGCTAGTGTTCTCGCTTCAGACCGTTCATTCATCTCATTGTTCCTTCCTCGATCGAGAGTAGTATTCCTAACGTTTCCATATCGTCTACCCCTCTGAAAAGTTGCTTCAGATTTGTTTGATTGATTTCCAAAATCATTTTGCTTCTTTAGACAGTTACGAAGAAAATGGTCAGTAGACCCACAACAGAAACAAGTTCTTGATTTTGATTGACACTCTCCAAAATGTTTTTTATTGTATTCGTCACACACAGGAACGGTTCTCTCCACATTTCTTACACTTCCGACACTTACCACTGGAGAATTGACTGACTAGAAATTGCTTTGCCTCAGTTTCTCTCTACTAACGAATTCAAAGGCAGTGATCGACTAGTTTCACTTCTAAATTTCTTTGAGGGAGAAGTTTGACCTGACTTGAATGACCCCCTTTTGTTAAATTCTCTAAATTTTAAATTTGACAGTTGTTTGGTTTTACAAATTTCCTCAACTTTCTAAGCCTATTCCGGAAGTTCTACCTATTCCCGTAACTTTAATGTTGCTATAGCCATACAGATCTCATCATTCAACCCATCTTCAAATCTGATACACATTTCTTCCTCATTGGATACGATGTTACGAGCATACTTGCTTAACTGCACCAATTCGTGTTCATACTCAGCTACATTTTGGTTTCCTTGTTTTAACTCGAGAAACTCTTTCTTTTTTTGGTCTATGAACAATTGGCTAACATACTTTTTCTTGAAATCATTCTGAAAGAAATCCCAATTAACCTGATCATCTAATACCATTGTACTCAAAGTATCCAACCTCAAGCAATCTTCGGGGGTGGACAATAACTCCACAAAAACTCTCTTTGTATTCAATAGCCAATACTCAGCTTTAAAGGGATCATTATGTACCGTACCTCTAAACTCTTCAGCTCCATATTTCCAAATCTTGTCTATAGATACTCGTATAACAGTCGCAAGTACAGGGTTTAGAATATTCAGGGGTGCTGAGAGAGGCATGACAAGGGGTGGAGGTGGCGGAGTCGCAAGATTTGCTTGCTTGAATTCTGTGAAGTATTGGTTCATTATTCCAAGAAATACATTTTTCATCTCATCACCAACAGATTGTGGAATAGGTGCACTATTACTTGCTTAGGATTCGAAGCATGAACATTACTTTCAGCTTCATTAACTATAGCTCAATTCCATTCAGCTAACATCTTGAATCTATAAGAAATAAAATGTTAGAACGGATCAGAAGCATCACACTATCATATGGTATATGTGGCATGTAAATACTAAACCTTACTTTGCTACGTTAGTCCTAAAATCGACTAAACCGTAGCTTTGATACCACTAAATATAACACCCTTAACCCGTATCTATTGCCAGAATAGGGTTACAGAGCATTATCCAATA
The DNA here is from genome assembly GCF_007990345.1 of Gossypium hirsutum. NCBI lineage: Eukaryota > Viridiplantae > Streptophyta > Magnoliopsida > Malvales > Malvaceae > Gossypium > Gossypium hirsutum. The sequence goes on from NC_053447.1 coordinate 41,980,464, forward strand.
AACATAACCTAAAAACATTCATTTCCAAATGGCTAAGACACACGCCCGTGTCTTAGGCCGTATGGATAAGAAATTGGACAAAATCAAGTCATTTCTTTCACCTATTCCTAACATGTACCTACAATCCATTTACACATATGATCAAGGCACCAAATCATACCAAAGCATGCATAATATAACCAATTCAATAGGCTAAGAATACATCCAACCAATATGCCATAAAGGCACATCAATCACAACCAAGCAAATATACCTAAACTTATGCATAATTAACCGTAATTCCAATATATACATTTAGTGCAATATCATCTCAAAACATACCATAGTTGAGACCATTTAAAGCATAACAACTTAAATAACCTACAAGCCAAAACAAACCACAAGTGTTTACCTTCATACCATTCGAACTAAACCAAAAATATACCTATTTACAATCTTATTAATGTACCTAACAACTTAGTTTAGTATTTTTCTATAATGTACCATTACAACCTATATAGCCAAATATACATGCCACAACCCTTAAGAGTACAAGAACCACCAACATCGATGGATAGTGTGAGATGAATATTTGATCTGTCCAAAATTTAGCAATTACGGTCTACAAAACAATACACAAAAATGTAAGCTTATAGAGCTTAGTAAGAGCATGGTATATCTTTTAAATTAACAACAATTGAATGCGACTCATATTTTACTCAATTTGAAGTTATCGGAGTGTAAACTGAGGCATGTATATGCTATTCAAGGGTACCAAAGTACAAATAAAGGCATGTATGTGCAATTTAAGGGTACCGAAGTACAAATAGGGCACGTATGTGCAATTCAATGGTACCAAAGTACAAACATGGGCACGTATATACAATTCAGGCGTACCGAAGTGCAAACAGGGGATAATTCAATCTAAGCAATTAATTACATAACTATACTGTAAACATACAAGTAGAAATTCAATTACATATAGAAATACTATGAACTTACCTTGACAACTAAAGCGTAAAAGTACGATCAAGCTAATATGTGATTTTTGCCTTTCCTCGGTTTAGATCAGATTGAGATTTATCTTTATCTAAATAAATAATTATATCCAATTAAGTGTTTCAATCAATCTCAAAAATTAAATTCAATCCATAATCTACATTTATACATAATTACAATTTTGCCCCAAATATTTTAACCTTTTTACAATTTAGTCCTTAAACTCGTAAATTGAAATCTAAGGATTTTCATCTCTAGCTCATGCTAGCCAAATTTATTATGAACCCATATCAACTCATAAAAATCATCATTTCATAATTTAACCATGATATTTTATTACTTTTACCAATAAGTCCCTAAATGACATTTTCATCAAGAATCACTTTATAAAACTTGTTTGTTTAACAACAAGGACTCATAATATTTCATTAAAATTCAAAAAAACCATACAAACATGTTCATGGTAAAACCCTAATCCCTTAATAATTTTTCAATTTAGTCCTTGGGCTAGCTTGATTGAGCTACAACGATCCCGAAAACATAAAAATCATTAAAAACGAAATCAAAACACATACACGTAAGCAAAAATGCCATGGCTAAACCCTAACTATTCTCCCTTTATGAAAATTGGTTGAAGATGAAGATAGGAAGATGATATCTCATGTCTTTCTTTTGTTTTTATTATTTTAACCTTATTTACTTAATTACATTTTTAACCTTTAAAAATATTCTTAATTTCAATAAAACCAATCCATGGATGTCCACTAACTATCTCAATGGTCTATTTACCATCTAAGTCCTTTCACTTTAAAGTTTCATAGCTATTTGATACCTTTAACTACTAGAACTCTACTTATGCACCTTTTATGATTTAGTCCTTTTCACTTAATTAAGCATGCAAACATCAAAATTTCTTAACGAAAATTCTATACGACCCTACTAACATACCACAGACATTAAAATAATAATAAAATAAATTTTTACTTGTTAGATTTGTGGTCCCAAAACCATTTTTCTGATTTCACTAAAAAACGAGCTTTACAGTCACGTTTGCAAGCATATGGCAACGATTTATCTCATCAAACTCCTCCCAGCATTTTCTAGCCTCAATTTGAGTGGTTGGAAGGCATTTGTTATCAAGGATTATCTTTAGTTTCTCACAGCTTAGGACAAATTCCTTATGGTTATTTTCATTCAATTAGTTCTCAGTGAGTATATTTAATAAGGGAGTAGTTGCCATTTTTAAACTAAAAATAAAATATTCATTCATTAATATCTTTGTATTCAGTAAATATTTTAAAAAAAATAAAAACTTATGATATGCATTAAGATGATGCATTAAACTTTTAAAACATTTGTAAGTCGTTGCAACGATAATTTGTACACACATTCAATCAAGTCACTTTGGGGAAATCTTGACCAACTAGTAAGAACATGGATTTTCATCCAATTACTATATGAACTTAATCCTTAGGCATTCACACGTACTAATAATCGTTTAATGTTTGGCCATCATTCTAACTTAAGCTTGGTAAGTTACTTAACTAGAAGATCTTAAGTGTATAACCATCAACTCAACACCCATCATTTCATGCACCATAAATGAGTCATCTTAGGACAATCTCACTGAGTAACATGTTGTAACTAGTTTTCCTCTTCGAAGAAAAGTTTATTGTTATATCGCATGATAATACCTATAATAGGGTCATCCAACTATCATACAATTACAAGATTATTCTTCTTACTTTCAAGAAATCTCCTTAGGGAGGTTCACATGACAATCTTACCTTAAGGTAGTTAAATTACCATGTCATCACAAAATACCATTGATGGAGGTTGTAGGTCTTGTTTAGGGACCTTCTCCCGCTCAATCTTTTAAAAACATTTAAGGATTCTAATGTTTGGTTTCAATCATGAATGATCAATATATGCATGACAAGTACATTTGGTATTCTTTCCCTAAACTATATGGCAAGCTTATCATACATATTCATGAACATACATTCGCAGTCAAATAAATATCATCATGCTATCACATATAAAAGCATAAAATTTAAACGACCTTGACCAACCAAATTTTTCATGATTTCATCCTAGAAAAATAATAAAATTACAAAAGTCATCCAAAGCATACTTTTGGTATTCTATTTTGCCACCACGAACTTCTGCTACGATACCAGTTCACGTCACTATTGTCACCATTTTTTTGCCATTATTTTCACATTGTCACCGCTGCCAGCCATTACTTAGTCACCGTCTTAGTTGTCATCAGACTGCCTCAGGCACCGTCAGGTTGCCAATGACCACCGTCATCGATCATCACCGTCGGACCACCAATAGGCTTCGCTATCAAACCACCATTGGTCTATTACCAGTTATGTTGGGTAATGTTTATGTCATCTCGATCAACCTAGATGTGTCTCGGTTCTCTAGGTTTGACCAAAAAATATTGGTTACATGGATTATCTATTTGTTTCTAGCTTACGTAATTTATTCTATAATAATAAAATAAATCTTCTATGGAGATGATAATCCATGTTCTAATTATACATTGTTGAAAATTAATAATCATTACATTCAATTTTCTAGGAGTCACAACTTTGGCAAAATTACTTTATCATATATAATAATAAAATAATAGCATATATTCATTCACATACATATCCCTAAACATGTTGATAATTACAAAAATGTCATATCTTATCAAAATTAATCACATGAAGAAGAGAAAAAATTGATATTGATTTATACTTTAAACATGGCATAATCTGGCTCCGATACCAATTGTTGAAAAAAATCCAGTTTGAAAACGGTTTTCTTACACATCCAAAAAATAAAATTTTGAAAGTTGAGTCGGTTTATGATATTTATATAAATAAAAATTTCCCAAAATAGTACTTGTATTTTTGGCTAGACAAATCCTAGACGTTCCCAGCTTTCAACCGAACAGACTTTTCCACTATTCTCATATCACAAACTGCTTCGAGTGTGGGCTTAAACAATTTCAAATCAAACACAGAACCAGAAATTATTTTCTTCACTCTCAATAAAAGGGTAAATCTCTCTCTTATGGAAACTGGTGGAATTGTTATTCCTAAGAAATAGAATTTATACTTAAAAATAAATTCTGACTATTTTCAAGTAGAATAATGATATCTCAAAAGTTGTGTGTAAGTTATTCTATTTGTAGCCCTATTAGTGTCATCTATTTATAGGGAGACGAAGTGAATCTTAGTTGAATTAGTAGAATACATTTAATGTCTATTTAATAGAAAAACAATCCCCTAGGCTAGGAAAGAGGGGGCTAATAGGGTGTGCTTCCTCTCATAATATTATGATAGGAATTTTTGTCTCTCTTGTATTGGGTCCAATTATACGTGCTTCTTGAATTTTTAACCCAACACTTTATAATTCTATCTAATCCAATACATATTTTTCTATTTTCTAAAATAAATATCTTAAATTAATTTTAATTAATTAATTTCTCAATTAAATAATTTTCTCAACCAAATTCTAATTTTGTTAAAATAATGATAACTTTACCGTAAAAGAATCTATGAAAAAATATATTTAATATTTCTACATTCAACAGATTCACTGTGACCAGTTAATTTCATTTCATTTCTGAAATTCAATTATTTAATTTTTTTAATTAAATAATAATTCAAAAAATCATAAATTAATTTTCTAGATCATTTCCTTTTAGTGAGAAAACCACATTCATTTTTGAATGTTTCTTAGTTCTCCAACTTTACCATTTCTATCCATTTTTGTTAATTTGATTCAACATGTAATTCATTTCTGGTTTCAACAAGCTAGCAGGGGGACCGATTGGACATATGTGATTAGGGCTAAAATGATTTAAAATTAAGTTCTAACTTTTCTCCTATTAATTATAAACTCATGTAGTCAAAAATTCATTCCACTATAGTATTGTGACTAAGCTCTCCCCAACGGTATACCATTACGAAAGCAAGTTGATTAGTGCTCGTCTAATGACCTTGTCATAAGTGTGCTATCCTCATAGAATATACTTAATCTCTTTGGGATAATATCACTCTCCCAATATGATTCTATTTTGTCTCATGGTAACCATTACATCTTCATTCATAAAAAGTCAACTACTATCAAATAGTAATCAAGTCATTCATCAAAAAGATGAACGAACCGTGTGATGTAAGCACAATCATATCTGTTACGATGCAGTTTGACGAAGTCAAGATTAGCCCAAACACAAGGGGCCCAAGTGCAAAATGAAAGATGTCATTCAGGATGGGCCAATTTTAAGGACTTTTAATTAAGTTTTATCTCATTTAATAAGTTGCATTTTTTTTAATTCCATAGATTCTGTTTGCATCATATTTATATAGTTACATACGCATGGAGTAGTTAACATCTTATGTTATTGTTTATTGTATGATCTAAATATGCATGTGTTATTTTGGTATGTTTGAGTCATTGTTCATGAGTCATGTTATATATGTATATAGGTGTGTAGATAGTTTGTTTTATTTATGCGTGTGAATCAAAGTATGGAGTCTAGAGTCAAGGATGGTGACTTAGTCGAATTTTGTGTGATGGAATTATGCTCAATTGATGTCTATTTATATGTGTAGCTGACCATTCATATGGATTCTTGAGTGGCTCTTCAATTCAACCAATGCATGCACAAAGGAAGCATCTAGAATCCTCAAGAACCAACCTTCAATGATGATGCATAAGACTATTTGTATGAAGTGGCGGAATTCATGCATTCATATATGTCATAAATTAAAGAGATACATGGCAATAAGGGGATGCATGGATGGTGGAAACCAAAAGAGCCTAATTTGTCCATTCAGTTGACATTCATGCATGGATATATTCATGAACGTCCAAGGGGGAACTGTTACATAAATTCGGCACATTGAATTTTTAACATGCATGCACTGTAACACCCCTTACCCTAGACCATTTCCAGAGTCGAGCATGAGGCGTTACCTGACTTAACTTAAAAGTTTAGGGCATAAAAATTTACTTTTAAAAGTTATTTCACTATTCATAATAAGGCTGTCCACCTGTGCAACAGCTACTAAATCAATTATAACTTCAGATACCAAACTCGAAATTTAGATCCGTAAATTTCCCTAAAACTAGACTCATATATCTTTTTATCATAAATTTTTCATAATTTTTTGTCTAGCCAATTGGTACAATTTATTAGTTAAAGTCTCCCATATTTCACTGATTGACTGTCCTGACCTCTCGTCACTAAAATTCAATTATCTCACTGTAAAGACTTCATATAGTGTTCTCACTTATTTCTATAGAAAATAGACTCAATAAGGAATCTAGAAATATAAATTTAAACTCATAAATATTTTTTTAAAAGTTTTAATTATTTTTTAAAGTCAGAACAGGGGACTTCAGAATCCATTCTGACCCTATCTCACTAAAATTCAAATATCTCATAATATAAAATTCATTTACCCACACCGTTATTTTTCTATGAAAATAGACTCGATAAGATTTGATTCTATATATCATTCACTCTCTAATTAATTTTATACAATCCTTGGTGATTTTTCAAATTTACGTCACTGCTGCTGCCCTAAAATTGTTTCATTGCAAATTTTTACTCTTTCATGATTTCTAGGTATAAACTATCACCTAGGCATTCATAATACCAAACATATTCTTACTTAGTCATTTTAATAGCTAAACATTATCACATATTTACACATCATCCTTTAGCAATATCATAAGGACATACGTTCGAAATGACTAAGTCCCTATACATGTCATAGCTCAAACATTGATCATCATTAAATACCGAGTTGTTGTTGTTGATAGTGTGAGCATTCTCCGACATCTTTAAGATCCCTGAATTAGCTTTGCAATACTATAAAAGAAGGAAAATAAATGAAGTAAGCATAAAGCTTAGTAAGTTTACAAGCAAATAAATAACAATATTTAACACAAATAAATATACTGAAGTGTCATGATCTCTAATTTCCTCTGTACTTAATCTCTTACTCGTTCACTTACTTGTTTACTTAGATAACTCATGATTATAACTTACTCTTCTCTTGCTGAAATGTTGGTTCTCAATTGATAACATAATATGTTCTTAACTCTTATAACTCACCTGAATTTGCTATTTATGCTTTTACCTGAACTTTCATGGAACATAATTTGTTTACTAGCCCGTTGAGCCACATTGGAATAATAAGGATACTTGGGTCTCTTTTCTGATAATAACATGCCAAAGCCATATCCCAGACATGGTCTTACATGGGATGTTTCTTGTACTGCCAATGCCATATCCCAGATATGGTCTTACATGGGAGTTCTCATATCGGTGCCCATGCCATGTCCCAGACATGGTCTTACGGGGGACCTCTCATCTCGGTGCCAACGCCATGTCCTAGACATGGTCTTACATGGGACCTCTCATCTCAGTGCCAACGCCATGTCCTAGACATGGTCTTACATGGGACCTCTCATAATCTCAATGATGCCAATGCCATGTCCCAGACATGGTCTTACATGGGACCTCTCATAATCTCAATGATGCCAATGCCATGTCCCAGACATGGTCTTACATGGGATCTCTTTACCCAAATGTCATGACATTTGTATCCGATACATTCCTAATGTTTCAACGGGGCTTTTATCACTGATTCTCTATCATCTCATACTTAAGTTAACATTAGATATTTTCATGAAATAAATGCATAATTGCTGAAAAGTAACAACATTAATAATAATTATCAAAATATTTCATTTATTTACTGTAAACTTACCTCGGTACAAAATACGATCAAATCTAGCAATTTAGTCTTCAATATTTTTCTTTCCCCGGTCTAACTCCAGATTTCGTTCTTGTGGATCTATAATAGCATATTTAGTTTATTTAATACTCACATTCATCAAAACAGTCCTTGACTCGAACTTTGGCAAAATTACATTTTTGCTCCTAAACTTTTGCATATTTACACTTTTGTCCCAAAGCTCGGAAATTAAACTTCATCCATTATTCTTATGTTTTATGACATCCTGAACATTTTTCCCTTCTATGGAAACATCAAATTCCCACTCTAACACTTACTTATGAACATTAGGTATTTTTACCGATTATGTCGTTTTACTCGTTTTCACTTAAAATCGCTTAGCAAAAGTTGTTTAACATAATTTCAAGCTTCATATTCTACCATAAAACATCAAAATAAACACATTTCACTTATGGGTATTTTTCCAAAAATAAACCCTAGGTTAAATTATTGCTAGAATAAGCTAAATCAAGTTACCGAGACTCCGAAAACGTAAAGAATATTAAAAACGGGGCTTGGAATCACTTACTATGGAGCTTGGAAGCTAGAAAACCCTAACTATGGCTTCCCCCTTGCTATTTCCATTCGCCATGGAGAAGATGAGCACATTTTGCCATATTTTTCCCTTTTTAATTCTTTTTATTACTAAATTACCAAATTGTCCCTAACTTAAAAATTTCCTATTTCACTTATCTCATGTCCATTTTTGTCTACCAACTTAACCAATGGTCTAATTAACATATAAGGACCTCCAATTTAAAGTTTCATAACAATTGGACACCTCTAACATGTAGAACTCAACTTTAACATTTTTTACAATTTAGTCCTTTTTGACTAAATTGAGTGCCCAAACGTCGAAATTTTCGAATGAAATTTTCACAAAATCATTCCATGAAATCGTAGACCATAAAAATATAAGAAAAATAAATTTTTCCTCATCGAATTTGTGGTCCCGACACCACTGTTCCGACTAGACCCAAAATCAAGATGTTACATGCACAAATGGGAGGATGAATCTACATGATACATTTAACAAATTCATGAACCAGCTAGCCATTAATGTGTCCAATTAATTGAAGGTGCATGATCCATGCAAGATATATGTTCATTCAAGTATTTAAAGGTTTCTTCCAAGTTAAGAATACATGCACGTTTTAAGGAGAAGAATGTGACTATTCGTCTATTCAATGTATCTACCTAGTACATGAGCGAAATTTAATACTAAGTGTGAACTACATTATGGCTGAATGTGACTATTAGGTTATCTAGTCCTATAAATAGTTTGAGTCTTGTCATTTGTAAGGTTAGAACTTTATTAATCAAATTTATACTTTGTGAGATTTTCTCTTCCAGTTCTTAATCGAACTTTCGAACTTATCAAGCCAAAAGGTTTGTAGAAACCATCGATTTGTCTTATCACTCCGTTCCCTATCCCGGTGTGTGGTGACTTCCTTTATACTGAGGTTCTAATGAGTCCGAGTGTTAAACGAGTCTTAACTTTAATATAGCTAAGGTTCTTTAGCTTTAATATAGTCTGAACATTCCACACTCGGGAAATTGCATCATCGTGGCCACGTTTACTTTTCATCTATCATATAATGTCAATCAGAGGATATCATTTACCCATGTCTTCGGCTATGAGTTCTATTACTGTGAATGATGCAACATATTGTAAAAGTTATATACCCAATGCACCAGCTTTTAGTTCCTTATCTATTTGAACTCAGGCTTTTCCTTACATCAAAGCATACGAGTCATGCAGACATAATCCATCATCCACTCAAGATTAAGGTATGCCACACTTTGAATTTCACAAGTGAAAAAATTCATAAACAAATTTAGGATCTATTCTTCTTGGGTCTAGTCTGATATACTATCAGTCTAGTCAATCACATCTATGTTTATATCTTCTAAAAGTCATCCGCTTTGATTCCCAAGATAAAGTATCTCCCCAATTGGACTTGATAGACGTCATATTAGTCTTCCAATCGGTTTGCTCATTTCTGATTAGACTAAGTACATGTTTAGGTTCATCTACTAATATAAGTTATCTTTCCGTATTACGATCCAGCCACGTAATATTGCTTAGTATTAGTTAAACATTAGACAACCGATGAGCTAATATTTGTTTCTATTTTGCTTTACAGTTAAAGCGATAGAGCAGACCAAAATTCTAAGATTGTTTCTTAATGATGATGAAAGGACAATACATACATCATCTACCTTTCCCGAGGTGGAGCAAATGATGTTGATAAGCCTATTACAAAACAATGCTAATATATTTGTATCATTAGCGACAAACATGCCAAGTATTAATCATTCAGTTATCCAGCATTCCTTAAATTTGGATTCTAGTTTTAAACTAGTAAAACAAATGAAAAGGAGATTGGCACACGTCACGATAGAGGCAACCAAATAGGAAGTAAAGAAGTTACTAACAGTGGACTTCATCAGGGATGTAACCTATCTCAATTAGATTTCAAATGTGGTGATGATGCGCACTCACTTCGATAAACGATTGAGTCGTAATGGTTTGCCCAATCGTGAATGGAGTAATATTTGAGGCTTGTCAAAATAGGTTAAGAAAGAAAAGAGATAAAGGCTCAAATTGGTTTTAAAGATGTTATGGGATAGTTTTTAGATTGATGGATGAATGGAAAACCAAGTATTCAAGTTGAACTAACACAATATAAATTAGACCTTACAGAGACAAATCTAGGGGGCCTGGTAAGGGCGCAACCCTCCCTAAAATGGAAAATTGCTATTTAGATCTTTTAAAAAAATTTAAATTTTAAATTAATAAAGGTAAAATTATATTTTGATTTTCTCTAAAATTATAAAAATTTAATTTAATCCTTTAAAAATTATAAAAATATAGACTATAAAAAATTAAAATTTCTCTCAACCCCTAAAAGATTGTTCTGAATACTGTTACTTTATCTTTTATCCTTCTTTCCTTACCCAAAGCTCACAGATTTTTATTCAGTCGAATCGATGGTATGGTAGCTTTAGTTTTAGGAAAAACATTGCCGTAGACTGACAAACCCATGAATCAAACCCATCATATCATCGTTGCAAATTACATAATATATATGGGTTAAGAGTACCTTGAAGTCACTAAACTAACTTACATTATATTTTATCTTTTTTTGTTAAAAAATTTAACTTTTATATGTTAGATTAAAAAGTAAATTAATCTTTTATATTAAAATTTTTATCTAATTATCCTATTAAAAATTAGTGTGACTAATAAAATAATCAAAATATAACACGTAACGTGACACGTGTATTTCATATTGACTTACAAAGACCTATTTTTAATAATATAAATAGATAAAAACTTTAATAAAATAGTAATTTACTCTTTAATAATATATAGCGATTAATTTATTTTTTTAATAAAAAAAATAATATAATCTGAACCCATAATATAAAAATCTTCACGACCCTGCCCCCATCAAAGCAAATTTAAATCAAATTGCCTTCATCATTAAAGTACCTGCAACTGTAAAGAGGCAACGATGACTCCACATACATACATGATACACAGTGTGCTGCTGAGCTATCATCATATGCCCACAGTTGCACCTACTGTATGTATATGTGCTAGTGTAAAAATGGGACTGTATTATTATGGCAGATGGAAAAAAAGCTAAAGCCAAGTGGACTGAAAAAGGGATAGTTGGATAACAAATTAATTAAGTTGTGTATGGATGAAATTGGTGTTTGTTTGAGGCATCCATGAACAAAAATGAAAGCTATGAAAAGACTACTCAACAGCTAGCTTTTCTCAAATTTAAAATGCCAAGTGCAGGACCACTCAAAAGCAAATGCTTTACCGCCGCCATAGTTTTCATAGTTTAATATGCTGTATATGGGAGGAGTAGCTCTATATTAATGGAAGGGATCCTTTATTTAATATATATAAAGGAGCTTTGAACGCAGTTACTTGAGTAGAATAGATATAAACTATCATTTAATCATTATAATTTAATTTAATTTAATTTAAGTTGATGGATAAAAAGCTAAACCAGCCTATAGGGTAAGATTTGATACTTTGTTATGGGAAACTTTTATTTTACAAGCATGATTTAAAATATTATCACATGCCATCCATTTAATCTTTCTTGAGGAAATTTTTTAATATGATGTGAGATTCACAATCAAATATCTTATAAACAATTAGTACACATACTATATTATATAAGTGTGTTGTTATAATATAATTAGAATATTTTAGGAAAACTCAAATTTTCTGTTATTTTATGCAGGAATTACTATAAATGTGTAAGTGGAGGATGCAATGTGAAGAAGAGGATAGAAAGGGACAGAGATGATAAAAGTTGTGTGATAACTACCTACGAAGGTGTTCATAATCATGAGAGCTCATACACGTCTTACTGTAATCAAATGCCTCTTATGGCTCCTAATGCTTGCATTTCCCAACCTTCTCCTTTCTCCTCTTCTTTTTCTACATGAAGCCAAAATATAAAAAGTAAATTACTTATATATACATATATTTATATATACACTTATATTAAGTCATAGACTCAAGTTTGTGTAACGAGTGCTCAACATGGCATCAATTTAGTTAAAAAATTATTAAAATATCTCTTTATATATAAAATAAGTTATATTATTGTGATAGTATTTTTATTTTTATACAAAAATTTATAAATTAATAAAAACTTAATTATAATAAAATTAATTTTATATATTTAATTTTACTATTTCAATTAAAACATAAGTTTTATATAAACTTTAATAAGTTTTTCAACCACACAATGAATGTCTGATGTGACATAATGTAATATATTTTTACATGCTTCTTCTTAATGATATTTCTTAGCATGGCCATCTCAGTAGACACTAATTTTTCCACTATGGTTTTCATTTTTTGGCTGAATTGTTAAATTTGACCCATCGATAAAGGTTACAGGACAATGATCTCTTTTAAGCCCACCTTAGGCACAATTAAAATTGAACTGGATTGTGTCGAGAATGATCTTAATCTGATATTATTTTTGTTATTATAATTTCATATCAGCTTTATCTATATCTATATTATTATTTAAAATTTATATGAATAGTGACCCAATTATTAATTAATAAGTTTTTTTTAATTATTCATCTATGAAAAGTTACAAAATGGTCATATGACTACTCGATTTTTTTCTTTTTTGGTCACTAATTGTTACATGACTAATAGGAAGTTGACATGGTAGCTTTTTAAAATTGGCATGATAACAATTTGAACCCTAAATACTTATACATTGGGCCAATTTAGTCTTGATTTTAAATGAACCCTCAACATTTGCACATTATGCAATTTGATCCTTTTGTAGTTTTGCTTTTCTTTGCGACCCTTTACGTGTGTTTGATTCAATGAAAAAATGAATAACTACATGAAACAAAATGACCCAAATTTTTAAAAATAACCAATTCAATTGCTTGAAAATAAAAAAACACGTTTGGTTAATTCAATCCAATTGTAGGTCTAACAGCTTAAAAAATTTTATTTCTTTTTTAGCTTTGATTTGCTTCATCAATATCAGTCAACTCAAGCTAAAATAAATAAATTAATTATCATAGAGAGATATCAAGTTCTTATTCAAGGAAAGCAATGTATTTGAGGATTGTCTAATTTAATAATAAACAGAATGTTTTTAAAAATATGTTTGCTTTTATTTTTAATTGAAATATTGTGTATTAAATTATATTTTCATGTAAAAATAGGATTATTAGGTGATGTTTAAATAGTGAGGACTAATTTTTAAAAAAATTAAGACTAACTTGACACAACGTATGAACGTTGAGGGCTAAATTAGTTACTATGCATATTTTAAAAATTGTCATGTCATCTTTCCTTTAACTATTTAACAACGGGTACTAAAAACGAAAAAATTGAATAGTTGAGTAATCATTTTTGTATCATCCCAAAAATCGAGGTTAATAGAATCGGGTTTGTGGATTGAGAGAGGGAGAGTGGTCATGCCCTAATTGTTGAGATTATCTATGCGTTTTTAGAAAATAAATGAGATATTGGTTTGTTGGAAACTATTAGTGAAGCGTTCCTTGAAATCCAAGTTCAAATGTCTTCTCTCGTACTATTTTTATTATTTTACAAATTTTGCCTTAAACCCTAGTATGTAATATGCCTTATTTTTAAAATAAATATTGAAAAATCATTTCAAGTATGAGTAATTGGCCTAGTGGTTAAATGAAAAATAAGGAAGCATGAAAATTAGATTAAGGTCCTAAGTTTGAATCTTTTCCCATGTAAAATAATTAAGTTTTACAAAATCCCTTATTTTTTTAATGTGTATGTCGTCCATACCCTTGAACCCTGGGTATAAATACAACTTTTTCTTCTATTTTTCAGCCTTTAAGTCAATTTTTCCCTACCCTAGCCATTCACCCTCTTCCTCTCCTCTTTTCTCCTAAATTTTCTTTCTTTCTTCCCTTATGTGCCATTGCCGAAGCCACAAAGATTCACCATCAATTTCTCTTCTTTTTGCAATGAGTTCTTGCACCATTATTTTCCTCTTCGTGCTGTCATTTTATCATAAAATTTCCAGCCTTAAATCTAAAATTTTAGCAATCAAGATCTACTTCCATTGATACCCCAAAAAAAACTCTATTGCCACCCCTTTCACCTAGCTTGTGTAAGTTCTTGTTTTCTTTCAATTTCTTGATGAATCTTATAAGTTAAAAACCCAAACTTCCAAACTTCCAAATCAACAGTAAAGCCGAAAGGCATTCACGCGTACAATTCGCATCAAACAGTGTAAGAAATCTATCTAGTTTGGATTCGAAAAATAGGTGTAATTGTGACGATTGGGTCAAACCCATAAGTGGGTTTTTAGTGGTTGTTTAAGAGGTGTATTAATTGAGTTTTATACTGATTTTTTTAATTTAATTTAATTTAGGTCCGTTTTAAAGTTTATTAGAGGAACCGCGAGATTCGCTTGTGTGCTGCAAAAGAGCATAAAATAAGGTGTGAGTCCTAAACTAACTAACTTGATTGGTAATGATAATTATTATGATTTAATTGGTTATTTAGCTTTCTGGTCGAGCTTGACTTAATTAGCTAGGTAATTAATTTATAAGTGGCTGAATCAGGTACATTTCGGGCCCTAACTATTTGGCATGGTACCAATGTTGCTAGTTTGACTAAATGGTTGAATGTTTGACATTGTCATGAATGTTTGGTAACTTGATGTATGATTGGTTGTATGTATAGCGTGATTATGAATGAAAGCAAGGCTTATGCATGATATATTCGTACAAGTGATTTGTTATGATATGTTTGAAAGACTATTATACACGCACACAAAAATGTTATAAATGTACATGAAATTGTGATTTGTCGAATGATACCATCTTATTGGTAAATTGAAAGTTGGAATATTGATTCCATTCATTGAAAGTATTTGATAATTGAGAGCATGTTGAATATGCCAATTGAACGTAAAAGTATTTATTTATGGCTATGTATGAGATTGTATGACATATTGCATGTGCATTAGGGAGAGTTATTTTTATGGTTGACGGAGAAGTTCCATGGAGTACTAGCGGCATATTAAGTCTACATTTATACGTAGTCAGTGCGCTGCACCTGAAGTACCGAGGGAAAAGGCAATTTATCACATTTTTACTGGTAAAATTTTTCTGCATATTGTTATTGGTGGTTTTAACCACAACGAGCTTAAGCCCATATCATTTTGGAGTTCGGATGATGGGTTATGGGGAACTCGTGGTGTTTAGCGGATGATTGGGGTAGGAACCTTTTTGCATTGTTTCATGCTCATGACATACTCGAATGTTATTGATTTATGCTATGTATTGTATTGTGTTGTATTGAATGGTATCAAAATTAATGATTGTTACTTGAATGAATGATAACCCATGCTCATACATCGTTTGACATCGATTTGATAATGGCTATATAATGATATGAAATTTCAATGATGGTTTTGTGTTATTCTGTTAAGGCTAACATGTTTCATTGTATTTGGTATTTATGTCTGTTTAAATCATTGTTTGACTCACACTAAGCTTTCATAAGCTCTCCCCCCATAGTGTTTAACTTTTCAGGTAAACCTCGAAACTAGGCCCGAACCCAGCATATTACCTTGGACCTCAGATTATTTTTAATAAGTATTATTAAGCCTTTATTGGTTTTGAGTTTGTAATTTTCAATTATTTTTTGTCTGTGGCTTGGTAACTTTTCATTTGGGGAGTTTTGCATGCATGGATTTCTCAAGCATAAAACTGAAAAACACATGATATCTGGCTTAAGTAAAATTTGACATTAATCCCTAATTTTCGTTGCATTACAAAGAAACCATTTTTGAAAAAAAAATCGATAAGGTGACTAGATTTCCAAAATGACATGAAAAATGGTTTTTCCACTGCATTAGTTAACATCAAATTTTTACAAAGTAAAGCGATGAAGAAATTATTTTTCTAAAACAACACTATTAATAATAAAATGAATCTTAACTACAGATGACTTAATAAATGAATGTTTTTTTTACTAGGTCAGAAGTACAACTACGGTTTTTCTCTAAAATGAGTTTATTTAAAGTTAGCTTAGCCATTTTGGTGGCTAATGTAGTCTTCTCAATCTAGGGTTTGGGAGGTTAAAATTTTGTAACTTTTCATAATTGATTGACTATAAAAGATACTTATAGTTAGGTGACTACTAAAGTAGTTTACCCTATTATTTAAGAGTTTGACTGAATTGGTGACACCCATTAACTAGATCCCAATTCAAGTGTGAAATTACCAAAAACCTATTATTTTTATAAAGCAACAAATTCTATTTTGAGGGTATTTTTTTATTTTACATTTTTACATAGAATCTAGAAAAATACTTATAGATGGCTAGATTTAAACTCAAGTCATCATAATTTCTAATGTCTCAACTTTATCATTTCAATCAAAATCACATTCGATTTTTTTTGTCATTATTTATTTGTTACGTAAAATTTTCACCCACGTCATGAATGGCGTCCCATAATCTAATTATGAGAAATGTTGTTTACTAGTATATAAATATATACATATGAAGAATATTTAGTTTCTTGTACACTAAGTTTAACTCTTACCAAAAGAACATATTTTAAAATTACAAAAATGGATGAATGGTTAAGTTGAAAATTTTCTTAGCTCAAAGGGTAACATACTCCCTATAAATAACATGTATATCATTGCATCAATATTAGATGATCTGCTTCAAGAAATCTTGGGCACTTATGTTCTTAAAGAATGAGGATAAGTTTGATCAGGCATGTGACAGTTGAAGTGATTAAGGGTACCTTTTTTTTTCAAGGCCCCTAGCCCTAATGGATACCCTAAAAAGAATTTTCAAGCATTCTAGAATGTAGTGAGTGATCTTAACTTTAGATTCATGTTGACTACTTTTAACTCCACAAGTTTTGCTTTGATTCTTAAAAGTCCCTAATCATAGTCTTGCGATAGATTTTAGCCAAAATTCTTATTGCTTTACAGTGTGCTACAAAAGTCTTCCTTAAAAATTAAACATTTGTTTGCCTAATCTTATTTCAAACTATCAGTGTGCTTTCATGAAGGATAGAAAGTTAGTGGACGATGTTTTTCTAGCTCAGTAGTTGGTTTTCAACAAGATTTTAAACCTATCAAAGAGATGTCCATGGGTCAAATTTAGGCCCAGTTCCAAAATATTTTTTAAGTCCAAACCTATTTTCGAGGCGGTCTGACATGTCCAAAGAACTTGTTTTACTATTCAAAAATTAATAAAAATTTAAAACTATAAATTTTTTAGTTATTTTTTTACATATTTTATAATTAAATTTTAATTTAAAAATATTTTTATTATTTAAATTGAATTCATGTTAGACCGAACCGGCTCAAAGTGCAAAAATCCTTATCCAAGTCCAACCCTTAAATAAGTCTATTTAAGATATGGTAAGGCATAGGCAAGCAAAGGTCGCTTGTGATAAACTTACAAGAGTAAGTTCATTTATTATGTGGTTACCTATACAAAATAGGGTCTCAATGAAAGAGAAAGTAGATTACATGGGGATATTAGGTTGATTCACTACTTATATTGTTACCATTACATGTCTTGCAACCTAGTCCAGATGGCGACCAGGCTAGGAAAACCCAGATAGCTCGACATCCCTCTATCCACTTGATGTCCACAGCTTGCCTTCTCCCACGTCCATAACTCGCCATCCGCCTGATGTCTGCAACTCGCCTTCTCTTGTATACCCACTTCGCTAAGTACCCATCCCACCAGGTAGCTAGCTCACCAAGTACCCTACTTGCCAGGTACCCAACTCACCATGTAGCCAGCTCATTGGATAGCCAGCTTGCCAAGTACCCAACCGACTAGGTAGCCAGCTCGCTGGATAGAGGTTCTCCATTGTTATTTAATGAAATCTATAACTATATATAATTTCAACATACATAGTGTACTGCAGATGTTTGCTTTTAAAATCCTGACATATGGCCCTTTTTTTATGGGTTCGGGGGTGAGGTGATGCAAGAAAAAAGGGGAGTGGCTCTAAATCTCGTTGTCAAAGTTCTAGGTTTATAGAATTTGGAAACCAGATCCAAAACCCAATTAACTTTGTCTTTGGTTGTTGTTGTTGTTGTCATGTATTCCTTCAACATAACAACGTTTTTGTTGCTGCTTCCTTTACTCCCTTCGACACTACTCCTTATGATGGTGCAACATATCCTTGTCTAAAAACAAAAACCAAACATCATTCAGTCATTATCCCTTTCTCACTTTCCTTAAAAAAACTAAGCCATGGTGGGAGATGCACTAGAGTGAATAACTTAAAATACTGAAAATTTAAAAAAATTACCAAATTAGGCCATTTTTTTGAAATATTACGGGACTAGGCTAATTTTACGAAATCGCTTCTAGCTGGAAGCGTTTTAATCTAATTTGTAGAAAAGCTTACAGCTGAAAGCATTTTCCTTATGTTTCATTTTTGTAGGGTTAGGATTTTGTTTTTTTAAAGTAGGGTTAGGGTAAGGATAGGGTTTTATGGATTTTAATGTTTAAGGTTTTGTAGGAATTTTTTATATATTTTAAGTTTAAAGTTTAGGGGATTTTTTTATATTTTTTAAAGTTTTTTACATATTCTTTTTTCTTATAATATTTTGAGATGTAAAGTTAATAATTATTTAATTCAATGTTTAGAAGCATCATATTTACATCCATCTTATATTCGAATTATTTTAATTACAAAATTCAATTCGATTCAAATTCGAAACTCGAACTACTTTGTTTGATTAAATCTTAGTTTTTAATATTTTTTCTTATTTTTTTGAATGCAACTGAGTTTTGGGCGTTATTTACAGTGCATTATTTTCGAACATTCAAATAGGTTCAGCGCATTATTTTTTCCAATGCATTATTTTCGAACATTGAGATCAATTCAGAAAATATATCCCGAGAATCTCAGGATATCTGATGGTTGAGTGGGGAAAAGTTTAGGGTTGAAATTGCTAGAGGAAAAATGCTCCACGTAGGATGCGTTTTCAGTGCACTGTCAGAAAAAAGCGTACCATGTAGACTTAGGTATTGTTGGGGGAGCGTATCATGTATACCTGAGACAACGAACCTAAAACTGTGGGAGTTTTGACACACTTGGTTTTCAATGTGCTCATGCAATTACAGCATGTAGCAATCAACATTTAGATCACATGAGCTTTGTGGACGAAGTGTACAAACTAGAACACATGTATAACGTGTGGAGAAATGTATTCCTACCGGTCCAAGATGAACATATGTGGTCGCCTGCATCAAATGCTCCATTCAAGTTGTTACCTGATGTGAGCATACCCGGGGCAACCCAAGATTCACTTTTCGATCCTCTCAAACCCCTTGAAGACCGAACTTTGAGCAATTCGTGCACCTTAGAGCAAGCTGATTCCAACTCATTTTCAACTCAATCAAACTACTCTCCATGTTGTTCAGCTCACTCGAGCTCAAGTCAACTCATTGAGCTCGTTATTAGATTTTTTTTAGCTCACTAAATTTACTTACTAGAATAAATTAATTATTTAAAATAAATTAGAAAGTATTATTACAACTCATTAATATGTTATTAGCTATTACAAGTTTTTATTATGTCTTAGTCAATGCCGAATTTAATTTGTCTTGTTAAGATAATAATAAATTTGTCATAAGTTAATTATTATGTTAATTAGTGTGTCTAAAATTATATTAATGCATGTTCAGCTGAATTTTATGTGAATTAATTTTGGTTCATGTGTTCTTGTAGATGAGTCGAATTTGGAGTGCATTTAATCAAGATTCATGCACATTAGGTTCAATGAATTGGACGGTACATGCATGGCTATCTTCAAAGAATCTTGAGCTGATTGTTCACTTCCCCAAGCACCTATTCGGCCAAGGAATGGCTACCAAATTAAAAACACATTAATGAATGAGCTAAATGCATGAACAACAAGTTACAATGAATGCAAGAATGCATGCATGTCTAGTTACATGAATTTTGCTGATCCTTTGAATCTCCTAGGTGACCATTCGACCAAGAGGCATCTATTGGAGGTGTCCTTCAAGCTTTGGCCAAATTTAGACTAAGCCATTCACCTCCCTACAGCCAACTTCACCCAGCTGAATTTTTCTTCATCATTAAGCTGCCCATTGGCGTCCTAAGTGGCTGAATATGGACATGGCCATTAGCCTCCCTCAAGCATTCATCCTTCCAAGTTTATTGCCCAATTTAGAAGCTGAATTTTCACACTTTCAAGTCTGTTCACGTCCTCCTCTAATGCTGGTATCTTTTCAGCCAAGAATTGTATTTTAATGAGCTCATTTAAGCTCAATTGGCCGAACCTAGCTGCTTCCATGCACCATTAATCTTTCCAGGTTCATTTTCCCGTTCTAGAAGTTGTCTTTTGGACTCCATTTAGCCGAATCTTGCTAAGGATTTTAATGGTTTTTATTCTGGAATTTTCCAGCTTATTCTAGCTAAATTTTACTTAGTTTTTAAAGACTTATTTGTGACCATTCGGCTAGCTAGTGCATAGGCTATAAATAGTTGTTTATTTTCATTATAAAAAAAATTTTACCAAATTATTAATCGAACTTTTGTTCTTGTGAGTTTCTTCCTCTATATTTCGTTTCAGTCTCGATTTGATTTATCTAGCTTGCTATTGGCGTCAACCTGAACTCGTCTTTTAACTTATCACCAACCTTGGTGTGCCGTTCATCCTTTACTTTATGCCTTTGGTTCCTACCTCTTTATAGGTAACGGGTCAAGGTCCATCTTCTACATTTCATTTATCCACCTTAAGCGATATAAGTCCCGGTGCAATACTCTATATAGTATTGAATCGATCTTGAAGCTTGAGTTCACAATTCCATTCCATCTTATCTATCAACCATTTACTTTACTTCTTTATTTAAACTGAACCTATCAAATATTAAGCCTAGCCTATCTTTTGAATCCCTTTTATCTACTTCCACTCATACTTAGCCAAATTATACTTTTAATGATTTTGAACGAACTTCTCGTCGACGATTGGGCAACTTAAGTGAATTCGACTCAACCTTTCAAGTCGGACCACGTCATTACCCGATATATCATTGCATCGTAAACCAAAAGATCGATCGATGTCGACTCGAATATGCAACAACATAGACATTCGAGAGAAGTCAATCCAACCGAGGTTATGCGAGTGGTGTAGAAACCTAAGGTATACAATTTCATCATGTCCAGATCGATGGGATGATATTAGGACAACACCTCATTAATAGATTTATTAATTTTTTTAATTCATACTCAAACTTTGATGTAATTTGTAAACACTTGATTTTAGTATACCATACAAATAAAAAAAAATACAAATTTGTTCTATTATTCTCGTGCATACTTGATTTAATAATATCAAATGACAATGACAACCAATTTTGATGCAAAAACGATATTTATTTAAAAACATAAAGATGTACAACATCGATACAATAAAAACATTTCATATTTATTTAAATTTTTACATGACAAGAACAAAAATAAAATAAATCAATCCAATCCCCGGTCAAAATGTGTGCCACATCGGGATGGTCGACAACTGCAAGCCAAATTCCTTCTTGGTTCAACCTCTGGTATAGATTGTAGTCTCAGCCTATTATCTTTTTCGCTTTCGTCCGTAGTTGATTGTTATCGGTTGCTCCTCAATTGCCATCGTGTATCCTCCGGTCTAGGAATAGGTGGTTACGAAGATGGTACCTTGATAGAACTGTAACACCCCTTACCCGAGACCGTTGTCGGAGTTGAGCATGGGGCATTACTTGACTTAACTTATTAGTTCGGGGATTAAAAATTTGCTTTTAAAATTTATTTCACTGTTCACCATAATGCTGTGCATTTGCGCAGTAGTCACTAATTTAATTATAAATCGAGTTAAAAAACTCAAAATTTAGATCTGTAAATTTTTCCTGAAACTAGACTCATATATTATCTTACCATAAAATTTTCAGAATTTTTGGTTTTGCCAATTAGTACAGTTTATTCATTAAATTCTCCCCTGTTTCACAGCCTGACGGTTCTGACCTTTATTCACTAAAAATCAATTTTCTCATCTTATGATTTTCATATGGTGTTCTCACTTGTTTTTACAGAAAATAGACTCACTAAAGAATCTAGAAATGTAAATTATAACTCATAATTATTTTTTTACAATTTTTAATTATTTTGTAAAGTCAAAACAGAGGACTTCAAAAACTATTCTGACCCTGTCTAACCAAAATTCAAATATCTCAGAATATAAATTTCATTTACCCACACCGTTAGTTTTCTATGAAAATAGACTCAATAAGATTTAATTATATATATCATCCACTCTCTAATTCATTTTATACTATCCTTGGTGATTTTTCAAAGTCGCATTACTACTGCTGTCCCAAAACTGTTTCATTGCAAATTTTTACTCTTTCATAATTTCTAGGTATAAACTATCACCTAGGCATTCATAATACCAAACATATTCTTACTTAGCCATTTTAATAGCTACACATTATCACATATTTACACATAATCCTTTAGCAATATCATAAGGACATACATTCAAAATGACTAAGTCTCTATACATGCCATAGCTCAAACATTGATCATCATAAAATACCGAGTTGTTGTTGTTGATAGTGTGAGCGCTTTCCGACATCTTTAAGATCCCCGAATTAGATTTGCAATACTATAAAAGAAGGAAAATAAAAGAAGTAAGCATAAAACTTAGTAAGTTTACAAGCAAATAAATAACAACATTTAACACAAATAATTATACTCAAATGTCATGATCTTTAATTTCCTCTTTACTTACTCTCTTACTTGTTCACTTACTTGTTTACTTAGATAACTCATGATTATAACTTACTCTTCTCTTGCTAAAATGTTGGTTCTCAATTGATAACATAATATGTTCTTAACTCTTATAACTCACCTGAATTTTCTATTTATGTTTTTACCTAAACTTTCCTAGAACATAATTTGTTTACTAGCCCGTTGAGCCACATTGAAATAATAAGGATACTTGGGTCTCTTTTCTGATAATAACATGCGAAAGCCATGTCCCAAACATACTGCCAATGCCATATCCCAGATATGATCTTACATGGGAGTTCTCATATCGGTGCCCATGCCATGTCCCAAACATGGTCTTACGGGGGACCTCTCATCTCGGTGCGCCATGTCCTAGACATGGTCTTACATGGGACCTCTCATAATCTCAATGATGCCAATGCCATGTCCTAGACATGGTCTTACATGGGATCTCTTTCCCAAATGTCATGACATTTGTATCCGATATATTCCTTATGTTTCAACAGGACTTTTTAACACTAATTCTCTATCATCTCATACTTGAGTCAACATTAAATAATTTCATAAAATAAATACATAATTGCTGGAAAATAGCAGCATTAATAATAATTATTTAAATATTATATTTATTTACCATAAACTTACCTCGGTACAAAATATTGCCAAATCTATCAACTTAGTCTTTAACCTTTTTCTTTCCTCGGTCTAACCCCGAATTTCATTCTTCTTGATCTATAATATAAAATTTAATTTATTTAATACTCACATTTATCAAAACAGCCCTCGACTCTAACTTTGGCAAAATTACAATTTTACCCCTAAACTTTTACATATTTATACTTTTACCCCAAAGCTCGAAAATTAAACTTCATCCCATATTCTTATGTTTTATAACATGCTGAACATTTTTCCCTTCTATGGTAACATAAAATTCCCATTCTAACACTTATGAACATTAGGTATTTTTATCGATATGTCGTTTTACTCGTTTTCACTTAAAATCGTTTAGCAAAAGTTGTTTAACATAATTTCAAGCTTCATATTCTACCATAAAACATCAAAATAAACACATTTTACCTATGGGTATTTTTCCAAATATGAACCCTAGGTTAAATTATTGCTAGAATAAGCTAAATCAAGTAATCAAGGCTTCAAAAACATAAAGAACAATAAAAATGGGGATTAGAATCACTTACTATGGAGATTGGAAGCTTGAAAACCCTAACTATGGCTTCCCCCCATTTCTAATTTTGGCCAAATGAAGAAGATGAGCACCATTTGTCATCCTTTTCCCTTTTAATTCATTTTAATTACCAAATTATCAAAATTCCCCTAACTTAAAAATTTCCTATTTCGCTTATCTCATGTCCATTTTTGTCCATAACTTAACCAATGGTATAATTACCATATAAATACCTCCAATTTAAAATTTTATAACAATTGGACACCTCTAACATGTAGAACTCAACTTTTTCACTTTTTACAATTTAGTCCTTTTGACTAAATTGAGTGCCCAAACGTCGAAATTTTTAAACGAATTTTTCACAAAATCATTATGTGAAATTGTAGGCCATAAAAATATAGTAAAAATAAATTTTTCCTCATCGAATTTGTGGTCCCGAAACCACTATTTCGACTAGGACCAAAATCGAGATGTTACAAGAATAATGACTTCGGAGATGTTTGCAACAGCAACGACATAGGGGTACAACTATATTGTATCCCATACACTGATGGCATAACAATCGGACTCCCAATTGATTCCCCAAACATAGACGACTTATACATCATCGTCAAAAACGTCAATCGAATCAACGTGTAATCTGTCCATAAGCAAAACTTGGCATCGAAGCAGAAGTAGAAAAATGTGGTGCAATATGTAGTTCTTGTGTAAAAAAGACGGGGTTACTATAAGCACCAAAATAAGTTGAGTCATATTGACCGAGGGTGGTACGACCATCAGTGTCGATTCTTGTATAGGTGTAGACGATGGACCCACCTTGGCAGCTCTGTCATGGCCTCCTCGTATGCGGTTGTGTGCCCCTCACCTCTTCACTTAGCAAATATGGCTTGCTATGGACCCTAAACCATGGCATGTACTCCAGATAGTAGGCTAACTCAGGTGCGACAATGGCCTCGCGAGTAGGTAAAAACTCATACTTATTGCTCCAAATGTTGTTATATTGCGCAAGGAATGTAGGCCAATTCTCATTCGTTCTCTCCCGCAAGTCGATATGATACAAATCTTTGATGTCTTATGGTGCCGGTGGAATCGATTGCCTGAACCCAAATTACCGCAACACTCTATTTGACTCGTGCATCTCTATAGTAGCGTACACTACCAATGGCACATTCACGTGCTGGATGTTTGGATTGACCAAGAATTCGGAAAGGATTTATTCTTGAATTGCCAGATCGGAGTATGTCGTCCATTCAATCTTTGTTAAAATAATAAAAATTTTAGTTATCTATATATTACTAATATTTAAATGATCTACGTTAATTTTATATAATTCAAATTTAAAAAATACATACCTCTGCTTCTGATCGTTAATCTAACAGAAGCAGTATATCTCGAAGCTCATCTAGTAGTCTAACGTGACTCGACCCATGATTCCACCTATTGAAACAATATGTTAAAACAATAATTTAAATTTTAAATAATTTTATTATGGTAAATATATTATCTAATGAATTTTACATTGTTACAAGTGCGAATGTATAAGGGTAGTCCGCTCGAGGACGTAAAAATGGCAGCCGGTACCGTGCCCATGATTGTAGCAGTAACATGCAACTACCAATTTTGATTTTGTGCGGTTCCGTCGCCCAACACATCTCCCGATACAATGTCGTCATCACGGTTGACCCTCAGCTAAGTTCGCCTACTTTTCTAAAGTCAACGAGTTTTAGAAGTTACCTTAAATGGACAAGATTTCATGACTTATTGGGCATTAGGAGACCCCCGATAATCATAAGAATGTACGCCCGAGCATGTTGTTCTCTTTGGACTTTAGTTGGCTCCTCATCGAGCCCACCGAAATTTCTTTTTAACCAATTCATATCTATCTAGGCTCCATAAATCCTTTCTGAAACCCTACCTAAAAGTTGCTCACATACGTCTCTCCAATCAGCTGCGTGAACTGACCTAGTCACTATGGGCCCATCCACCGGTAACCCGAGCCATAACTGTACGTCCTCTAAAGTGATAGTACACTTGCTGCATGGAAGATTAAATGTGTGTGTCTTGAGTCTCCACCTTTCTACCAATGCGCTTATAAGTGTGGGGCCCAATTTACACCCCCAACCAATAAGAGCCACGTGCAAAAATCCAACATCTCACAAGTAGCGTTCGATTAAGGGTGATGGAGGAATGAGTAGATTACAAATATTAAATTTTAATATAATAAAAAAATATTTAAATTAAATTACATTAAATATAATAAAAAAATTCTTACCATTTATAATTTATTGACAGAAATGTGCTTGCCATCCAAATAGATTAGAGACTGGGTCATTGTTAATTTCGAAAAACACAAAATAAATTGTAATAGAAAAAATATTTTACAGAAATCTTAAAACAATTTTAATAAAAAAAAAGAGTTGAGAGAGAAATAAATTTTGATTTAGAAATTAAGAGAGAATGAGAGAAATTTGAGAGAGATTTGAGATTGAATTGAAGAAAAAAAAAGAAATGGGGGGTTATATAGAAAAAATAAAATGGTCGTTGGGGAAACCGTTGGTCCCAACGGCTAATTAAATAGCCGTTGGAGAAAATATTCGTTGGGGTAAGTGACCGTTAGGGAAAAACGCTTTCAGCTGAAAGCACTTTTCTGCAAATCAGCTAAAAATGTTTCCACCTGGAAGCGTTTTCGTAAAATCGATCTAGTCCTGTGATTTTTTTGAAAAAATGGCCTAATCTGATAATTTTTAAAATTTTCGATATTTTTAGGTTATTCACTCGATGCACTGCCTGCAAAAATTGTAAAAATTATATTTTTGTCACTCTAAAAGTTGTAAGGTAAATAAAATGAAAATTTTATAATTTCAACTCAAAAATTTATAATTCCCCCTAAAAAGGGGAGAATATTGGCTTCAGTGCTTCACCACTAGGTTGGGATGAAAAAGAAATCAACAAAATAAAATTGGTAAAATTATATTTTGGTCAATCTAAAAGTGGTAAAGTTGTAAGCTAATCAAATGATAATTTTACATTTTTTCATTTTGATCCCCGAAATTTATAATTTAGTCTTGATTCCCTCGAAATAAAATTTTGTCAGGGTACCTTGAGATAGCATTAAGCGATTCCATCGAAAAGGAAGGTGTGAAAATATATTAAATATTAAAAATTTTAAATATATATTTTTATAATTTTTGAATCCTTTATAATTTTTTTATAAATTTTAATAATTTTGAAAAATTATTTTTTATTTCCAATTTATATTTTTAAAATTTTAGAACTAAGAATAAATTGACAAAATGTATAAATATTAATGTTAAATTTATTGTCTTTTTTCGAAATCAAGACTTTAATTAACAGAAAAAGTAAATATTAGAGACTAAATTTAATATTATATCAAGTCACATCAGTGTTCCATTTTGTGACCAAACCATTTTAAAGATAAGGTAATTACCATGCGAAATTGACTTAAATTGGTGCAACTAAATTAACAAAATAATAATAATAATAATAATAATAATAATAATCAAAACAAAAATTCACTAAAACTTGGGTAACTATGAGTAGTTTACGGGTTTTTTACAAAATTATTATAAAAAAATAAAAAAAATAACCAAAATATTATAACTTTTTTTATTTACCAAAATATATATATTTTTATTTACCAAAATATACCAAAAAATTAGAAAAAAAACTTGCAAAAAGCCTGCACCGAAAATGACAAGACCTTGGTCAGGCCAATGCCATTGGCGGCACCAATGGTATAATAGGGGACCAGCCAGTGGTGGGGGGAGAAGGAGAGGGAAAGAAAGAAAGAAAGGAAGGAGAGGAAAGAAAGAAAAAGAAGGAAAGAAAAGGACAGGAGAAGAGAAAAAAAAGAAAGAAGAAGAAGAGGAAAGGAGAAGAAAAAAGAAAGAAAAAGAAGGAAAGAAAAAGAAAGGAGAAGAGAAAAAAAAGAAGAAGACGAGGGAAGGAAGGAAAAAAAAAGAAAAAAATGTAATTTTTTTATAAATTTAATTTTTTTGTAATATTTGTGTGTTAAAAATTTATGTTGTGTACATTATACGTATTTTATTATTTTATTTAGCATATATATTTTATGAAATATATTTAGAATGAAAAAATTCATGGTATGTGCATTGTTATTATTTATGATTAGGGATTTTTTTTTATGAAATTTACTTAGGAAGTTGAAATTAGTTATTTTAGGAAAATAACATGAAAAGTAAAATGATAAAGAAATATGTTTAAGAAAACTTAAAATACGAAAAGAAAAAACGAAAATTGTATATTCATCGAAAATAATAAAATGCGAAAAAATTGTATATGTAATAAATTTCAAACATAATGCATTGAAATAATGTAAAATTATAAAATTAAAAATTACGATATTTTTTAAAATAATAAAATGCGGATAAAAAATACGAACAAATGGCCGAAGTAAGAGTGTATTAGTAAATTTTAAAAAAAATTCAGAAATAATTAATATAAATAATTGAAGAAAAATGTACTGAAATAATATAAAATAATAAAATACGAAAATAATATATTTTTATTGAAAGTAATAAAAATCGGGAAAATAATAATACGAGCAAAGGGCATAGAAAAGGGTTTTTTTCGGGTTTTTTACGAAAATATTACAAAAAAATTAAAAAAAATACCAAAATATTATAAAATTTTTTTATTTACCAAAATAATAGAGGAAAAAAAGAGAGGGTGATGGAGGGGAATAAAAAGGCGGCACCAATGGAGAGGAATAAAAAGACGGAACCAATATGTGGCTAATTACCTTTTAAGCCCTCCTTATTTATTATTTTCTTTTATTCCCCTTCAACACACTAAATTAATAAATTTCAAACATTATGCACTGAAATAATGTAAAATTATAAAAGACTAAGTTTATGATATTTTTTAAAATAATAAAATGCAGAAAATAAAATACGAACAAATGGCGGAAGTAAGAGTGTATTACTAACTTTTTTTAAAATTCATAAATAATTAATACAAAATATTTCAAAGAAAATGTACTGAAATAATATAAAATAATAAAATACGAAAATAATATATTTTTATTGAAAGTAATAAAAATCGAGAAAATAATACGAGCAAAGGGCAGGGGTACGGGTTATTTTCTTACACCAAATTAATTTAAATAATACACTAAATTAATAAATTTCAAACATTATGCACTGAAATAATGTAAAATTATAAAATTAGAAATTATGATATTTTTTAAAGGAATAAAATGCGGAGAAAAAAATACGAATAAATGGCCGAAGTAAGATTTTTTACTAACTTTTTTTTCAACTTGCAGGCATCGCAATGGCTCGATTGATTGGAAACGATGAACACACATCTGATGCGGCTAATAACGTGGTATGATTTATTATTTGTTAATCACGAGTTCTATTTAATTAAAAAGGATATACGTAGTATATACAAATAAATTATGTTATCGTAATATTTTTCTGTAATTTAACACTATCAGGACTCGTTCCGAGTATTAAGGGGTCGTGTGAGTGTTTTAAAGAAGGCTCCGGATGCACGATTGATGCCGTACTTGGAGCTAGCCGGATTTGGGTCAGTAGCATTGATCCGGTCCTCTGACTTGCGCTTTGATTTATTATCTGCGCTAGTGGAGCGGTGGCACTCGGAGACCCACACTTTTCATTTTCCGTGCAGGGAATGCACGGTGACCTTGGAGGATGTTGCATTGCAGCTTGGGCTCCCAATTGACGGGAGTCCCGTAACGGGAGTATCTTCATTTACCGATCCGGCTGCACTTTGTTATCAGCTCCTAGGAGACTCGCCAGGTGACGGTGAGTCATATTTTTCTGGCATAAAATTTACATGGTTGAAAGCCAAAATTGGACAATTATCAGCGAATGCCACTGAAGGTGAGTTAATGTGCGCTGCTCGAGCGTACATCATGCATATGGTAGGGGCAGTACTCATGCCTGATGCAAACGGCGACAATGTGCATTTGATGTACTTGCCCCTGTTAGCTGATTTGTCCATTGCTAGGTCGTATAGCTGGGGTTCTGCCATTCTAGCAATGTTGTACCGGTCAATTCCGAATAATAAAAATTATTTCAAATGAATTATACTTTTTATAACAATATACATAAAAATTTTACAGCATTAGGTAAATTCCAACCCGATCCGGACGACTGTCCAACATGAAAGTTTCGGTTAGGGCATTTATTCCGACTATGACCACTTAACCTGTATATTCCACAATGCTTTCCTTCAGATTTCTCCCTAATGTCCATCTTATTACGGATTCTGCTTGACTGCGGACGACCCCTTGGATTCCTCCGTAGCCCTCTGTCTGGGAGAAGCTCGAAAGTCATCGGTGGCACCTCCCACGTAGATAGGTTAGGCAGGACGGGGAACTCATTCTCCCAGATACGCAATGTGCGCTCCAGCGTGTACACATCATCGACATATTGTTCAGCATCAAGATTGACTTTAGCACACGCTGCCACGACATGCGCACTGGGATAATGAAGTGTTTCGAACCTCCTACACTCGCACCATCTATTTCGGAGATCAACTCCGTAGGACCTAGTTGGTATACCAGGTCGACAACTGATGGTCTTAGTAACTCGAAATGTTTCTAGTCGTCGTAAATATATTTCCACGTTCATTGACCTCGCCAACCGACGGTTTGCGACCATTGCATCCCTGACATGTTCGACAAACACATGTCTCGCCTGAATCTGGTCGACTTGCTGCTGACCCATTCTTGGCATCAAAGTAGCCAGCCTGTAGAAAATAGCAGAAAATACCGATGGAATTGGAAAATGACGTGTTTTCAACAAGACAGGGTTTATCCCCTCGACTAAGTTTGTGGTCATTTGGCCATAACGGAAGCCGTCATCAAAACTTTGAGCCCACTACCACGGCTCCATTGTGCCCAACCATTGTCGGAAAGATGTGTTTGTCTGTCCCTCCATGTCACTCTCAAGTCGGATCATTCTTTGCCAGAAAATATGTGGCTCTAACTCGTACGCTGCATACGTATTAAGGAAAAATAAGTTCTAGTAAGTCGATAACATCAAACATTACAACTTATATTGAAAAGATAAGGTTATCATTTACCCATTGCCACGACTTGTCTCTTCCAGTCTGCATTCTTATAATCTTTATGGAAGTTAAACGCAATGTGACGAATGCAGTAAACGGATCTCCACGGCACACTAGAACGCCTAATAGCCGCAATTAAACCCTTCCCTCTATCGGAGATGATGCAAATGTTATCGTTCCTAATAACATACCTCCGCAGATTTGTGAGGAAGAATTCCCAAGACTCCATGTTCTCTTTATCTACGATAGCAAATGCTATCGGGAGCACGTTTCTGTTACCGTCTTGAGCAACTGCAAGAAGTAGGATTTGTGTATATTTTCCATACAGCCAGGTCCCATCCACCTGCACAAGTGGCTTGCAGCGGGGAAACGCCCGCACACATGGACCGAACGTCCAGAACATCCGATGGAAAATCCTTTTTGTCGGCTGTAACTGGTCATCCGGGCCGTAATATGGCCTTGTCTGCAACTCAATCACAGTCCTCGGTACGTACTCTCGCATAGCAGCTATCCAACCTTGAAGCTCGTTATACGACGAATCGTAATCCCCATACAGTTGCTCTATTGCCGTCTGTTTAGCATCCATGCCTTCCGATATGAGACTCGATACTGGAATCGTGCTTGCATTTCAGCAATCAGTACCGAAACTTTAATGGCCGGCATGTCCTTCACCATTGGCATGATACACGTACAAATAGTTTTCGAATCAAGTTTTCCATGATCTTCTGTCATACGTGTTGATGTGCATGTATGAGGACCAACAAATTTTCGTATCTCCCACATCTGAAAACTTCTAATAAATGCAGCTCGTACCCGCCAATTGCAGCCTTTCGCTGTCTTCCAACACTCCCCAACATATATTGTCGAAGTAGACACGGAGACTTTATAATCCACCGATATCTTCATGCTGTACCGTTTAATGGCATATATGCACTCTTTTTTACACCTGAATCTCTGTCCTATGAATAACTCTTCATCATCAGATGTTACGGCCAGCTCGTGAGAATGAACTATTTCAGGGTACTCCGGAAACTCAGCTACATACGCTGTGTCGGGGTCTATGAGCGACATGTGTGGCCCAGGATTATTGTGTATCAAAATACGCTGCATCTGCTCCCCGACCGAAGAAGCGTTAATGCCTTCATTGTTGTTGACATCTTCATCATCAATATCATTAGGTACATCGTCCACATCGGGATCATCGTCACTATCGACCTCTTAATCCCAATGATCGCCACCACCTTCTTCTTCGCCAGCACCTTCTTCTTTACCACCAACCATATCAACATCGAGTGTAATATTCAGGTCGATACCGATCCCACCCATAGTTGATTCACTATCAACGTATGATATTGGAGCCACCATCCATGGTTCTTCAGCCCCGTCTTCTTCATCAGATGTATTAACATCTTCATTTTGCTCCATACCGACTAACTCAGCAAATAAGTGAATCGGTGCATTCTTCTCACTCCCATTCCCACGGTAGAGATCGACCATTGTCTCCATGTCTTCGTCGTCTACAAGTTCCATTTCGAAGAATTTGACTGGATTTGTCGAAACTAGAAACTTGTAGAAAATTTTTGATATCCTTCTCCCACAACTAGGGGTGAGCAAAACTCGATTCGACTCGAAAAAATTGAAAAAAAATTCGAATTTCGAGTTAAATGAATTGAGTTATTCGAGTTAATCGAGTCATTCGAATCAACTCGAAATTTTTTTCGAATTTCGAGTTCGAATCGAGTTGAGTTTTCGAATTCAAATAACTCGAATAATTCGAATAATTCGAATATCAAACTATAATATTTTACATTTTTACCCCAAACTCCCAAACCTTTTTACTTTTCCCTCAAAACTTTTACTCCTTCCCACTTTCCCCCAAAAACTTTTACTCCCCTCCCCTCCCAACCCCCCAATCTACCCAAAATCCATTTCCCACCAAAATTTTACTCTCCCATTTATTTTTTCTCAAAATTTTACTCCCAAAAACCCTCAAAACCTTTTATTTTCCCCCAAAATTTTTACTCCCTCCCACTTTTCCTCTAAAACTTTTATTCCCTTCTCATCCCACCTCCCATCTATCCCAAACCCTCCCCCTCCAATTTTTTTTAATATTTTGCCTCCAAAATTTTACTCCCCTATTTACTTTCCCTTAAACTTTTATTCCCCCAAAATTTTTATTTTTCCCCTAAACTTTTACTTCTCACCCTTTACTCTCAAATAAAAAATCAAAATTATCCAAAAAAATCACTAAACATAAATAGTAATAATTTTATTTATATCTACTATTTATATTATTAAATTAAATTTCACATTTTATATTATTTTTATTATTGAATTGTTTAGTCATATTGAATATTTATATTAAAATTGAATTATTAATTATGCCATAAAATATTCGTGTTAAAATTTTATATTGTTATCAATTTCACATTTTATTTTTAAAATAAATTTTATTAAAAAATTATATTTTTACATTTGATATATTTTTTAATTCTAAAATACATAGTGACAAGAATCTGAAGATAATTGAAACAACTAAGCAAGCAAAGAAGCTAACCAATATATAAAAAAATTAATAAATAAATTATAAAGTGATAAAGTTAATAAAAAATTTAATTAAGGTGGACAAATTTTATTACGATGAGTGACAATGGTTACAAGGATCCAAAATTATTTTTTAAAATTTAACTCGAACAAATATATTCGATTCGATTCGATTCGAATTCCATCTCACTCGACTCGATTCGAGAAAACTTCAAATAAAGTTAGGATGATAAAATGAGATTCGAAAACTCGATTAGCTCGAAAATTTTTGATTCGATTCGATTCGATTCGATCGAATGCTCACCCCTACCCACAACGTCTAAGAATTTTTGCATTAATCATTGCCTTCATTTCATCGAACGATACATTTCTATTAAATCTCATTGCTATTTGTTGCCGACATTCAAATACACAGCCAACACTTGTTGTCAAGATGACTCCATCAAAATAAACGCATACAAGAAACTTAGCATCCATATTCAATATTTAATCTGTCAAAAAAAAACAAAATCTCATAAAAATTCTCGAACGGTAAATAAATTACTTAAAAAAAATTTAATGTTTCAATATGCAATTTTGTACATGAAAACCGTTTAACCACTAATCCTAATAACTAACACAATAATAATATTAATAATTTTATACTCAAAATAATACACACTAAAATTATTAATTAGGGTTTTACTAAAAATAATAACTAACTAACTATAATAATAATACTAGTTTTTTACTAAGTAGTTTATTTTGGTAAATAAAAATAATAACTAACCATAATAATAATACTAGTTTTTTACTAACAATAATACTACTAAGTTACATCTTAATACTAACAACAACAACAACAACAACAACAACAACAACAATAATAATAATAATACTAACTAAAACTATCAATTTGAGTTTTATTAATCTTAATAACTAAACTAAAACAAAAAATATTACAAAATATACAAAACAATAACAACAATATAATCAATTATTTTTAAAAAAATACCTTCTTTTTCTCTTCTCTTTCTCTCTTCTTTTCCGCAACACCTCTTCTTCTTCTTCTTTTTCTTCTGATTTTTCTCCCTTCAGCTGGACAGTAGGAAATAACACCCCCGAGGGGTGAGGGCCTCCTCTCCCTCTGCTTCACCACCCGCAATGGTATGAGAATTTTTGAAAAAGCTTTTAAGCCAAAATCAAATTCCCATACCATTGTGTTTGCGGTATGGAGCCAGCGTCGGTCTAGTATGACATGTGCCCTTTTAGGGCATGTCACTTTAACAAAGGTAGGCAAACCATTGCCAAGAGGGGTTCCTACCCTCACTATGCCCGATATTCTAAGAAAAGTCCCCTTTTACATAGAAGAGGTCGGCTTAACATAGTGTTCGGCTTTTTAAAGCAACAACCAATGCCGTTTTGTCATCTAGCTTTTCTTTTTTATCGGAGCGAAAGCTAAAGTAGTACTCTATAACCAATAGGGTAGAAGTATAGGCTTTTAGTAACGTCTTCCAAGTCTATTGAATTATAGTACTTTATCTCCCAAGTAGAATATACTAGTCCGGGCCAGACTAATATATTGATACTCTAGATGTTTCATTGGTCATTATATGAAATTAAATGCCCAGCAAAAAAGTAACTACCAGTGAGGGGGCTATTGGAGATAGCACCCGAGCGTAACTGCTGTATAGTAATAGGGTGCCCGAATGTATAGTTATAGGGTGCGCGAAGCCCACCTCCCGTATTTTTAAAGGAGGAGGGAGGTGGGTCCTTAGCGCCACCCAGATAGAGTGAAAAGAGGAAGAGTGAGGGGGCTATTGGAGATAGCACCCGAACGTTAACTTCATAGCTCTATATTAGTATCTTATACAACTACGACCAAGGTGCTGTCAATTCGGTGCAGGCTTTTTGCAGGTTTTTTTGTATATTTTGGTAAATAAAAAAATTATAATATTTTGGTAAATAAAAAAAAGTTATAATATTTTGGTTATTTTTTATTTTTTTATAATAATTTTGTAAAAAACCCGTAGTTTACCTAAAAGAAAATGGCTTAATGCACACTTTAGTCCTTGAAGTATACTATTTTCCCCACTATGGTCGTTAAAGTTTTTTTTAGCCTACTTCAATCCTTAATATTATCAGATATTCCCAGTTTAGTCCCTAATGTTTCATACATTCCCGATTCGGTCCTTTGGATGTTAAAAAAATTGGCCAACCAATCATATGTTGCCACATGTCATACAATGATGTCATCATTCGAAAAAAACCTTAAAAATATTTAAAATTGCAAAAAATCATTTTAAAATTAAAAAAAATTACAAAAATATTAAGAAATAATATTTTTAGAAAATTACAAAAACAATTGTAAAAATACTAAAACACTAAAATTTACTAAAAATATTAAAAACTTTAATATTTTTAAAATTTTATAAATCACATTTATTAGAGCTTGAATATGAGATCATTGTCTCTTGGAAAGATATCACCTATAATAGTTGTTTTATAATTTAATCAATCGGAATTTATAATTGGTAGATATTTTTAGGTCATAAATTTAGATAATTTTTTAATTATTTAAATAATAAAAATAATTTTATTTCAATTAAATAATCATTTAAATCATAAATAATATTATTTTTCATTATTTAAATAATTTAAAAAAATTATCCAAGATTTATCACCTAAAATTTTAAAATATTAAAAATAATGAAATTTCTAAATTTTTTTAAACAAACTTAGTAATTTATATATTTAAATATTTTTTTATTATTTAATTTTATAATTTTATAATTTTAAATAATTTTAATGATTTTTAATTTTTTAAAATAATTTTTTGTATTTTTAAAATAATTTTCCATTTTAAAGAAATTTTATAGTTTTTTCAATGACGACGTCACGATAATATCATTATGTGATATGTGATAGTATACGATTGACTAAACATCCCAGCCGTTAGTTTTTAATGTTCAAATAATTAAATTGAGAACGTTTGATAATATTAAAAACTGAAGAGGGTTCAAAAAAAAACTTTAAGGACTAAAGTGAGACAAGCGATATACTTGTGGAATTAAAGTGTACATTAAGCCAAAGAAAAAAAAAAGAAATTGACATCTTAAAAATTTGACGCGCATTCTAGCGCGTGTCTGATACATTCCAACTTCAAGCTTCCTTGTTTAATCAATCGGTATCAACACATGAAAAAGAACCATACTCGATCCATCTTGAAAACCAAATTTTGGATCTCTGCTTAGCTTTCTTTCTTTATCTATTTAATTTATTCAATTTTCCTAATCTTCGTATGAACTCCACTTAAAACGTTGAACATTTTATTTCTGGAAAAATATAGTTTTAAACCCAAGTTTAATCGATTGACAAATTTAAAGACAACCCCACTTCTTGCATTCCAATTGTAAAGATACCCATTGGCTTCTTAGATCCAATTTAGTTCAGAAATGATGGGTTTTTGGATCGTGGATTTGGGTGTAGATCTTGGGTGGATTTTGGTGTGAGATGGATATTGGTTTGAAATTTTGGGTACCCATTTCAAGAAATAATTACTGTGCTTTAAATTTGCGCCTGTTTGATGGGACTTGATTAGTATTGCAATTGCTTTAGAGTTCAGTTGGGTCATTTTTTGGACTAGATTTTTCTTGTTTTTTGTGTGCGAGAAGAAAAGAGAAAACAAGAAGGAAACATGTTTTGGAGGGAACGTGAGATGGAGAACAAAGAGCTTAATGGAGGACCTCCTTGTGGGCAGATTAGAGTTCTTGTCGTTGGTGATTCCGGTATCGAATTTTACTTTCTTTTCTTTCTTTCTTTTTTAGTCACAGAATCTTATGTTTTCATGTATTGTTTATGTATTTGCAAAGTTTTCTGCTATTTTCTTTATGCATTTCTGAATGGAGTAACTGTTAAGGGTTTTAACGAGCTTGTATGCTTTAAAAGTATTATAATTGTAACTATACGAGAAGGAACATGCTTGATAGAGATATCTTGGTGTAGAAAAAACCATTGTTTAGCTGTTGCTGATTTTGGATTGGCTAAACTTATGAATTTCAGCTTTTAGCCTCCCGAAGTGCAACTCTGCTGGAAAAAAGGACGTTTAATTTACCTGCCAAAATGTAAGGATAAGAGCATTTAAAGTAACAAATGATTTTATTTGCAAATCCAAAATTTGAGAGCTTGATCAGTGTGAAATAAGAGACAAAGTTTATGGTGTGAAATAATTGCCTATCTCAGCTTTTGCTTGAGGAGATGTAGTGTGTGATATGCATGTGTAAGAAACGAATTTGGAGGCCATTGGAGAAAGGAATGGGATGATGTATTAAGACTTGAAATAAATGGAGAGAAGGAGAAATCTTAGAGCTAACTTGGTAAGTTGAAGTTTTTTTCTTGGTATAAGAGGGAGCACTGTGGTTTGAACCTATATCCATTTTCATACCTATCCTTCCCTTAAGGCTTGAGTTACACTTCAAGTTTGTTTAAAGGAAAATATGCATGGCCTTGGTGGAAGTACTTCAGTAATTTGTCATTGACACTTCTAATACTTCCTGTGTCAATCAAACAGATCTTTGCAACAGATTTACTGTTTCATATTAGTATACCACTTAATTTGGATGTTACATTGATTTGTTTTTGACTTCCTTGGTATTCCTGACACTATGTTAAGCTGTTATTAGGAAGGAAGGAGACTCTTGATCTACTGTTCTGTTTTATTTAGTTTCATGCTTAGATTAAATATAAAGATGTTTGTTTCCAGTTTTTTGTTAAATGCCGAACTTCAGATTGAAATCTTAGTCTTTTTGGCAGGTGTGGGGAAAACTTCTCTTGTTCATCTGATTGTTAAAGGTTCATCCACTGCTCGCCCTCATCAAACTATTGGATGTACAGTTGGTGTGAAGGTAAGACTTAGTATTCCTTTATTGCTTTAAATAGAGCCAATTGTTTTAGTTCATTCACCAAGTAGCCACTACAATCCCTACGCAGCATACAACATATGGTTGTCCTGGTAGCTCTTCAAGTAGCTTAAAAGGGGATGCTGAGAGAGATTTCTTCATTGAACTCTGGGATGTGTCAGGACATGAGAGATACAAAGGTTGCAGATCTCTATTTTATTCACAACTTAATGGTGAGCATTTAATCTCTTTACTTGAGAAAATGTCTAAGTACTTGATAATTGTTATACAAAAATTTTCTGATTCTTAACACGTAAGTCTGGAAATCTACAGTCTTTCTTGTGCATTTTTCTAAGTATTGGTTGGTTTACACTGTGTATGTTCTATTGGTTGGTTTACACTGACAGCAGACCATGGCTGTTTCTTGGTAGATAGTTTGATCAGTGCCCTGATAGAGTTACATGTATGCATGAATTGATGGCTACTGTCATCAGTTGCTCTATATCAGCTATCCTACAGCCTTTTATTCCATAAATGAAATAGAGACTGAAACTGCATGCTTCCATTTTTTTTTTTTTTGCTTGAACATATTGCTTTTAATTTTTGGCTGCATTTGATACTATAGACCGTAGATGTAAAAGATGGTTAGGAACTTATTTTTTCTGTGTAGAATCCCTGTTAGTTTCTGACCGGGACACAATTTTGCAAAATACCAAACTGAATGAATTTATTCAACAGAGATGCTTGCAATATAGCTGATTGCACCTATTAATTTTTAACTTGATGGTCTTAAATATTATTGGCATGCCAGCATTGCCATCCTAATGATATACACCTAATTGTCTGCATGTAGAAATTTTTTCCTGCTCCATCTTCCCATGACTTCCTTTGTGATTATTGGAAGGGCTTTGACCTGTGATTTTCTCTCATGATTCTGGCTTGAAACTTTGTGCAGGTGTAATATTTGTTCATGATCTTTCTCAAAGGAGAACAAAAACAAGCCTTCAGAAGTGGGCAGCTGAAATTGCGGCTTCTGGCACATTTTCAGTACCTCTAGGTTCTGGAGGTCCCAGGGGACTTCCTGTTCCATATATTGTTATTGGTAACAAAGCTGATATTGCTTCTAAAGAGGGTACAAGAAGTAGCAGTGGCAATCTTGTTGATGCAGCTCGTCATTGGGTTGAGAAACAGGGTTTGCTTCCATCTAGCGAGGAGCTTCCACTGACTGAGAGTTTTCCTGGTAGTGGAAGCCTTATTGCAGTAAGCATTTAACTTATGCTTTGACTTGCTTATATGCCGTTTAGAGTAAGAATTTCTTATTTTATTTTGCAGAAATTTATGAGAAAACTTGGGTGTTTCATTGTGATTGATCTATTTCTTTGTAGAACTGTAGTTGCTATAGTATTGAATCCTGGAGACGACACTTTGGTTTTTCTTTTACTTGAGTAATTTACGTCTCCAATTGCTGTAAAGAAGGGTGAAGTGCAACAGTTTTCATAAATTGTCCTCAATTTTCTCACATTTCAACTTGAGGCCCTCTCTCTCTCTCTCTGATAAATTACCCCTGTTCTTTGAAATTTATGGTTTAGTTTATCTGTAAATCCTTGTAATTCAGATATTTACTGTGGTCATTGTCCTTGTCTGTTACCTACCGTTTACTGGTGTGATTAATTCCAGCTTTGATTGTTTTAGCAGCTGTGTGACATGATAATTTTTAGGAACTCTCAAAATGTTTTGCATGAAATGCTATCCATTCTGTTGTTAAATTTCCTCTTCTTTGAACTTGATATCTAAGACTATTTTGAGATATGCTTGTTCATGGATATATGTTTTTTTATTGGTAAATGGTAAGATTTTACTTAACCAAAGATGGCAGCAAAGGCACTACAGGCAAAATTTTGCATTCAAAATTTTGGGAAAAACTGAGCCTTTTGTTGGTTCATTTAAAATGTTCTTGTTAATACACTGATTTTTGGTTGATTTGTTAAGATCCGCTGATGCTTTTGGTGGTTGGTTGTTGGTGCTGTGAATCCGGCTAGTTTTGATTCTGAATCTGCATTGTTGCAGTGGCAAGAGAGAGAGAGGAGCAAACTTCTTGGCTTTTGGCATTCATGTAGAACAAATAACGTTATTATTGTTTGTTTGTGGATTATCTGTTTATCTGAGTTAGAAATGGTGAATTGAGGTTAGAGTTATTGAGTGTTGAATATATAGGCTTAGTTCTTTTGACGGAAGTTTCATTAAGCGTGAGTTTAAGTTGCAGAGGAGGTGGCAAAGAAGGAATTTTCTTTGAATAGGAAACACCAATAAATCTTTGTTCTTGAGTCCAGAAATTGAAAATTATTTTCTTCAGATGAACTATCTTCTATTGGAGATATTTTGCTTCACGAAGTTGGTTTCTCAAGCAAAACATGAGCTAAGATGGCATCACAGCTTCCTTAGTTGGCTAATAAATCAATAAGGATGTAGTGTTTAAAACATTAGCAAAAAGTTGGGGTTGGTGAAGATCTAATACTTGCATATTTGCATGGCAAAACCCGAGTTAACAACATTGGTTCTGGCTTTTGCTAATTTTAGATGTCAACATTTTGCTTGATGTCTATAGGCTGCCAGAGATGCAAGATACGATAAGGAAGGTGTGATGAAGTTTTTCCATATGGTATTATTGCCATCTTTGCTTGCTTTATGTGATTTTCTAGCTCTCAATTTGTTGCGGGTTAGCTGTTGTTAGACTTACATCATGCTTGTTTCAGTTGATCAGGAGAAGATATTTTTCAGATGACTTACCAACCCCAAATACATGGTCCGCATCTCCTGTTCAGAGAACCTCTCAGCGTTTAGATGAAAATTCCAGTGATGATGAACAGCTGTACAAGGGTACAAGGTAAATCAAGCCAAGGAGAGTTACCATTGTTGCCTTGTTCTCTCTTTCTCTGCCCCATGTTTCTGGTGCGGTATATGTGATACCATAGGATGCTTCCTTTTTTTGTGTTGTTTGCAGTTTAAGTGGTGACCCTTACAAGTACAACATCCTTCCTCCTCTACCAGCACAGCGCAATCTGACTCCACCGCCCACACTTTACCCTCAACCGCCTGTTTCCGTGACAGAGAATTACAGCCTGCCAAGATTCTCCTTTACAGGCTCCCAGGAAATCAGCGGCAGCAGCAGATCAAAGCGTGCAGATATTAGTGTCTGATATTGGATATTATTGTTGTTTGCTACTACATTCATTTTTCCCATATTCGTTATGCTTGGCATGCCGATTCTTTTATATCACTTGTATGGGGTTTCTGGGTTGGGTTTCGCAGTTTTACTGGATGAATGTATACATATTGATTGCTTTCCCCAATATATAGCCCATTCTTTCCTATCTGACTTGGCTTCTTTCACAATTAAGTTAGAGATTTCATTTCTCAAAATAATTGTTTTTTTTAATACAATACTTACTTTTGCTCAATCTCTCAAGAAAAATTGTGCTTAAAGGCGCCTGAACTCTTCCTAATTATCAATTAAATATTGGCAGTCGTTTCTTTTACTTAACGCCAAAATGCTAAGTTTTTTTTTTTTTTTGATAAAAGACCCGAGGGTCAAAACTTCAATTAATTAATAGCATGATTCAATACAATTGCATGGATATACGAAGGGTAATCCACATTAAAAACCATACAGCAATTTTTAGTCCTAGCCCAAGTAGTTAATTTCACTTTTAGATTATATAATTTAAATATTTTTTAATGTTATTTTGTTGGTTCCATTGTCTGGATGAAAATAAAAATATGTTCATCTACACCGTAAAACCATAACTTCTAATAAAAATTCAGTAATTAAAATAGGACAATAATCAATTTTAGAAATCTATACTATTTATTAGTCTTTTATTGACTCAATTAAGGAATTACAAGAATTCATTTTATTTGTAAAGTAAATTTATATAAAATTTTTCATTTACCATTTAAATTAAAATAATTTTTAGTTTTTATTTGAAACTTTAATAAGTTATATTTGTGTTCTAAATTTTTATATATTTGTGTATCTATACTTACCATTATTCAAGTTCCTGATTAAATTGGTATAATGAGTTAATCAGACATTAACTCGGTTAAAAAATTCTTCATAATTAAAATAAGTGATATTATTCGAGGCTACTTTAATATTTTTTATTTAAAAAACCAATAAAAATATACATCTAAATAGATTTGAACCACACCAATCACATTAATAAAATCTTTAATTTACCACTTACTTAAAATTTTATTTTAATATTTTTATACCTTTTAATTTTATTATGCATTCTTTAACCTCCAATTTTATTATGCACACATTTATATTTATATTTTAAGTACGTCATTTTTTAGTTTCCATTTTTAATTATTTATTAAATGTTATTTACGAAACTTGGCTCCCCTCAAAATTTTAGAAAATTATGAATTTTTTATTAAAATAAAAAATAAAGCCCTTGAAAAAAGGAATTTTTGACAGTTGCAGCTCTAGTCTCTTTCGGTGAAGTTCTCTATATTGCTGCTCCAAAAGGTCAGACTCTAAACCCCAAAGTTTTATTTTCTCTATTTCCCCTCTTTTTCATAGAAATTAAACCTCTGCGATTAGCAGCAGCATTCGGTATATCTTCTTTTTAATTTGATCTGTAACTAGGAATCTTGATTTCTCTTTTCTTTTTGCCCTTCTATCTAAATTTGTGGGTTTTAGCTTATTTTCGGTTTTTAAATTTGAATTTATTTTACCTGTTTCTTGTCTAACTATCCTTCCAATAATGGGTTTATGTTTCTGGCATGATGAGTTGTTATTCTTCCTATTACGAAATGGGTATTTGCTCAATTGTTGTTAAAAATAGCACGATTGTTAAAACTCTAAGCTTTTAGGAATTATTGTGGTTGGTTTTTAACAATAAGAATTTTAATTTTGGGAATTGAATTTATGTGATTGTTTAAGAAAAACTCTGGTTTAACTAGTGATTGTTATGTGTAAAATAGTTATATAAATGGAGGATTCTGAGGCCATTTTATGGC
The DNA here is from genome assembly GCF_007990345.1 of Gossypium hirsutum. Classification (NCBI taxonomy): domain Eukaryota; kingdom Viridiplantae; phylum Streptophyta; class Magnoliopsida; order Malvales; family Malvaceae; genus Gossypium; species Gossypium hirsutum. The sequence continues at coordinate 42,024,316 of NC_053447.1, forward strand.
TGTTGGTTGTAATAAGGGCATTAATGTGCCTTGCTTGGGTTGTTCTTTTCTATTGGTTTAAAATATTTGAGACAGAAGGTGGGTAGCTTGATTATGTTGTATGGGAAACTAAGTAGAAAATGGATGTTATCGGGAGGTGAAATGCATGGGGTTTTATGCTATTTGGACTCTTTCATTTTTCCTAAATTATTCGTGTTCGACATTTGTGTCGGAAACATGTTTTGGGCATAGATCTGGATATGATCCTCCAAATATATGAAACCTCCGAAAAACTTGAGCATGTTTGTATCAGACAAATACCAGTTGGTAGGTTCTATGCCGCATCTCTTATGTTCACAGATTATATCATGAAAGTATCATTCGTTGCTAACGAGAATGCATAATGTTTCAGCATATTGTTGCTAGACGTTCATGTGTTGTATTTTTCTCTTTCCATTGAAAAGTGCAGAAAGTAGGGAAAGAAGAAGGTGAAAGGGCTTCTATACTGCAATTTGTGATGGTGGATGCGTGGTGGTCCCTTCTTGGGGCTGCCATCCCGGCTGTAATTGCAGGACAAGCTTTTAGAATGAAGAAAAAGCATGCCGAAGAAGAGAGAATTAAGAGTGCCAGGGGAAGGGAGAAGAGCTCGGATGATATCTTTGTTTGCGAGAGAGTCTGCACATCAAAGCGAATGTTGAAAAAAGTTGGGGCATTTTCAAAGGATCCGATTCCTGATACTTGTGTAACCGTTTGTGGTGTGTCTGAGCTCGATGCTTGCTCCGATGCTTGTGCTCGTACCGTTTGTGTTAACCAACATCAGGTACCCAACTGGAATGACATTGGCCTTCGAAGGTGTCAAAGTGAATGTCTTAGACTATCTGCTTCCCATTCTTCTTAGAACATTGGCTTTTAATTACAGTGACTGCCATATCAGTTTCAAAACTTGGGTCTCTCAATGGTGTGATCCTTTTAGCAGTCATTACGTGATTGTTGAATTTGTTTTTGTGTTTTGACAATTAGTGGTTAAAAAGGTCGTTTGAATTGTTCTTTGCATATGCTTCATATTATGATCTCCCACCTGTAAACTTAATTATTAAGCCTGGTTATGTATGTTCAATTATTAAGCAAGTTCGTTTCTCCATTTATGAAGATCATTGTAATAAAAATACCACATGCAAATTTAGGCCGTCTGGCTTCCACTTCATGCTTAAAAGTACCATAGAAGCTAAAAATGACGAATTTTTTCTAATATTGAACCAAAACTAACTGTTATATCCGTATAATATTCTCACTTGAAAATAGCCTCATAGCAAAAGTTCCTAAAATTGCACTTCAAACCAAAACGTAATTACATGTGCTTTATCGATGGAAATCTCTCTGAACACCGAAGGTGGTGGTAGTTCTCTGAAGGCCGGTAGAGACGATGGTCCTCAGGATGATTTGAATCGAAATACTAAGAAGGTACGTTTTAAAGAGGATAACGGGAATGGGGACATAGATATGATTGTTGAATCAAATTCGATTCCAACCTTGTCTTGGAAAGATAAATTGTTGGGGAATGGATTAGGTGATAAGGGAAAGACAACGGTGAAATCTAGAGAGGGATTGACGATGATCTCGAGTTTTTGGAATGAGATATTAATAGATATATTGTTAATGGGATCCTTGCTATCGATTTCTCTGATCGGATCTAGCAAATTCTCTTTAAGGAAATGGAAACTACGGTAGTCTTGAAATTGCTGGGAAGTATTGGATATTTGGCACTGAATAATCGGGTTAGTAGTCTTTGGAGACCTTCAAAGCCATTCCATCTCATGGATATAAAGAACAAATATTTCTTAACCAAGTTTTAATGTACTGAAGATTTTGAGGAAGTTCTATCACAAGGGCCTTGGTTAATACACAGACAGTACCTAACTGTCCAACCTTGGACCAAAGAGTTTAACCCCTCACAACCTTATTTGAGCATGGTAATGGCTTGGATTTGTTTTCTGGGACTCCTAGATTTCTTGTACGAGAGGAGGGTCCTTGAAGAAATAGGTGGGACTATAGGGAAGGTAGCCAAACTGGATTTAACACAGATAGCAGATCTAGAGGCCGGTTGGCTCGAATGGTCATGTATGTGAACCTAGAAAAGCCTCTAGTGTCACAAGTTCTCGTTAACAGTGTTCTCCAAAGAGTGGAATACGAATCCTTACCAACAATTTGTTACACTTGTGGGAAGTATGGTCACACCAAAGAGATTTGTCCCTTAAAGGAACGAATCTCAATGGTGGAGAAGGAGCGGACGCATTCTGCTTCGGATGGGACTGTGGGCGGAGGAGATGGCGCGAGCTATGGACCATGAATGGTGGTGGAGAAAAAATTTAGGTGAAATTCGTGGGATCCAAAAAATCAAAGAATTGGTTTTTTGGGAAAGGGAGATTCGGGATCTAGATTTGATGCATTATCTAGGCTACAAAACTCGAGGGTATAGGGATTGAGGGGTTTAAGGCAATATCGAAACAGGTAGCAGGGATGAAGGGAAAATCTAAGGAAAAAATGGATGAAGTGGTGAATATCTTTCCAGATTGATGTGTTTTCATGTATATCCTTCCATGCTGGCGTGTCCTGAGCCGCTTGGCTGCAATACATTGGATACTCTTGTAACCATTCTTTCGGATCTGGGATATTTGTTTGATATTCCACTAAAGCTTGTTTTAATTGTTCCTGATAAGGTGTTACTGGGTTATCTTTATCCCATGGTGCCAAGGTGTTTGGTTCTGAACCATCAGAGGGTATTGGCTGTAACATCATCTGGGTGGAGAAAATTGGAGGAGTTGGGAGTTGCTTCAAGTGGCTATGATCAAACTTGATCTCATTAGTTTCATCAGCCCTAGTGATGATCTGATTCTTTGTGGAACGGATCGGCTGGTCATGTTGGTGGATCTGTTCATAGTTGGTTACCCACTTTTCTGGCAAAAGCTTTAATAGCTCCTGCTTGGGTATTTGCTTTGGAACATGAACACAATATCAAATATATTGCAGCCAAGCAGCTCAGGACACGCCAACATGGAAGGATATACATGAAGACACATCAATCAGGAAAGATATTCATAAAGTGACACCACCTGATGACTTAGAAAAAAGAATTAATTTTGTGAAGGGTGTTGATTTGGTGAACGGTGAAAAGAATAAAAGGGAATGGGTTGCTCTTAAGCCCAACAGAAAAGGAGGAGACATCTTTTAATAATATGTGCCTTGATGGTTCTAGAAATTCTCTTAAGTCCATTGGAAAGAAACAAATGTTAAATGTTGGGCCAAAAATTATTACTAATGGGCCAGTTGACTCTTATATTGCAGGTCCAAAATTCTTTAAAGAAACAAGTGTTGTAGGTTCTCATCCAATTGCAAGGGATGAGATGGAGACCAAATTAGAAGCGATTAAACTTTTAAATAATAAATAATGTATTGGGAGATGTGTCGATATTATAGTAAACATGTAACTGCTTTCTATTTATTTGAATGATAAATAAATAAATAAAATTAATTTCACATTTCACTATTATGTCTTTTGTATTTCTGTCTTTTATATTTTGCATGTATAACGAAATTGTGACAAACAAATATTAGCTCATTGATTGTCTAAGTTCAAATTGAAGATAAGTGGCATTATAAGAACGTTTGCATTACGAGAAAGACAACTTACTTTAGTAGATATCTAAATAAGTCTATAATCTCGTAAAAGAATCGAAGTGAGTATTTGATTCAAATACTGAGAAGAATTATTATATTTTCTAGAATTCTAATTAGGGAGATGGCTAGTCTTGGCTATCGGAGCAGTTGACTCTACGGGAAGAGGCATAGATGTATTCATTGGTAGAATGATACATTGGACTAAACCTAAGATGAATTAATTCTGAATCCGTTTGTGAATTAGTTCACTTGTGACATTCATGGTGTGGTTTACCTAAATCATGAGTTAGTCACTGGCCATGCGTATGCAACTCATGGGCTTTGATATAAGTGGAGGCTTATGCTCTAAAGATGATCGAGCCCATAGCTAGTATGTTGGGTATATGACTTGTGTATGGCATGGCTTTACTAGCAACGGTGGAATTCATAGCTCAATTAAAGAGTTAATGATATCCTCTCATTGGCATTGTGTGGATTGATAAATATGGAACGTGGCCACAAGTTGCTTGTTCTCGAACGAGTAATTTATCACAGTCATTTGTTGACAGTGATCATATTAATCATTAAGAAGACCTAATGGTGACAATGAGATAAAATAGGATTGTATTGAGTGAATGGATTTAACTCAAAAGAATCAATGATATCATATGAGGGTAACACACGCATGACGAAGTCATTGGACAAACAGTTGGATGAATTATTTTCGTAAAGAGTATATAATAAGGAGTTTTTAATCATTGTACTTCTTGTGAACTGACTCCATGATTAAGAAAAATTGCGAATTATCGGAACGATGCTTCTAGACATAATTGCAATTACTAGAGCCTAATTGTATATGTCGGATTGGTCCCTCTGCTAGCTCAACAAAAATTCAATCACACTGCATTTCAATCAGAAGAAAATTCTACGACTATGGAAATAATTTAATTGAGTCAATTTATTTGATGTGGAATTAAATTAGGTGGTCGTGAGAATTGTTCAACTAGAGAATTTGATTAAAGAATTTTCTTGAAAAATCTAAGTAATTTTTGGAAAAATTAATTTGGATCAAGTAAAATTAAACTAATCAAATTAATTAAAATTAATATGATGTTTTTGAAAATTAATTTTCAAGTCAGACAATTGGCCTAATGGGTAATTGAACTTGAAAATTGGACCTGAGATTGTAAATTGGGCATGAGAGCCAAAAATTGAGACCAAGACCCAAAAACTGGTCGAACCGGGCCTGGTTTAACGGTTCAACTGATGGCTAGACCAAACTGGTCGGGTCGTAACTGTTAGAGTATGCCCAAAGATCAATCATGGGATGGTTGTAATAATATACTTGATTTATCATGTTTATTAATATAAGGTGTTACCATTATTGTTTTAGTTTCTTTTCTGTGTGTATAAATAAACTGTTTTATAATAATGTCCTATGAATAATATGATTATTCTTAAAAGATCCTTAGTCAAGTATTATTGTTAGATAGGAAAATGATAATGCATTAAGACTAATATGTAGTTGATTGATGATAAAGAGTTATCATTGATATGGAATGTCAGAATCGATGCATGAATATGTGTGTTAGAGAACAACATATTGGATTGACCCATTATGAGTATGTTTCCTGGATTATTATGTAATTGTCACGACATTACTCATAGTGATTAATATGTATATGATCCTCAGACTTGAGATCATCATAATCCCAACATCGTGAGTAGTATATTTTGATACAGTCAAACGTACACCGTAACTGGTTGTTCTATAAAGGCTGATTTTGGATATACCACAATCGATGTAGAGGGATATGGTTGGTCGATATAGAATAAATCCCTCCTACATAATGGGGGTAATATCTTGGGCCACTTGATTAAGTGAGACTAGAAATGCATGGCCATGCTCAAATAAGTTGATATGAGATGTCATACTTATTTGTATATTGTAGTCTGCTTAAGGTATCAAGGAACATGGAATGGACTATACAAGTGTGACTATTCCATGACTTGTGTCCAATCCAGAGATAAAGGACTTAAGGATTATTGCATAAAATGTTAATCATAAAAAAAAGGTTATGTCGAATCATGATCTCTTGTGACTTAGGTAGCAATGATGCATTGCTAGATGCCACTCATTGTTTGTAACATTGGAATCGTTCTAGTATTATTGCTAACGTTACAGGAACCTACAGGGTCACACCCTATAGTTGAAATGAACGGAATAAACCATAGTTGGTATTATTTTTGGGTTTTGCTTGAATTAAATTAATTATAGAATTAATTTAATTCGGTAATCAAATTTCCAACACATTATGTACAAGTTTGTTGTACGTATAATGAGGACATGAATTTGGTTAGCATATGAATTCAAATAAATATATGGTTTACCAAAATTATATTATAATTAATGTAATTATAATTTTTGGTTTAAAATATTATTATATTTATTTAATTCTTAAAAACCCTAAAATAATAGGATATAAGAATCTCGTTTTTCTTTGTTTTTGGGTCTAGCAACCGTCAAAGAAAAATTACTTTCAAAGCCGTTTTGGGGATTTCTTTCGTTCATAGTCAACTGGGTGGATTACGTAGAGGTCGGAGTCTCGATAGATTGCGGCTTGGTTCGATTGTAGATCAGACTACACATTGTTGAGAAGTTGCTGTCTACTCAGAACAAACATTAGGTAATTTAGTAACCCTTTTCACCCCGATTCATTCCTCACACATGGATCCGTGGTTTATTAAATTTTTCCGCTGCGCCGTAAGGGTGCCGGCGATCCAACAGTAACTAACCCAGATCGAACTAGCAGCAATCAAACCATCTCGAGGTGCCGTAAGGGTGTCACACCTGCATCACCGGATACAGTTGGTCTTCGTTGGTTGAGTAGTGGAAGAGTTACACTCCTAATGGGACTCTACCAGAGAATTTGATTTTAAATTAACTATTCAAAAAATAATATTATTTTAATAGTTTAATATTTAATTTAATTTAATACTTATCTTAATAGTATTCTATTAATTTAATATTAAAGTAATTATCTTAATATTAAATTTAATTTAATTTTTATCTTGTAGATAAATATTTTATTATTTTAATAAGATTTAATATTAAATTAATCTAATATTTATGATAAATTTTAGATTAATTTAATATTAAAGTGATTAAGTTTAATCGTAGTTGAACTCTCTAAACTCTCCATATATAAAAAGAGCATTGGGTCATTATTTTACACACACTTGAATTCAAGAGAAAGTTGTAGAGAGAAAATTCTCTCAAGAGATTATTTCAGAAAATTTCTAAAGATATTTTTTCTAATTTACAACTTGACTCAAAAGTTTAGAGAAATTACGAAATTACCTCACTGGTAATTTTTGTGAAAAAATTTTCTAATTCGAAATGAGCCCACACTTAACAAATGTGAGCTTGAGGATAGCGGAGAAGACTACTCGGTCGAAGCGCTCATCCTAGACAAATAAAAAATGTATAATTTTTATTAAGTGTTTATTACTTTAGATATCACATCCAAGATCTTGTTTTGGAAAAATTTTTAAAACTCTAGTTGTTTCCTAAATTTATTTTCCGTTGCGTTTTCTAAACTCGTTTTTTCCAACACAATGAGCTTCCACCAGTTTCACAAATTCAAGGGTTGACATCTATCAGTATGGTTCAGAATTTTTTAATGCAATTTCAAACTCTTTTTATTCATATTCTATGAATGTTTCTTGTATTAACCCAATATTTGAAGGGACAGAAGAAAGGGTGGTATAAATGATGCGGTGTTGGATTTACGAAAACATTTTGCAGTCATTTTTTAAGAGGATTCCGATCCAAATGGGAGAAGTCCAGAGGGTGATGGAGTTCTTACTGGGGGATACGACAAGAATTCTGTTTTGAAAGGACACAGCCTGGGAGTCAAAGGTGCTAAATATGCAATGGAAGGAGGCTAAATCAGATAATTCAAGAACGTAATGAGCGGTTTAAATTAGCCGGTATTTCTAAGGCTCCTTTATTTGAATCGGTGAAATTGATAGTTGAGCTAAGTTGTGCTCAATTGAACTTGGAAGTGGGGAAGGTGGTTGCTAGCCCAACTGGAAAACCTTTGGATAAGCTCATGAATTCTAAACAGTGAAGGTTGGTTTTCACTTTCATTCTTTGTTCATGAATTTATCAATTTTTTCTTGGAATTGTCAGGGTTGAGCGAATATTAAATTTTCGCGAATTTTTTGTGAGTAAAACAATGAATATAAACCAGATATTGTTAGTTTGCTTGAGGGTGGTGATAAGGTAGATAAAATTATTGCCAAGTTAGGTTTCCATTATTCTCACTGGGTGGAGGCAATCAGATTTTTTGGTGGTATTTGGGTTGGTTGGAAAGATTCGGTTCAAGTTTAGCTATTGTGTAACCATCTTCAATTTATCTCTTTACTAGTCTTTGAAGGTATAAATTCCCTACCTATTCTCATTGCTTTTGTTTTTGGAAGTCCCGATAGATAGAAAAGGAAAAATCTCTAGAAGAATCTAAAAAATGTTATCCCAACTAGTTCTATTTTGTGGCTTATTATTGAAGATTTTAATGTTATCTTTTCACCTAATGAAAAGAAATGTGGATGCCTAGAAGGGAGGAGATGTTCGCTTTTTGGGAATTTTCTTGAAAAGGCTGGTTTGCAGGATCTGGGGTTTAGGGGCCCCTCTTTTATCTAGCATAGGGTGCATTTTTGAACGGTTGGATAAAGCTAGAAGTTCTACTTGGGTTAATGTTTTCCCCAACAGTTTGTCCACTCATATTCCTATATTGAAGTTCGATCACAGACCTTTATTGCTCTCTCTTAGGTCGAAAGTCAACATACCTAGGGGCGCCTGTTCAGGTTCTTGGCTGGTTGGGTAGAACATCCTAGTTTCTCAAACTTTGTTAGAGATGATTGGAATTTTAATGGTAAGATGGTTGAGTCTCTTTCAAGGTTCACTATGTCTATTAAAGAATGGAATAAGTCGATGTATGGGCATCTGGTTGTTCATAAAAGATAGTTGGTACAAAAACTCTCCAAGATATAGAAAGCTCTAGAATGATCGGATTCTGATTATCTAATTTAGTTGGAATTTAAAGTTCGAAAGGAGATTGAAAATGTTCTTCATCATGAAGAATTACTATGGAAGCAAAAAGCTAGGTGTGGTTGGTTGCATTTAGGTGATCTAATACTAAGTTCTTTTATTCCCGCACATTGCTAAGAAAGAAGAATAATTGGATCAAGTGTTTAAATAATGAGAACGAGGACTGGGTATATGATGAGGATGAATTTTAGGCTGAGGCTGTTAAGTTTTTCCAGAGATTTGTATGGGGAGTGTCTAAGACAAATGCCAAAATTACTGGTTAATTCCTTTCTGAGGTTGGATCAAAATGATATTCTGTTGTTGGGAAAAGAGGTATTAAAGGAAGAGATTAATGCAACTTTGTTTGATATGGCCCCTTTAAAATCCTCGAGAAGTGATGGTTTTCATGCTCTCTTCTTTCAAAACCAGTGGGACTTGGTTGGTGACGCCATTTGTGATTGGATTCAGAAGGTCTTTGCTAAAAATGTCATTGATCCAGAGCTGAATAACTTGATGGTTGTTCTTATACCGAAGGTTTCTAATCCTGAAAGATATGCCCAATTTAGATCGATAAGTTTATGCTCAATTCTTTATAAACTGGTCATAAAAGTCATTGCTAATCGGTACAAGACTGTATTGCTTAAAATCATTACGTCGGAGCAGGCTGGGTTCATTACGAGCAAAAAATAACTAATAACATTATTGTGGCCCAAGAAGTTATTCATTTTATGAGAAGCAAACAGAATAATAGGTGGATGGGTATAAAAATACATTTGGAAAAAGCTTATGTAACACCTTTAACCCGTATCTGTTGCCGGAACATGGTTACAGAGCATTACTAGACCAACAGAATAGTAAACCATTCAAATCATACATTAATACAAACATAATAAAATTTCATTCAAATACATCAATAATGTCCCTTAATCGAGCCCTTGAGGCCCTAAAATACTATAGAAACAATCCGAGACTAAATCAAAAATATTTGGAAATCTTAGGAAAAAGTTGAAAAAAATTTGGACTGTAAGGGTCACACGGCCGTGTGGTCATTCGAAATAGGGACACATGGTTGTGTCCCTGCCTGTGTCCATGGCCATGTAACTCACTGACTTGGGTCACACGGCCAAGCCACATGCCCATGTGTCAGGCCATGTGCTAGGCCATGTAACAGCCTGACTTGCATGCCTTGAACCTACAAGGGACACACGGTTAAGACACACGGCCGTGTCTCAGGCCCTGTGGCCTCAAAATGAACCTTAAAACACAAGTTTACCATTTCAAGATTTCTTAGACCTTAAGAAGCTCAAATACCAAGCAAAATACCAATCCAAAACGACAATAATCGAGCCATAAACATGTCAAACCAACCTAATTAGTGTCTAACCAATGTACCCTCATTGGTACCACAAGTATATAACATTTTCACAACAAAATAATCATCAATTCAATTCTTCAACTCTTTCAAACAATACCTAATCAATATACCTAATAAAGTTACCACAATCACAGCAATTCAAATATATGTAAGCCACACATACTAGCATAACAACTATTCATTCTCACACTATTTGCAAATTGGTTATTTGCACAAAATATCATTCATCACATTTACATAATCCAAACATTAACCAAAATAGCACAAGAGCTTACACATGCCATATAATCCAAATTAAACGTTTCAAAAACTATCGAAATAAGTTGGATAGTGTGACTTGAGTGCCGATCCGGTCATCCAACCTTTTGAAAATCCACAATGACATTAAACAACACAAGTAAGCTTAATGAAGCTTAGTAAGTTCGACGAGTTAAACGAAAATATTACCGAACTAACTATAATAAATCAAAAAATAAAAATCATCCAAGAAAAACTCCCTGTCACTCACAACTTCATTCGATAAATACATCCCTATTTAGATCAATACAAAAATAAATAACATGTCTTTCAAATTCATTAAACAAGTTTCCTTACTGAGATTTTCCATTCGAAGAATGACTTATGGTTAAGAGTACATCGTCAACAGAAGCTTATAAGAGTTGCTCCTCCCGAATATGACAATAGAAGCTCGAAAGCTGAACAAAAGCTCGTAAGAGCTTAACAGAAGCTCATAAGAGTTGATCTACCCAATCATGTCAAACAGAAAGTAAAACACGAGAGTTCGCAACAAATGCTGAACCCCGGTTTACATGGGTAAAATGCCAATATCTTCCTCTAATACCATCTCCACTCCAAACCCTCGTCATACACCAAATCACAAATGTACTTAAATATTGCATTCAATTCAAATCGAATATCCAATTTAATATTATAATTCTAACCATAATTCATTTCAAGCAATAGAATATATTTACATAATACCAATCATCAATTTATACAAATGTTAAATGTTAACCGTACGAACTTACTTAGACTAAATTGTAGTAATTACAGAAGTTCAGGGACTATTCCGTTATTTTTTCTTTTCCACGAGTATCTACAGGATCTTGATCAAAAATATAAAATTACTCATTTATTAGCATATATTTCATTTCCAATCTATTTTAAAATTAATACCCTTTTGTCGAAACCATTTTTGTGATTTGAAAAACGGGGATCGACTTTAAAATGAAAATTGAAGTCGCCACCAATCTTTTATTGAGGTGTGATCGTATCACCTTGAAAATAAGTTTAGGTCTGCGAATTTCGAGAAAACAGGTTCGGGAGTCGGTTACGCACGAGGAAGGGTTACCACCCTCGTGACGCCCAATATTGGTACTGAATTGATTGTTTAATGTCTTAATGTCAAAAATTTGAAAATATTTTAAAATACGATTCTTTTATCTTGAATAAAATGAATTGGATGATAAGGCTCACTGATTTTAAAGAAATAAATTGTCACACTCAGTAAGTTAGAGTGCAACATTTCAAATCCTCAGAATTAAGTTTATCTTTTGACTTTTAAAACCTATGCATTTTGAGAAGGATATCTGATTATTTGGGTCAAATGAGAAAATCAAAAACCAGTAAGTTAGGGTTCGATTTCACAAAATTCATAAATATCGAATATTGCCTTTATTTTTATTTTTTGGAAAAAATCCTCATCTCGAGAAAACAACATGTCATATCCAATGCATTAGGACACAACGTATCGAATTCCCGAGAATGAGTTTTTTATTCGTATGCTTTGATTAAAGAATAATCTCGGTTATTTAGATTCGACGAGAAAAATTGGAACCCAATACGTTAGGGCTCAATTCTTTCGAGGATCCCAAATACCGAACTTTGTGTTATCTTTGAAAAAAATTTTGAATAAAAATGCTCTTGATACTTGAGTGATATTAAACGTAATTTTTTAAACAAATAAAAACAATGGAATAATAACATACAACGCAAGGCGATAATTCGTAAACCTATATGTTAATGAACACAAATAATCCATAAATACCAATAAACAAATACCATACACATAAAGGCAATAATCTCACATCACATGTAAATATCAACATTAGTATTTAAAACCTAATAATAATAATAAAAAACTAAGAAACAAGCAAATTAACACAAACACCAACCCAATGTACAAGTTTTGAAATAACCAAAAAACATGAAAGAAAGGAAATTGTAAACCAATAAAGTGTAGGTATAAAAATTTTAAAATAAATAATATGCAAGAAAATTTAAAATAGATAAAAAAACGGAGTTAAATATATATTATGTGAAACAAAAATATCTAAATAAATCTTAAAGTAAATATTACAAATGAGGAAAATCCAAATAAGTAATATATAAAATAATAATATCTATATATATGTTAATCTAAATAAATAATACATACATGATAATACATGTAAAACGTTGAAATGCATGATAATACATGTAAAAAGTTGAAATGGGTGAAATATAATAAAGTAGGTTTTTAAAAAGAAATAAATTATATATATGAGAATAAGTAAAAATAGAATAATATGGGATTAATAATATATCATAAATGATATATAAATAATATTAAATTTACATAAAAATATATAGAATAATACATAATAATTTGAAGAATGATACATGAAAACTTAAAATAATTATATGATAAATTTAAAATAATAATATGTGATAAATTTAAACAACATTCATAAAGGATTTAAAATAATATTAAGCACAAATATAAAAATAAGGTTAGATTTAAAAATTAAATATATCAAAAAATAATGAAATATAAAAACTTAAATAAATTAAAAAATAGCAAATTAAATCAAGCTAATAAGGATTAAATTGGTTTTAAAACAAAATCAGAAAGAAAAAAGAAAAAATAAAATAAAATTGAATGACAAAAATGCAGTGCGCGAATAACATGGGGGACTAATTGGGAAATATTCCCCATCCTCCCAAAACGCAGCTCTGCGATATGGACTAAAATGAAGCAAAAGATAAATGATAGGCCAAATTTAAAAGAAGTGAAAGAATTGATCCGGATGCGCTATAAAAGCAGGAGGACCATTTGCGCAAATATCCCACTAAAGTGAAAACCGCGGATCCTTCCCCTGGGTCGGGTCACCGCGCGGGTCACTGGGGCTAAAACGGTGCCATTTTCGGAGCCATTGAAATTTGACCATATAGACGTCGTTTCCTAATCTATATACATACTATTAAAAAAACCTAAATCACTTTATTTCCTTTTCAGTTCTTTGAAACCGATTGCATCCCAGGCCACTTCCCGCCGTTCTCAGCCGAAACAACAGCCCCTTTCAATCTCCGATTGTAACAGAGCATATGGAGTTTGATGGCAGATTGGCAGAGGTAACCCTCTCCTCTTCTCTCTATTTCTTATTATTATTCCTATTTTTTTTTTAAAAACGAATCGAAAATAGAAAGAAAGAAAAAAAGAACAAAATATCACCTCTTTTGAAATTTTTTGATTCCCTTTTTTGTATTGATTCTGTGTATGTAACCCCAAATTTAGTGTTACAATTGGCTTTTTATATCCAAAAATAAAAGAAATAAAAATAAAAATACAAAAAAATACAAAAAAATCCTGAAAATTTTCTCTTTTCTCCTGTGTTTTCTGTTATTCTTTGTTGCTATGTGTTTGTTTTTGTTTGTTGCAGGTACGGCCGTACGGAGGCCAGCTGGAGGCTCGTGGTGGTGCTACGTGCGTGAGGAGGCAGACACTCGTGGGAGAAGCGAACGTCACGTGTGGAGGCTTGGCTATGGCGCTGGAGGCTTGTGGCGGCTTAGTTTCTAAAACCCTTTAGGGTTTCTGAAAATGTAAAAAAAAATGGGTTGTTTGGGCTTGTAACGCGATTGGGCTAAGGATTGTGTCTGGGTCTAGTGAATTTTTTTAATTTGGACTGTTTATTGGACTGTTTAATTTTGTTTTTTCATTTGGTTTATTTTACTAACGGGCCGAGCAAATTGGGCCTATTACAGCTGCCCCTCTTTGCTCGTTGTTGTGTAACGGGAACGGAGCAAAGACTCTAAAAATGGCCAATTTTGCCCGGTTGTGTTGGATCTTGGTGCTCTTCTTCTTCGAGTTGCCTCATTCCATCCACTGCATCTTCAGAGGTATAGGAATTGGTGTCTCGATCCACTCTACTGCAACATCGGGGAGATAGGATTTGTAACTCGTAACTTTAATCTGTTTAACTGTGATGTCGAGGAAGCAAGACTCGCTGTTGTAGCTTCAATCTGTTCCACTACACTGCCTGGGAAGTAAGATTCACTGTTGTAGCTTTAATCTTTTTAACTGCAATGTTGGGGAAGCAAGATTAACCGTTGTGACTTTAATCTGTTTCACTGCACCGCCAGGGAAATAAGATTCGTTGTTGTAGCTTTAATCTTTTTAACTACAATGTCGGGAAAGCAAGATTCACCGATGTGGCTTTAATCTATTCCACTGCACCGCTTGAGAAGTAAGATTCGCTGTTGTATCTTTAATCTTTTTAACTGCAATGTCGGGGAAGCAAGGTTCGCTATTGTGGCTTTAATCTATTCCACTGCATCCCCTAGGGAGTAAGATTCGCTGTTGTAGCTTTAATCTTTTTAACTGCAATGTCGGGGAAGCAAGATTCACCGATGTGGCTTTAATCTGTTCCACTGCACCGCCAGGGAAGTAAGATTCGCTGTTCTAGCTTTAATCTTTTTAACTGCAATATCGGGAAAGCAAGATTCACCGATGTGGCTTTAATCTGTTTCACTGCATCGCTTGGGGAGTAAGATTCGTTGTTGTGACTTTAATCCTTTTAACTGCAATGTCGGGAAGGCAAGATTCACCGTTGTGGCTTTAATCTGCTCCATTGCACTGCCTGAGAGGGTGAAATTCGTCATTTTCAACCTGCTCTGATAAGGCTCTTGATTTCACCGATCTGTTATGGGGAACATGACCTGTATAATGCACCTAATTAAGCCTAATGATTAGGATGGCATGATCAAAATGAATCAACTGCTTCTAACTAGACATGTGTGAATGGTGTTTGCATGAATGCAGAATTTTATTTTTTCGAGAATGATCCCGCTTAGGTTATCATTACTCAAATTTTGTTAAGGTTTTGTCACTGCTGTGCTTCATCGCTCTCCTACTTAGCTGGCATTTTTAAAGAAACTTTTAGTCAAATTGCCCCCACTGTAAACCTCGAAGTTCAATCCACTGGGACGCAAAATTTGTACCATCATTCTCCCCTTGCAATCCAAGGGTAGAAATATGTGGCGTTTCCTCAATCCTCTCTTATCACAATTCAAGGATACGGGATCTGTATCGTTCTAGTTTCTTACACCATTCTCAAGGTGTTGCACCAAAGACTCATATGCAAATGAAGGCTCTCTTCTCCGATGTAACCTCTTCCTATTGTCTGATGATCATTGCCTGCTTGTTTATTTAAGCTTTGTCATTAACACGACATCTTATCATTTTGTTCAATCAATGCATTTGACAACAAAATCCAAAGAGAAAGTCCAAATTTAGACTCTTCATTCTCAAATTTCCAACCTTTAAATTTGGTGTGTTCTAAACAATAGTCCTGTTTCAGGTTCCTATATTATTTAGAACTTTTCAGAGTAATATGCAAAACTTCATTTGTGAAAGCTTTATTAGTCCATTAATCATTATTCCAATGCAACATGTTTGCAAAAAGGGTCATAACAATGGATAAGAATAAAGTTGGTTCTGGGCATAGCTCAAAATGAATAAATTATCACAAATAGTAAAGAAGGATAATAAAGAAATTGATTGGGAATGTATATCTTGGAAAAGAAAAAAAATATTCCAAGAACAACAAATTCAATATAAATAATAGGAGACTTTAGTGCCCCAGATATCGCAGCTTGAACTTCTCTGTACAAACTTTCTGAAGACCATTTTGAGTTTGACATGTGTTTAGGAGATCTACAGTGCTTTGTTGATGCCCCAAGATGTCGCCTACCCTTTCCTGTTGATTCAGGTATAACAAGATTACCACATGCCCGAAGATTCGAGTTGCTCTAATCACTCCATGCCCCATTTTGATCAATATTTGAGCCGCCCTTTTCAGGTTTTCAACTCAAATCCCCTTAGGCCTAAGGTGCCCTTTGCGGGTTTTTCCCTTAGCCTCTCCATTTTTACTTTTTCCTTTTTCATTTTCCATTTTCATTTTTCGCTCTTTTTTTTACTCAAAGTGACCTTTGCGGGTTTTCACCTTGGTCCTTTCCTTTACTTTTTTCATTTTTTATTTTAATTTTTTTCCATCTAGATTTTTCTTCTTTTTCTTTTCTTCTTTCTTTTTATTTTGATTTTGATTTTTTTTGAAAGGATCTGAACCCATAGGATTAGGCAAGTCCTTGTTATCCCTTTTGACCAGAACCAATACTTTTCTTGATAAAGTCTCCCACGTAAGATTTTCCACTTTAATCTTGTATGCGAAAAACCTTCTTTGGTATCAGATTTCTTTCATAAAGCCTTTTGGGGTGCAACTATGACAGAAAGCTTTGGATCTTCCTCTTTAATCAAAGTAAAATCTAACTACATCTTGAAGGAATGGAAACTCGACTTTAAATGGGCAGAGCTATGCTGAGTTAACGGGAGAGGCATTGCCCCGACAAAGAATCGCATCGTTCATACTGCAAATTTCTGACATCGCGTTGTTGTGCAGGTTTTATTATCAGCAGTTAACCCGGGCATATCCTGGTATGACCATACAAGGACATCTTTGAACTCTAGAGGTGACTCGACGAGGTCTTGCTTCGTCTTTGCAATCAGGTCAATTCTAATCTTCACCTAGCTCACAATTTCTAATAGTTCCTTGTGAGGTAAAATTTGTCTATCCTCTTGTTTTACCATCTTCAACAAGTCCGGATATAGGTTACAATCCATGTCATTTTCAAAGTCATGATATCCCTCTAAAACATCTCGCTCAAAAAGAGATTTTAAGTCTGTAGCTGTGTCAATCATGTCATTGATATCTGGGGACTCATAGTAAGTACCAAAGAATATAAAGAAGAATGTATGAATTTATGAAAAATTATTTGTACAATATGATTATGAATGAATGAATGATGTGGAAGAAAATCCAAAAGAACGAAATAACCAGAAATAATTATTCAAAAAGAACGAAAGAACATTGGCTCAAAAGTGATCACAAAGATGTATTTTATTAGAATAATGACGTTCAGACATTAGCCTATTTCACAAAGAAATTTCTAGCATTTTTAGGCTAAAAACAACAAAATGTTCTGAACATTACTCTAAATAAGCTCTAAAAACTACAAGGATTTCTTTCGCATTCTAATTGCTTAGAACACTCCCAGGGTTATAAGGGCGGATATCTAACAAGGTCCTTTCTTCAGTTACTTTTCGTCGATGTGAACATTTCCCACTCTACTTCTTGCATTGCATTCACCCTATTATCAATTATGATTGGGTAACGGATTTTCTGCACTGGAGTCATCAAACTTGACAACACCCATGTTAATTAGCCTTTCAACAAGCTTTTTAAAGACGGTGCAATTTTCTATCGAATGTCCCCCAATTCCCGCATGATAATCACAATGTGCATTCGCATCATACCATTTGCGGTATGGAGGTTGCAAGGGTTTTGAGTAGAAAGGGGCAATAATGTGCGCATCGAATAAGCGTTTATACAGCTCCTTATACGACATCGGAATTGGTGTGAACTGGAGCTTCTCAGTACTTGGTTTCACTCCAGGTTCTTGTCTCAATGAACCTTATTGACTAGCGACCCCTTTACCTGGATGACTTACTGACCTTGGGTAACCTATGTTATTCATCTCATCTTCTTTTCTCCTTAAGACCGATTTTTTGTTACTCTCTCCACCCTCTTTTCTTCCATTTCTGATGGCGTTTTCAATCATTTCACCATTCATGATTATATCAAAGAAACTCTTTGAAGCACTTCCCAACATGTGCGTGATGAACGGGGCTTTCAGTGTGTTGATGAAGAGCATCGTCATTTCCTTCTTTAGGAGTGGCAGCTGGACTTGGACTGCAACCTGTCTCCACCTCTGTGCATATTGTCTAAAGCTTTCATTTGATTTATTTTACAAATTTTGTAAGGTGATTCTATCGGAGGTCATATCCGTTACATGACCGTATTGTTTCATGAATGCCTATGCTAGGTCCCTCCATGAACCAATCTCGGTACGGCTCAACTGATTGTACCATTTCGACGCTGCTCCAATGAGGCTATCCTGAAAATAATGTATTAATAGCTGATCATTGTTAATATACCCAGTCATTTTCCTACAGAACATGGTGATATGGGCTTCAGGGTAACTGGTCACATTATATTTCTCAAATTCAGGCATCTTGAACTTGTGAGGGAGTACTAAGTCTGGAACCAAGCTCAGATCTTTAGCATCGATTCCATGGTGACTATCGACGCTTTTCAGGGCTTTGAATTTTTCCTCCAACCATTTACACTTATCCTCCCATTGTTTTGACAGTTCGACGTTTGCCTTCTATTTTTCAACCATTTCATCAAAATCAGGAATGATAGGATTAATTAGGTTTTCTCCCGGGCTTAAAATTGATCGTCCCTGAAAAATTGTGGGGATCGTGACACCAGTTTGTAATTGTTGCGGCCTAATTGTGACAGACAATCCTTTTGGGTATATTTCGGTTTGTACATTTGGTGGAGTAAAACCCAGAGGATATAACGGATCCTCATTACCTTCCCCAGGATTGGCCATAGGGCCCTTTCCTTTATCTACTCCTCCTGTCAGTAGATGGGTCAATTCAGCCATCGCATCTTTTTGAGCTTTGATCAATTTATCCATCATGTCTTCTTGGATTTTATCTAGCCGCTCTTGCATTTGCACTTGTAACTGTTCTTGCATATCCTTTTGCATTTGCTCTAGCTTCTCTAATCTTTGATTCATTTCCTTAGTTTTGCGACGAGTGCCGTAAGGGTGATTGATTGGTTGGTTTTCCAGATTAGCTAAAATAAATTTACTCAATTAGACTCTTTCAATGGACTTTAATGCATGTAATGCAAATGCATGAAATGAATGCCTAGAGAGACGTTGATTCTGATTCAATTACATTTAGAAAACTTTTTTAGAAATCAAATTCCTTTACATAAAGTAGATGCATGCACGACCTTACCATTATATTCCAAGAGACAACATCGATCTTTTTCTTCATCCGCATGTTTGAGACAATCTCGCCAATTTCCAATAGATGCTATTACTAGCTCCTTTTCTTGATCCCGGTCGCGATCCATCATCTGCCTATCTTCATAAGGTTCGTAAGCTTCTTTAAGGGAGTTGGAACGTCGAGGGCTCTTAGAAAATCGTCTTGAATCCTCAGGCCACGAAGCAAGGTCACAAACTTTTTCATCACCCTTCTTGTGTTTCTTGGAATATATTCGAGCAGTCGTATTATTTTCCACTTTATCAAGGAATCCATATTTCATGACAAGCTTTATAAATTAAGTAATCGGACTTGAATCAATATCTCTTTCCTAAGATGCAAATGCAATGCAATCGTAATCAAAACACAACAAGAGGGGTTAGTACAAAATAGAAGCAAGCAAGGAAAACTAAAGTACTTAGTTGGGTAACCACTAAGGATTTGGAGTGGCTCTACCTTGGATGGGTTCCTAGGTCTTCTATATGCAATTTGGCTCTAAAGTCAAGGTACCCAAACCAGCAGATTCCTCGATCTTCACCCATTATAGGCTCATACAGACCAAGTTCGGTTTAGGGGAATACATTTGCCTATGGCTGCACGGAGATGAAAATCTCACGAAGACATAGGTACGGATGTATTCCGAAAGTGATCCACTATCCTGCACGGAGGTGAAAACCTCACGAAGGAGTAGCTTTTCACTCCCACTTAAAAGGGTAAGACCAACAGTCTTTATGCAATATGATGCCAAGATATAAAACTTGATTTATAGTAATCATACAAACAAGTGCAAAGAGAGGATCGTAATTTTTCAAATCGAATTTTCAATTTTCGACAATAAGACCAAAAATAATCAATTTTGCGGTCTGACTCTCTTGGTATCCCCAGTGGAGTCGCCAAGCTATCGAAACCATTTTTTTTATTTGAAAAACGGGGATCGACTTTAAAATGAAAATTGAAGTCACCACCAATCTTTTATTGAGGTGTGATCAGATCACCTTGAAAATAATTTTAGGTCTGCGAATTTTGAGAAAATAGGTTCGGGAGTCGGTTACGCACGAGGAAGGGTTACCACCCTCGTGACGCCCAAAATTGGTACCGAATTGATTGTTTAATGTCTTAATGTAGAAATTTGGAAAAGATTTTAAAATACGATCCTTTTATCTTGAATAAAATGAATTGGATGATAAGGCTCACTGATTTCAAAGAAATAAATTGTCACACTCATTAAGTTAGAGTGCAACATTTCAAATCCTCAAAATTAAGTTTATCTTTTGACTTTTAAAACCTATGCATTTTGAGAAGGATATCTGATTATTTGGGTCAAATGAGAAAATCAAAACCCAGTAAGTTAGGGTTCGATTTCACAAAATTCCTAAATATCGAATATTGCCTTTATTTTTAATTTTTTGGAAAAATCCTCATCTCGAGAAAACAACATGTCATATCCAATGCGTTAGGACACAACATATCGAATTCCCGAGAATGAGTTTTTTATTTGTATGCTTTGATTAAAGAATAATCTCGGTTATTTAGATTCGACGAGAAAAATTGGAACCCAATACGTTAGGGCTCAATTCTTTCGAGGATCCCAAATACCGAAATTTGTGTTATCTTTGAAAAACTTTTTGAATAAAAATGCTTTTGATACTCGAGTGATAGTAAACGTAATTTTTTAAACAAATAAAAACAATGGAATAATAACGTACAACGCGAGGCGATAATTTCGTAAACCTATATGTTAATGAACACAAATAATCCATAAATACCAATAAACAAATATCATACACATAAAGGCAATAATCTCACATCACATGTAAATATCAACATTAGTATTTAAAACCTAATATTAATAAAAAAAAACTAAGAAACAAGCAAATTAACACAAACACCAACCCAATGTACAAGTTTTGAAATAACAAAAAAACATGAAAGAAAGGAAATTGTAAACCAATAAAGTGTAGGTATAAAAATTTTAAAATAAATAATATGTAAGAAAATTTAAAATAGATAAAAAAATGGAGTTAAAAATATATATATTATGTGAAACAAAAATATCTAAATAAATCTTAAAGTAAATATTACAAATGAGGAAAATCCAAATAAGTAATATATAAAATAATAATATCTATATATATGTTAATCTAAATAAATAATACATACATTATAATACATGTAAAAAGTTGAAATGGATGAAATATAATAAAGTAGGTTTTTAAAAAGAAATAAATTATATATATGAGAATAAGTAAAAATAAAATAATATGGGATTAATAATATATCATAAATGGTATATAAATAATATTAAATTTACATAAAAATATATAGAATAATACATAATAATTTTGAAGAATGATACATGAAAACTTAAAATAATTATATGATAAGTTTAAAATAATAATATGTGATAAATTTAAACAACATTCATAAAGGATTTAAAATAATATTAAGCACAAATATAAAAATAAGGTTAGATTTAAAAATTAAATATATCAAAAAATAATGAAATATAAATACTTAAATAAATTAAAAAAAGAGCAAATTAAATCAAGCTAATAAGGATTAAATTGGTTTTAAAACAAAATCAGAAAGAAAAAAGTGAAAATAAAATAAAATTGAAGGACAAAAATGCAGTGCGCAAATAACATGGGGGACTAATTGGGAAATATTCCCCATCCTCCTAAAACGCAGCTCTGCGATATGGACTAAAATGAAGCAATAGATAAATGATAGGCCAAATTTAAAAGAAGTGAACGAATTGATCCGGATGCGCTATAAAAGCAGGAGGACCATTTGCGCAAATATCCCACTGAAGCGAAAACACGCGAATCCTTCCCCTGGGTCGGGTCACCGCGCGGGTCACTGAGGCTAAAGCGGCGCCGTTTTCAAAGCCATTGAAATTTGACCATATCGACGTCATTTCCTAATCTATATACATACTATTAAAAAAAACCTAAATCACTTTATTTCCTTTTCGGTTCTTTGAAATTGATTGCATCCCAGGCCACCTCCCGCCGTTCTCAGCCGAAACAACAGCCCCTTTCAATCTCTGATTGTAACAGAGCATATGGAGGCCGACGGCAGACTAGCAGAGGTAACCCCCTCCTCTTCTCTCTATTTCTTATTATTCTTCCTATTTTTTAAAAGACGAATCGAAAATAGAAAGAAAGAAAAAAATATCACCTTTTTTGAAATTTTTTGATTCCTTTTTTTGTATTGATTATGTGTATGTAACCCCAAATTCAGTGTTACAATTGGCTTTTTATAGACAAAAATAAAAGAAATAACAATAAAAAAGAAAAATACAGAAAAATCCCGAAAATTTTCTCTTTTCTCCTGTGTTTTCTATTATTCTTTATTGCTCTGTGTTTGTTTTTGTTTGCTGCAGGTACGGCCGTACGGAGGCCAGTTGGAGGCTCGTGGTGGCGCTACGTGCGTGAGGAGGTAGGCACTCGTGAGAGAAGCGAACGTCACGGTGGAGGCTTGGCTGTGGCGCTGGAGGCTTGCGACGACTTAGTTTCTAGAACCGTTTAGGGTTTCTAAAAATGTAAAAAAAAATGGGCTATTTGGGCTTGTAACGCGATTGGGCTAAGGATTGTATCTGAGTCTGGTGAATTTTTTTAATTTGGACTGTTTATTGGATTGTTTAATTTTGTTTTTTCATTTGGTTTATTTTACTAACGGGCCGGGCAAATTGGGCCTATTACACCTTTTATTTTTTGAATTTGCGTAATTACCCTAAACTTTTACAATTTAATCTCTTAATTAGTTAATCTAACAAATTAACTAATTTTCTCAAATCAATAATCTATCCAAATATTCTAGGCCCTCATACAACCCCTAATAAACCTAAAATTCAGTATCAAACCCTAATATTTTGACATTTTCACAATTTAATCCTAAAATCAATATTTAACAAAAATCATTTTACAAAATCATCACACAACACAATCAAAGCTCCAAATCCATTTTATTCATCAAAAACATCTAATATTCATCAATGGAAACTTCCAAAATTTTTAACAGAATCGAAAACGAAGGTACGGGCTTGCTAGACCTAGTTGTAACGATCTCAAAAACGTAAAAATTACAAGAAACGGGTAAGAAATTCACTCACATGCATAACAATTTGCTTGGCCGATTCTCCTAGCTTGAAAAACCAAGAATTTCGGCTATGGCAATGTAAAATGAAGAAGAAACCTATTTCTTTTCACTTAATTTTATTTTAATTTTAACTAAATTACAAGTTTGCCATTATAATTTCATTATTTTGTCATTATCCATCAATTTGCTGTCTCATTATATTATTTAGGGCTTAATTATCACTTAAGTCCTTCCTCAATTAATAATTACACCATGTCATCACCTAATTGCTATAATTAGCAAGTTTTGCGCATTTTTCAATTTAGTCCTTTTTTTTAATTAACTAACTAAACATTAATATTTCTTAACCAAATTTTAATACGACAGTAATGACTCTATAAATATTCTAAAAATAATAATTATGAGTCAACAAGATGAAAATTTATGGTCCTGTAACCACTGTTCCATCACCACTAAAAATCGGGGAAACGGTATGGGGTTCAACTTATCAAATAAATTATCTATACGGGGCAACGGATACTGTTTCTTGATTGTTACTTTGTTCAACTGCCGGTAATCAATACAAAGCCGCATTGATCCATCTTTCTTTTTAACAAAAAATACTGAAGCTCCCCAAGGTGAAATGCTCGGTCTAATGAATCATAAATCTAACAAATCTTGTAACTGTATCTTTAATTCTTTTAATTCAGTAGGCGACATTCGATACGAAGGTATAGAAATTGGAACTGTACCCAGATAAACTTCAATAGCAAATTCAACCTCTCTGTCAGGTGGTAAGCCCGGTAGTTCTTTAGGGAATACATCTAGAAACTCACATACAGTTCTGATCTTGCTGCACTGACTACCAACCGAATCAGAATTAATAACATAAGCTAGATATGTTGTACAACCCTGATGAAGCAATTTATTAGCCTTGATTACTGAAATGATACGTGTTGATCCACTAGTACGGATGTCATTCACCTCAATTATGTCCCCATCTTCTGTCTGAATATTGAACCTCTTTTTATGGCAATCTAATACCACTCCATGTTCAGACAACCAATCTCTACCTAAGATTACATCAAAGTCACCGAAAGACGTGATCAATAAATCAATAGAAAACATCTTATCCTGTATTATCAATGGGCATCTCCTGCACACTCGGTCCACAGACATGGTTTGTCCCAAAGGGCTAGACACTTCTATTAAGCTTCAGAATACAGTAAAAATATACCTGTTACAACATTGTGTGCATTATCTTCTTTCCGAGTCTGAACCACGTATGCTCTGGCTGGTGCTATAGCCTCCGACTGCAGTGTAACTATATCATTGCCCCTCCATACACCTCCACCTCTGGATACAGAACCACCTCTGCTCGAACCTCTGCTTCGAGCAATTGACATTGATCTTTGGGATGCTGTACGTGTAACATTTTTATTCTTCGAATAGTCCTTAACAAAATGCTCTGTTGATCTGCAACAGAAACAACCTCCAATCACTTTCCAGCATTCACCCAGAAGCTTTTTCCCACAATGTTCACATTCTGGAATTTCTACATCCCGAGATGGATCTCTCACACTACCGGTAGATACTATTCTCTATTTTCTCTGGCTTCTCTCACCTCGATCCAATCTAAAACTCGGTCTCCAACCACCCCTGGATTCTCTAGATCTTTTTGGTAAAGGACTTGAACTAGTGGCTCCCACTAGTTTCCCGATCAATCTCGCTGTTTCTGACTTTTTATCCAATCCTAGAACTTGTTCTACCATTTTTTCTCGCTCAACCAAATCTACGAATTCTTTGATTCGATGAGATACCAACTATACCCTGATTTCATCTCTTAAGCCCCGTAAAAATCTCTTACAACTGTCGGCCTCTGTTGGTATAAACTCTGAAGCATATCAGCTGAGTTTAGAGAATTCTCATTCATAATCCACTACTGATAAATCACCTTGTTTTAACATAAAAAATTCTTGGTTTTTATCTTCGATATATAATTCCCCGACATATTTCTTCTAGAATTCTTTCTGAAATAATTCTCATGTTACATGTTCTGCTGGCAGATGTCGAATTACGGATTCCCACCACAGATAAGCTTCTTCTTGCAATAGAGAAACAACGCAAATCAAACACTCTCGGGGAGTACATTCCAATTGTAACAAAATTATTTTAGTTGATTCCATCCAATTCTCTACTGTGGATGGATCAACTCCCATCAAACCCAAGAATTCAGTGGCACCGTATTTTTTTCATTCTTTTATCGGGGCCCATCTCTAAGTAAGTATGGAAGTCGTAGCAGGAGCAGTCCCCGCTGCTCTTTGTAAGGCATCAGCAATAACTCGTAGTAAGTGAGAATCATCTCTATTTCTATCATTTCTTCTATCTACATTAAAAGGTTGATTTCTCATTAGGTTTACACTAGGTGTTATTGATTCGGTTTCATCTAATCCATACAATTTTTCATCTCCGGTGTACATTTCTTGATCAATATCATTTATTCGTTCATCTGACATCTTTAATTTATAAAACAATAACAACAAAATAGGTCAGCATCCAAATCCCGACTCAGTTTTGACTCAACAGTGGCATGTACTTATAGACTCAATTTTCGAGCTCGATTTAACTCAAGAATCGACTAAACCTGATAGCTCTGATACCAACAACTGTAACACCCCTTAATCCCATACTATCACCGAAACAGGCTTACGAGGCATTACCGAACATATCAGATAATTTACGATTAAATTTACAAATAAATAACATACATATTATAATTTAATGATTTAGTCCCTTTCATGGACCTTCGAGGCCTAGAATACGTATTAGAAGTGAATCGAGACTTGTTTGAGTGCTTCAGAATTTTGTTTTAAAAAAAAACTCAATATAACCCCTTTATAATTATCTAACCTTCCCTGCAATTTCAAACTACAACCAATTTGCAACCAATACAACAACCTATACATCTCCATAATCAAACATGCCTAATTATGCCTACAACATTAATTTAACAATTTATCTACTTGATCATTCATAAATAATTTTTTAATTGAACTAATAATTTCATTTATTTCCATTTTAGTTTCATGCCATATTTACCAAATTGTCTCTGAAGTCGGGATTGATCTGGATGCTGAACCGGGACCTTTGATTTCTACTGACCTGTGCACGAAAACAACCGTACGCTGAGTATTTCGTACTCAGTGGTATTACCATAATTCAAACTATATAACTTTAATGAATTATAAATATTAATCATATAACATTAAACATGTAAAATTTATAACTTATAAGAACTAATTTACATTCAGTTTCATATTTCATATAATAATTCATCAACAATATCATATATTAATAACTTGAATTTGATCAATTCATGAACCTTAGGTTCATATTTTCAAATCTCACAATTCAACTAACAATTTCTTTCTTATACTTTTAGTCGTATGATCAATCAAATTCATTCAATTCTCACATTTCAATTATTCACCCTATTAACAAACCTGGACCTTGGCAGATACACGGATTCCAACCAAACACATTAGTACGGCACATTGTGCCTAAAACGGTATTCAGTACCTGATCAATATGTTAGAAGCAGTATACAACACATAAAGTGCCTGAAACGACATAAGTGGTGCCTAATATGACACATATAGTGCCTGATCGGCAAAGCCGATAAATTTCCGTACTCTTCCAATCCTATGGCATGCCAATTATATCCGACTAAGCTCGATTAGTTAATAGGGTATTCAAATCACTTTCTCAATTTCAATTTCAATGTACAATTCAGTTCGATACAATTTTCCACTTTTCAACAATATACTATCAAGTATACATACTAGGGGTGAGCATTCGATCGAATCGAATCGAAAATTTTTGAATTAATCGAGTTTTCGAATCTCATTTTATCATCCTAACTTTATTTGAAGTTTTCTCGAATCGAGTCGAGTGAGATGGAATTTGAATCGAATCGAATCGAATATATTTGTTCGAGTTAAATTTTAAAAAATAATTTTGGGTCCTTGTAACCATTGTCACCCATCGTAATAAAATTTGTCCACCTTAATCAAATTTTTTATTAACTTTCATCACTTCATAATTTATTTATTAATTTTTATATATTGGTTAGCTTCTTTGCTTGCTTAGTTGTTTCAATTATCTTCATATTCTTGTTACTATGTATTTTAGAATTAAAAAATATATTAAATGTAAAAATATGATTTTTTTAATAAAAGTTATTTTAAAAATAAAATGTGAAATTGATACCAATATAAAATTTTAACATGAATATTTTATGGAATAATTAATAATTCAATTTTAATATAAATATTCAATATGACTAAACAATTCACTAATATAAATAATATAAAATGTGAAATTTAATTTAATAATATAAATAGTAGATGTAAATAAAATTATTACTATTTATGTTTAGTGATTTTTTTTGGATAATTTTGATTTTTTATTTGAGAGTAAATGGTGAGAAGTAAAAGTTTAGGGGAAAAATAAAAAGTTTTGGGGAATAAAAGTTTGAGGGAAAGTAAAAAGGAGGGAGTAAAATTTTGAAGGGAAAATATTAAAAAAAATTGGAGGGGGGAGGGTTTGGGATAGATGGGAGGTGGGATGGGAAGGGAATAAAAGTTTTAGGGGAAAAGTGGGAGGGAGTAAAAATTTTGGGGGAAAATAAAAGGTTTTGAAGGTTTTTGGGAGTAAAATTTTGAGAAAAAATAAATGGGAGAGTAAAATTTTGGTGGGAAATGGATTTTGGGTAGATTGGGGGGTTGGGAGGGGAGGGGAGTAAAAGTTTTGGGGGGAAAGTGGGAAAGAGTAAAAGTTTTGAGGGAAAAGTAAAAAGGTTTGGGAGTTTGAGGTAAAAATGTAAAATATTATAGTTTGATATTCGAATTATTCGAATTATTCGAGTTATTCGAATTCAAAAACTCAAATCGATTCGAACTCGAAATTCGAAAAAAAAAATCGAGTCAATTCGTATAACTCGATTAACTCGAACAACTCGATTCGTTTAACTCGAAATTCAAATTTTTTTCGATTTTTTCGAGTCGAATCGAGTTTTGCTCACCCCTAATACATACATAATCATACTTCATCTCAATTTCATTCTTTTCAATATTGATACCAACCTTAAAATTTTACTTACCATACACGTAAATTTAAATATAACTTTTAATAAATAGTAGTTTGAATTATAGTAATACAAACCCGGATTTGTTCGATTACTCCTCGACAATCTTTGCTAGCTAAAGAAATTAAAATAATTATACTATTAATCACAGCACTAATTAATGATAATAATTGAATTTTTATCCAATTTATACCCTAATTCCAATTTAATCCTAATTAACTCATTTACTTTTCTAACTTAATTCATACTTTATTTCTATTCAATTTCCTTCCATATTCTACTTAACTATCTAATGTTCATAATAAAACCCTAATTTAAAACTTCTTTCAATTTAATCCCTACAACACAAAACTTATAGCCTAGTTTACAATTTAATCTTTTAATCAATTCTAACTTAAAATTCATTCAATTAAACCCCTAATTTATTATTTTGTTCAACATGAACTACGTTCAAAAACCTAAAAAAACCTTCCAAAACCTCAACTTAGTTTCAACAAAACTTTGTTCTAAAGCTTCTAAAACATCAAATTTAAGTAAAAAAGACTTAATTGACTTACCAATTAAAGCTTAAAGCTTCCAAACCCTAATTTTTCCTTTTTCTTTCTTTTCTTCTTTTTCCCTGGTACTTTCGAATAGCCTATTCTGTTTTGGTTTCCTTCTTTGTTTTATTTCCTTTTGCTTTTATGCTTTATTTGTTTAATAATAATATAACAACTTAGTAAATATCTATTTAATAATCAATGTATTTATTACAAGTGTAATATTACTTATATTTACACATGTACTATATCATCATCATACATTTGTCATGTTTTAATTTATTTATCACATAAAAATCTTATAATATAATTATTTAATTAATAAATATCTTTTACTTAAAAATAAATAATAAATATCTATTTACTTAAATAATAAGTAATTTAAATCCATGAATTACAGGGATGTTGGGGGAAACAAGAAGATATTCTTGGTGAGATGGTAGAAGATTTTCCAATCAAAAGCCTGTGGTGGGTTGGGGTTTTTTGACAGTTAAGAGATCAAAATAATTTCTTTATACTGAAATTAGGCTTCAATATTGTTTCCAACACTGATTCTTTATGGGTGTGGGTTCTTAGATCTAAGTATGGGTGTTAAAAGAGGCATCCCAAAAGACATATCTTATAGTAAGTGTTCTTTCCTTTGGAGGTCTCTTTCTAAAATATGGGTCGTACTTCGAGATAATTTATTTTGGTCAATTGGTAATAAAGAAAGTATTAGATGTTGAAAGGATAAGTGGATACTGAAGATTGGCCCTTTGGTTAATCACATTCCTTCTCATTCTAATCTAGATTTAGATTGTTCCCTTAGAGAATTGGTGATTGAAGATAATTCGTGGAATATGGATTTGTTCCAAGTTTGGTTGCCAGATGATGTCATTAGACGTATTGTAAGTATTCATCCTCCTCATCCTTTATCAGGACCAGATAAAATTGTATGGGTTAGGTCTATATCAAGGTCATTCTCTATTAAGAGTGCTTATCGAATGCTTAGAGAGAGGACATGGAATTCAAGTGATGATGCATGGCATATGGTGTGGAAATTCCCGGGACCATAGAGGGTTCAAATGTTTCTTTGGCTCGCTTTTAAAGAGAGACTTCTCACATAGGTAGAGCAGAAAAGGCGAGGTATAGGGAAGAAGAGCGTTGCACGGTATGTGGGAGTGCACCGAAAGATGTCGGTCACGCCGTTAGGGATTGTTCCACGGCTAAAGAAGTGTGGTCTCAGCTTATACCAGTGGAAAAACAAGGTAGATTCTTTTCAGGAAATTTACAAAATTAGCTTAAATCCAATTTGGGAAGTCGTTATAACTTTTCCGTAAAGGAAGTGGATTGGCAGTGTTCCTTTGGTCTAATTGTGTGGCATATTTGGAAGAACTGAAACCTTTCCATTTTTCAATGTAATGAGTGGAGTGTTGACGAAATAATTAAAGGATTGTACAGTTCGGCCGTACAATGTAGCTCTTCTCTCAAGGTATCTCATTCCATGAGACAAAATGTTAGGATGTCAGTCAATGGGGAAGGTTCTTGGATCTGTTTGAATTCTGACGGCACTTTGAAGTTAGACTTCGGGTTGGCCGCTGCTGGAGCGGTGTTGAGGGATTGTCATGGGGGTTGCTTCCTTGGGTTTATTAGGAATTTGGGACATTGTTCGGTCTTCAACGCTAAGTTATAGGGTGTTCTTAATGGATTGATGATTTTACAGAATCGGAAATATGATCGAGTGGTGATCAGAATAGATAGTCAATAGGCTTTTTGAGCTATTCAGAGCTATTCAGAAATCCTTCTCAAAGACATCCTTTTTGGTACTTATCAAATATATTCCGTAACACTTGATGAATTTCGATCAATGGAAACTTGAGCTTATACCTCGCGAAGAAAATTTCAAGGCTGATCGTATCGTTAAGATAGCTTTCAACAGAAACAAGGGACTTCATTTAGTCGAGGATATTCCTTTAAAAGAAGCTTATATAGATTAAAAAACAAATTAATGGCACATTGATTTCCAATTTTTTGAGTAAAGAGACTCCTAATTTGCCATTTTTCGGAAGTACATGCTTTTCTGCAAGTGGAGAAGAAGATGATGCTTAGCTCATTGGGTTCTATAAGCTTTTTTTTTTTTTTTTCCTTTTAAAGTTATGATAGAGAATGGAGAGAGATAAGAAAAAAAGTAATGCTTTGATTATTCCCATTAATTTGGTTCAGGTTGGTAGATGCATCCATCAACAATACCAGAAGATGAAACAAAGTTTTGGTATGAAATCATCAAACATCCAAGTCGAAACATATAGACTATGAAAAGAGTACAAGAGAGATTGAGAAATGAGATTTAGAGGTCATCACGAGATCCTTTATTATCAGAGACAGTCTCTTTGAGCTTCTCAGCAGTGTGGTGGACAGCATCTGCAGCAGATTTCGCAGTTTTTTCGACCGTCTCTGTGCCTGCTTCAACACTTTTCTTGGCCGCTTCTTTAATATTCTCTCCTGCACTTTCAGAACCTCCAATTGTGCCCGTTTGTTTGATCCCTTTTTTTGTATCCTCCCCTGCACTTTCAGAAACCCCAGTTGTGCCTGTGCCTGGAGCTCTAAAACTAACAAGGAACAAAGCATGTTAGTGATGGATGGATGGATGTAATAAGAAAAACATAACACAGTGTGCGTGTGTGTGTGCCATACTCTAGATTAGGTGGGGTGAACTTGAGCTGGAGGCCATGGAGAACGGTTTTGATCTTTTCCCAAGAAGTAAGATGAGATTTCTTCAAGGAAGAAATGGTGCTTGATACGACATGGAAGAAGGATGTTTTCTCTTCTTCGTCGTCAATGTATTGCCCTGTTTCACAAACTACTGATACAATTTGATGTGACACAAAGATTAACCAAACAAGAAGGAACATCAAGCTGCTTCTAGATTTTTTCATTCTTAAGTTTTGCAACTAAAAAGATAAATTAAACTAAATTAAGAAAAAAAAGAAAAGAAAATGGTAATGGTATTTGCTTTGGGGTTTTGTAGTTAGGAGGTGGATTCAAGTTATTACACGTTGCTGCCAAATAAAGGTAACGTGGCCTTACCACCTTGGCTCTAGCCTTTTCTTTTCTTCTCTGAATATTTCAATACCGGTAGGCAAGGTAATATCTTTTAGGGTATTTGTAATTTTTGGTTTTCTTTTTCTTTTCTCGTAAGAAAAGGCCCTTCAATTTTGGTATTTGTATTTTGTTTATATATCATTGTGATCACCTAAAATTAAAAATAATTTTTTATTAAATTTAAATGATGATATGATACAATCTCGAATATTATATCATCACACTATTACGAAACTAAATAAATTAAAATAGACTAAATTATTAAATCAAGCACCAAAATAGTTCTAGTTACTAAGTTCAATGATTACATTAATTATCTCTTTTAATAAGATAAAAGACACTTATCTCCCAAATTATCTAAAATACATTTATTTGAAAATTAGTTTTGAATAAAATAGCATAAACGTTATTTAGAGCTATTTATTAAATAAATTTTAAATAAGAGGCTTAAATATATATTTGACTCCTAAATTTTTTATTTTATCCCAAATTGATATTTATGGTTTTTTATTATCTCAAGCTAATACTTAAATTTTCATTCTGTCAAGGATTTTGATTATTTTTTTTGTAACAGTACCAAGTTAGGACATGTGACACTTTCAAACAGTGACACATAACAATGCTAGCATCATAATTTATTTTTTTAAAAAATAAAATATATTAATTTTTTAAAATTTAAAAAGTATACGTAAAGAATTTTAAATCATAAAAGAATAATAACAAAATATAGTAAAAGTTTTTAAAAATTACAAAAAGATTAAATTGAATTAACTTTTGTTTAGTTTCCTTTTCATCTTGACCAACACCATGGACTTGGCACCCTTTTCGGGAGAAATTAAAATTAAAAATTAAACAAAAGTTAATTTAATTTTTAAAATTTTTTAAAAATTTTACTATATTTTTAAAATTTTTAAAAAAATTATTTTTTATTTTTTAAAATAAATAATAATATCATAATGAAGTTAGCATTGTCATATGTTACTATTTGAAAGTGTTGCGTGTCCCAATTAAAAAAAATACTAAAACCTTGACGAAATGAAAATTTAAGTACCAACTTGAGATAAAGAAAAAACTCATAAATATCAACTTAAAACATGGAAAATTTAAGAGTTAAATAAGTATTTAAGCCTAAATAAAAAGATAATTATACTCTTACTCTTATTTATTTATGTTTTTTCTATTTATTTTATGCACTTTCTCTATTTTAAACAACTTTGGACCCAAAATAAATCTGGCTTATTTTATTAATATAAATATTTTATAAATATTTTATTAATAAATAAATAGTGAAATTTATTGTCGGGTTATATGCAAAGGTAGCTTGAATTTAGCCAATGGACTAACTTGATTCGACCTGCGAACAATTCTAACTTTAAGTGAAATTTAATAATTTAAACTTATATTTAATTCCTTTATATATTAAATTTAAGCTGAATTTATTAAATTTTTTATTTAAAATTAACTATTATTATTTAAAAGGATTTTATAAAAAATAATTAATTAAATATAAAATAAAAGAAATAAAGGGAAAATGAATTCGTCTCGGATTATACATATATATTAAATTAATTTTAAAATATTTAATATGTATTTGAGTAAAAAAAATTAAAAATAAAAGGTAAAAGAGAAGACAAAAAGAAAAAGTGCAATTATGGTTTATGATAAATCTTTAAAAATTAAAGTTACAAATATTGATCGGAAAATAAATTATATATTGGTTTATATTAGAATATAATATAATTTAATAGTAATTAAAACAACGTTATAACTAATTAGATTTTTATTACTTTTAATTGAAAATTATGAAACAAATTATCAAAGATAACAAAAAATAAATGTAATAAAGAAATTTTATTTTGTATTTAAAATTATTTTTTGTCAAAGCTGGAGATTGAATATTTTTCAAATCATAGGGTAAGTGATTTATTATTAAACTTATGGGGATTTGAATAATAATAAAATTTGTTTTTATTTGAAATCATTTGCAAAGCATTTAGTGTGTAGTCTAAAAAAGGAAAATCTGAATATCTTTTTCTATTTGGTTTTCAAGAAAATTAGATTTTTAGTTAAATGTGACTGCCACCAAATGTGATATATGATGGGAGGATTTTCTGACAATGAGAATGGTATCCCTCCCCACCACCATCTACCCTTATAGTATCTCCTACAAGGAGAGGACTTTATTTCTTTTTGTCATACCTGCTTGATTTATATTCATTTTTAATTCAACATAATATTTATATTAATATATAATTTTCGGATTAGCATTTGATATATTAATAATGTACTTTTTTATTTTACAAGTAATTTAAAAAAAATGTCATTTGTTTTTTTAAATATTTCATAGGGCACTTATCAACTTCTGATTCTATTTGTAAAATTTAAAAATTCTATTAAAATATATAAATATTATTCTATAATTTTTTTGATAAATTAATTCCTAAAAAAAATTAGAAATTGAATCATGAAAAAACTGTACAGATTATGGGATTAACTGAAGCATGATACAAGGAATATTAAAATTATTAAAATATGTCATATCACAACAAATATGTGAGCTGTAAACGAATTATTAATGTGAAAATATTAATTATATACTTTACACATTAAACGAATACAACACAATACAAATAACTTTTTTAAATTGAATCACAGTAATAAATATTTTACAATATGTTATGAATTAAGAATACAATATGGCTAGTGATATAAAATACAATATAGAACATAAAAACAATAACATCAACGCAACATACAATCATAAACATGTAAAAAATCTTTGTACAACAAATGATAAAAATGCGTATCGTATATAATGTTTTGAAAGGTAAACATTTGCTTCCTTTACTTAAAAAATGAATAAAGTAGTCATCGTACGTTAAATTAAATAGTAAATTGGTCATTCTGTTAAAAATTATTTTCATAAATGTGACACGCTACATTTAACTGTCTATTTATTCTATCAGCCACACTAGTTTTTAACATTAGAAATGAATGAAACTTTTAACAAAAATGATCGGTTTGTTTTTTGATTTAATGTACAAAAAATATAGTACATCAAATACACTAAAAATATTAAAACAAATGTTTCCCAACAATCTGGAAATATATTAAAAGAATATTCATATTTAAATAAGTACACTAAGAAAGTTGCAACTTAGCAAGTAATTTGCCTCTAAAATAGTAATAAAATTAATAATAAAACAATAGTTATACAATATTCAAATAATAACAACAGAATAGTAACAATATAATAACAAAACATCAAAATAATAACAAACAACAGTGAAAACAAGTTAGGCAAATTTGGGCCGGGTCGGGTTAAAAAAACTTACCCGAGGCCCGAACCATCTAGAAAACATGCCTTATTTTTTATTCAACTTTATTTTTCAAACTTATATTTTTGTCTAAACCTCTCACTTTTCAGGAGGGCCTTTGACCCAGTACGAGTGACCCAACCCCTAATTACGTCTATTTGCAAGATGAGGTATATTATCCTTTCTACACTCTAAATTTTATTCTTTGTGCCATCGTTGATTTAAGTATCAGCGAATGCTCTGAAGATTTTCTCTTCTTGCAAAAGGTTCATACAGTCTTCAATTCAACTATCAAACGGACTAAAAAAGGATATCAACATAACTATTTGAATATATTGATTGTATTGCATAAAAAAAATATTGATTGTAATTAATTATGATTGTACTTATAACCTCTTAAAAAAGTCATTTTCAATGGCTTTATCAAACATACTTCTAATAAATAAAAAACAAACTTAAATTAAAATGTAAGTATTTAATACATTAATAATACACTTTTTTTAACTCCATAAAAAAATTATAATTTTGCACGTCTCATTTCTTTTTTTTATATATATATTTTTTACTGTGCTATATATACATTCTATCATCAACCCAAAATTTTTTAAATTCCACCATTTAAAATAGCATTTAAAACGTTCATGTTAAGTTAAAAAAATGGTACATGGAAATTTTAATAAATATTAATTTATAGAATATACAAGTATATATTAGGAAAATAGAGGATAGAAATCTTATAAAATAAGTGATAAGTGGTTAGAACTCCCAAATTTGGAGGCATTATTGATGAATGTTTTTGAAGTATCCGTAACCAAGTGTGAAATCTTTGGATGATTTTGAAAACATCATCCCTCTTCTTTCTGGTATCTGTCATTCTCCCACCATGGGATGCTTTTAATGTATACGTACAAATTAGTGAGCCATGATAAGTGCAGCTTAAACTTCCCTTTATAAATTGAATTAAGAACATGGAACTCCGAAGCTGATTTAAACATTTTCCCAGAGCTTTTCCAATTTGATGGCGTTTGTGGGTTTATTTGAAGTTTTTTTGCCTCTCGTTTGCTTTCTGCTTCTCTACTGCTTAAGAGATAAGTATCATGGGCCTCCAAAGAGTTTCCCGCTTGTTGGGATGATGCCACAGTTTCTCTTCAACATTCCTCGGCTGCATGACTGGTTTACCAACACACTCGAGATATGTCACTGCACTTTTCTTTTCAAAGGGTTTGCTAAGACGAACGTACTGGTTACCTGCGATCCTTCCAACATTCACTACATTATGAGTTCCAACTTTAACAACTTCCCCAAAGGACCTGGATTCAAACAGATTTTTGACATCTTGGGAGACGGGATTTTCAATGTGGATATGGATTTGTGGAGAAAACAAAGGATAGCTGCTCAAGGGTTCATGAGGCATCAGCTGTTCTACCGAT
Source organism: Gossypium hirsutum (assembly GCF_007990345.1). Classification (NCBI taxonomy): domain Eukaryota; kingdom Viridiplantae; phylum Streptophyta; class Magnoliopsida; order Malvales; family Malvaceae; genus Gossypium; species Gossypium hirsutum. The sequence continues at coordinate 42,061,223 of NC_053447.1, forward strand.
TTTTGTCAAGGACTACCGGAGCCAAGGAGGAAGAGGGGCTCATTCCTCTTCTTGACCATGTTGCCAAACAAGGTTTAGTGGTTAACTTAGAAGATGTTTTCCAGAGGTTCGCATTTGATGCTACCTGCATCTTGGTTACTGGCTATGACCCGAAGTGCCTCTCCGTCGAATTCCCTGATGTTCCTTTCTCCAAGGCCATGGATGACGCTGCCGAAGTGATGTTTTATCGGCACATCACGCCACAAAGCTTTATTAAGTTGCAGAGGTGGATGAACATGGGACAAGAAAAGAAATATAGAAAGGCATGGGAAGTTCTTGATCATATTATGGCTCAATATATATGCCAAAAAAGGAAAGATTTGAACCAAGGGATGATATCAGAAACTGTGGATGGTGGTGTGGATCTCTTAACATCATACATTCTTGAAGAGAAGTCATGTGATGATAAATTCTTGAGAGATACCATTTTGAATATGATGCTTGCAGGGAGGGACACCACCAGCTCCGCTCTTACTTGGTTCATTTGGCTTGTTTCGAGGCATCCGATAGTGGAAAACAAGATCATTGAAGAGCTCCAATCGATAATACCTGGAGAGGAAACCAAAAAGAGGCGACTGTTCAATGCTAAGGAGGTAAAGAATTTGGTTTATCTACATGGAGCATTATGTGAGGCTTTAAGGTTATATCCGCCGGTTCCTTTCCAACACAAGGAACCCCTTAAACCAGACACGCTTCCAAGTGGGCATCCAATTCATCCAACAACCAAAATCGTGTTTAGTTTGTACTCAATGGGAAGGATGAAGTCGGTCTGGGGTGAAGATTGCTTTGAATTCAAACCAGAAAGATGGATTACCGAGAAAGGAGGGATCAAACATGAGCCATCATACAAGTTCATGTCATTCAATGCAGGGCCAAGGACATGTTTAGGAAAGGATGTGGCTTTTCTTCAGATGAAAGCTGTGGCATCTGCTATTATTTATAACTATCGTATTCATGTATTGGGAGAAACTCCAGTTGTTCCAACTGTATCCATTATCCTGCGCACCAAAGATGGACTGATGACTAAGATCTACCCCAGATGGGACTAGATGCATCACAACCGCTTGAAAGTTGAAATCCTATTATTTATAAATAAAATCATAGATACTTTCTTGAGTTGGTGACATCAAATTCAATCAAAGACTTCGTTTATAGATAGATGATGATTAAAGAAAGTAGTCCAGTAAGCCATGTAGAAAGATCCTTGTGCAATTTAATGCCATGAAAACCATCTACATAAGATAACAGAAGAATTTAAGTTATAAACTAAAGCAAACCAAAGATCATGATACAAAATTTGATACCTCTCATCGATCTTCAACCAATGCATAACACTTTGTCAGAGATAATAATGACACGCTCTAGCTTTGTCGAGGGCATAAAATAAATCAGTAAACTTTCAGGATCCTTGTAGGTTCATCTCTGTATGCATGGAAGCTGCTCAACATAGATTAAAGACTGAAAGAGTTCCTATTCACACAAATGTTTGACAAAAATTGTAAATCATGAGAAATAGCATTGAAGACACTCATTTAAGGGCTTATCGAATTGCATGAGAACAGTCTCCTCTACGACAAACCATTGACCATGGCCATGGATGGACTTCTCTTCATCAAATGAATTAGAACAGCTCTGCAAAGAGATATATATCACATGGGTGAATAGAAGGCTTTTTCCACTCAAAACAAGGAAAAAAGTAAAAAGTATCTGCAGGCTTAAGCAGAATGGTTGATCTCATAAGTAGTTAAAACTTGGGGCCCTAAGGAACAATTATCAATTTAGAAAGCATAGCAGATATTGTACTAAAGTTAAGAAACCCAGTAGCTCTTTGATATAAATTCTGAGCTAAATGATCATAGTAATAACAAACAGAACAAGCCATTTTTCTTTTCTTTTTTTCTCACCTTGGAACAGGTATAGACAACAAGAGTCAGCCAGTTCCAGTTCTCCAGAGAACCTTTATGACAACCATCGACTTCTTCTTGCAGAAAATATATTAATGGGGGCATAAGCTGCAGTTCAAAGTGCCTTGATGCACCACAAAGCCCGCATTTCCCAGCATTATCCACCTCTGCTGTAGCCAGAAGAGGTTTCCCACCGAATGCATATCTGAGAACATAATGATCCGTAACAAACTTAACACTCTATTTGAGACATCAAGATATCAAAACTTAAATTTTTCTCCATTTTCCCCTTCTACTTGCAGAAAAGAATGATAATGTGTAACAGTGCCCAAATCAAATTACAAATGGAATTAGTGTAAACTTTGAGGTAATCTGGGTGATAACAAAGTGATTGCTTCCCAATTTTCTTTTGGTTACATTCTCCTTTCGTTTTGGTGACAGTAAGTCATAAAAGCAGATCAACTTGACCAGGGATTCCTTGAGAAGAAAAGAAAAGGTTAACTGCATTGCAAGACCTTTTCAGAAATATTGTATATGACCTTAAATTTCGAGTACATTCATTATTCTATTTTTTTATGAACTTTTAGAGCCATAACAAAGGCCTAGCAACAAAGAAACAATGAATATACAATAAGGAACAATATGCATCATTCTAGCTTTGCATTAATACTGGTGACAGTAAAGAAATGAGAGGTCGTCCATATATGCCAATTTATAAAAGGGTTTCCGGCATAGACATTCAACAAATAACCCTAAATTACCTAAAACATTGCTCTGGAGATGCATCCAATTGTTTTTTGAACTTGAGATAAGTCCTGTCAGCATTCAGAGCCTTATCATATTCATAATTTTCAGCTTCCCATGTTTCTTCTTGTCCATGATCATCAATATCACCCTCTTTCTCCTTGACTGAAAGTGACGAGTGATTTGAACACATAGAAGAAAAATCCTTTGATGATGGTTCCGCCTGACTATAAATGTAGAAGCATGACATCACTGCAATAAAGGTACAAAATGAATCCAGCAAAAGACTTTTAGCACGACAAAATTAGTATACAAACAACATGAAGAAAGAAATTTAGATGGCAATTTAAAGCAACTTTAAAAATCAAAATGCAACACCCCAGACCCATTGGTACAAGATACATATGAAACAGAAAGAATGAGACTGCACTGTTTGCAGCAGTGTAGAGAAGAACTTGGCTGTGATGTGATTATTAGCATCGACGACACTTAATTGTAGAACAGATTGTAGAGTTTAAGCTATCACATGCAATCATACATCACAATAAGGGCAACCTCACCTGGTGTATCAGTATCTACCCCTCTTGTTTGTGCAATTAAAGACAAAGAATGCTTCACAGCACCCTCAGAGTTCCAGTTGCTACTTGTCTTCTTGGGCTCAGAACTCAAGCTTGCCACTTCAGAAAATGCTTTACTCAAGTCCTCCAAATCCAAATCTTCATTATCCTCATCACTCAAATTCTCCCACCAGTTAGTTTTTGAAACAGAAACAGGAGATGAAGCTGAAGGAGCTTTATCCAGAGTAGCAGCAGAGGATGATTCCTTTGATTCATTTTCCACTTTCTGAATCCGAAGAGCTCGCCAACTACATAATCATATTTCATTAACTAAAGTATACATCTAAGTAGCCATTATTCTCATACTACAAGCAGTGGTGTGTGAAGGGCACAAGGTGCATTATAAGCACTAGTTACCTTTGCCTTAGGCGCAACGCACAAGGCAAAAAAAAGCACTAGCCTGAGAAAAGTAATGAGCAATATGTAAATGTGTGAATTTTTATATGTAATATAAAGCTTGAGATTTATAATAAACTCTGAAGTCTGGTCTAGTTTATCTACAAAACATGCATTTTTTTTGTTGGTCAATATACTTGATTTCCCTATGGTCAATGTCTATTGTTGAATACTCAAATATTAAGATGTATTAGAGTCTGGTACTATCCTCTTTTTACTAAGGCATATCTAACGAAAAAAAGTGAAAATTAAAAGAAATTAAGGATAACTTCAATTAGGCAGGCTTTTTTAAAGGCTATCGCCTTACAAAAGTAGGTGCCTACGTGCAGTAGGTGTGCACCTGATTAAATGGACTTCTCCTGAAAGGGCCTAAGGCGATTTTGCTGTCCAGTGCCAAGGCGCGCCGGCGCACCTAAGAACACGCCTTGACAACACTGACTAAAAGAGAACATAACACCTATGCAGTTAAAAGAATCATGTTTAAATGATAAACAAGGGTCAAACAAACAAATCAGAGAAACAACCTGAGAGGAGAGCTACCACAATTTGGTGTCACACAACCAAAAACAAGAAGTAGACGGTCTTCTATGTTCAAAGTTCCACTTGAAACTGGAGCATAAACCTTAACAGGAATTTAGCCAAATAATATAAATTATTGGATTCAAATGTTAAAAGTTTTGTCGGCAACAACAGGAAGAAAATGCATTAGAGTTAGAATAAGAAAAACCTGAGCAACAAGACAGAGTTTACTTCCACATTGTGTGCAGTGAATAAGTGTAGGGTTGAACTTCAAAGCCTCTATAGGAAGAGGCCAATCCTGTTAAAAGAACAAAGTTGAAGTTATAGAAAAACATAACCCAAAAAAGAAAAACTGTTGATGTCCTCTGCTAGGTTTAGCTGAGTAGACGTCTAAGGAAAAGGCAGAAGGCTAGTGAGGGAGCACAAAAGCTTTAAATATCCTCCGAACCCACTAATTTAAGGATCAAAATACGACCCAAAATCCGAACTACATTAACCCATGTGTTTGTAGATAGCCTTCTTCATGTTTTGCTTGAAAACCCACAAAGATTGATTTACTCAGCTGAAGGGCTTGACCTAGCAGAGGACATGAATACATATGAAGATGAAAAGAGGGAGAAGGAGAAATACAGGAAGTCCACCAATTTTGGTAGTGTAATGATCAGAGGGCTCACGGTTATCCTCAGCCCATGGCCCTGGCAAGCCTAGCACAACCCTACTCATCAAGCTTTCAAATAGGGATGTAAACCGATGCCTTTGGAAATAAAAAGGTTTCTCCACAACCAAGTAAACAGAGAGGGAGAGAGGGTACGGGATGGGAGTGAGTCGGGAAATGTTAGAAATATATAATTTTGGTTAAACTAAAAAAAATAGTGATTTATGTATTGTTTAAATTAGACTTATTGGGTAAGTTATTCCTCCACGCGCACGTCCAGATTTTAAAAAAAATTGGTAAAAAATATTAAACTCTAAAAATGGGTTAGAATAAAAAATTAAGTCAGTTTAAAATAAGAGTAAGATTCTGATTTGAACATTTAAGATTTAAATTAATTTGATCTATTTTTAAGTTTATAATATTTTATATTATGTTATTCATAATGCATTAAAAAAATAAATTTATACTAAATATATAATACTACTTTAATATAAATATTAAATAATGTTAAGATGACTATATAAAAAATTTTAATAAATAAAATAATATTAATATTAAAATAATATAATATAAATATTTTTAAAAAATATTTAAAATATAATATGGAAGGATCTAAAATGGGCTTGGGTTAGTCTTTTGCAAATATGAGCGGGTATGGGAAAAATTTTAGCAAAATTCTAGGCCCATATTTTGGGTTGGGCCAAGCTTAGGCAAGCATAAAGTATATTAATATCATGCTTAGACCCAACCCGAATCTGGCCCGATTTGGCCCATGAACATCTCTAGTTTAAACAAAGTTTTGGTCACCAAAATTTAATTTCAGTAACATTATCGACTTGTAACATTTAAATTATTGTGTTGTTATTTGACATTAAAGGTGTGATGGAAGTATCACATGACAAATAGTATCACTAAACGCCAACATGTTTTCCATGTGTAACACCCCATGCCCGACCTGTCCGTCGGATCCGGGTATGGAGCGTCACAAATGGACCTATGCTTAATAATTGCTAGCTTAACTACTATATAACAGTCTAAATTAAAATTTAAAAATTTAAAAATAATAATTCTTATGACTAATGCCTTAAGCCACCAAATGCTTAGTCTCTTAGATTCCTATCTCTAATATGATTTTTTTATTTACAATGGCCCTTCTACAAATCTTAAACCTTAACTAAGGACTATCTGTCCTAAAATCCAGATTCTAATTGTGCTATCGGGCTTTGTCGTTAATGATCCTGTAGTAAAGCCGCCAATTATGTCCTTTCCCTGTGTGCATGACTCGATCCAACAATGATTCTTGATCTTCACTTTACTTGGTTTCGTTTCTTCTTTGAGTCCTCGATCATCCTCACAAGTCCTGCTAAAATTAGTTAACTTCGTAAGTTCGATTGAACTTAGTGAATTCCTATACCGATCATGATTAAACCTATCACAATTGTAAAATAAATTAAATATAAATTTACTCCCTGTTCACTTAAGACAAGTTTGCTTTGTTAGGGTGGCGGACTCCACCCAATTGTTCGAGCTACTTGGCTTGCCATGAAACCTTCCTCTAGTCGAATTCTCCGCTCGACTGTATCCCTGACACTTCGCCATCTCGACGAATTCATTCCTTACTTCTCATATTTCTTTCCTTACTCTTTCCCCCTTATACGAGTGCTCACCGATCTTAAATTAACCTGGTTGTTCGTCGGTTTCTTATTATGAACCCTTTTGGTATCCTTTTCAACTATCCGTCCAAGGATTCTTAGGACATTCCTTCCTTAGTGGACTTGTTCATACCAATCCTTAGTGGCTTTCTATGGTCTGGCTAGTCCTTGGCAAACACTTTCTTTCCATACCTAGTCTAGAAAGACTCATCAACTCTTTCATATGGTGCTAACCTTCAGCACGACTCACCACTTTGGCGAACCCATCCTTATTCCACCTTATTGTTTGGAGAAGGGGGATTACTTCCAGTAATCTACCTCTCATACCAGTCCTTTCTTGGGTATATTTCTACCCCATAAGTGAATGGCAGTCCAACTTGCGAAACTAACAGGTTATTGCCCCTGCAACTATATGAGCTTGTCATCTCACTTCTCCTATACCTCTTTATTGCACTCTTCTTAGTAGCTCATGATTGCGGATCATATCTTGTGATCCTTGGATAATCTCATGTCTTACATTTCCATAACAAGGTCAACTCTCGCCTAGCCTATCTTCTTTAAATTCTCGTTGGGTCTTCGCCCATACCTTATTCCAAATTTGGCTTTCACCTTTATCCCTACCGCATTCAACATTTTGGCGGATACCTTATGATTTGCTTGTCATACTCATGCTTTCCTTAAACTTTTCTTCCACCTTTGTGGTTTTCCCATACTTGGCACTCTGGCCATTTACCCTTCGCTTGAAGTTTTGGCAGATTTACCGTGTCTGTTTTCTGGCAGACTCTATGGGTTGTCATAGCTGAGCTATGGTCTTATACCCTTCTTATCTTTTTTCTCATGTTTCTGCAAACAGAGCCAGTGTTTATTGTCCCGATGGACTTTATTTGTTTTGTGTTTACTGTCCCAGCGGACTTACTTTGTTTCGTGTTTACTGTCCCAATGGACTTGCTTTGTGGATGCCATGGAGTCATATATCTATGGTCTTAAACCGATCCGTCGTCCCGACGTACTATCTTGTGATGTCATAAAGTTTTTAATCCATGGTCTTACTCATGAATCTAGTTGTTATAGCATCTTTCATCTATGATCTTACACCACATACCCTATACCATTTACCTTGCTGTCATGGTGTCTTTCATCTATGGTCTTACACCATTATCATTACCGTGTATAATGCCACCATGACATCTTTCATCTATGGTCTCACGCTACATACTTTATACCATATTGCCATAGCCTCTTTCATCTATGGTCTTGCGCCATATACCCGTTGGAACGTCGGCACCCCTACGGCGCAGCGGAAAAATAAAGCATCCAGCGATCCTAACCATGGATCCATATGTGAGGAACGAATCGGGGTGAAAAAGGGTTTCGAAATTACCGAATGGTGATTCTAAGTAAACAGCAATGCCTCGACAACGAGTAATCTGATCTGCTATCGAATCTAGCCGCAATCTATCGTGACTTCGGCCTCTACGTAATCCACCCTGTTGACAATAAACGGAAAGAATCCCAAAAACTATTTTTGAGAAGATTTTGCTTTGACGGTTGCTAGACCCACCAAGCAAAGAAAAATGGGATTTTATACCCCTTTTTAGGGTTTCTTAAAATTAAATAAATATATCAATGTTTTTTAAACCAAAAATTATAATTGCATTAATTATAATAATGATTTCGGTAAACTATATATTTATTTGAATTTATATACTAACCAAATTCATGTTCATTATGCGTACAACAACCTTGTACATATAATGTGTTCGATATTTGATTACCCAATTAAATTAATTCTATAATTAATTAAATTCAAGCGATAACCAAACACAATACCAACTATGTTTTATTCTGTTCATTTCAACTATAGAGTGTGACCTTGTAGGTTCTTGTAACGTTAGCAGTAATACTAGAACGAGTCCAATGTTACAAACAATGAGTGGCCCCTAGCAATGCATCATTGCTACCTAAGTCACAAGAAATCATGATTCGATATAACCTTTTATGATTAACCTTTCATGCAATAATCCTTAAGTCATTTATCTCTAGATTGGACACAAGTCATGGAATAGTCACACTTGCATAGTCCATTCCATGTTCCTTGATATCTTAAGTAGACTATGATATACAAATAAGTATGACATATCATATCAGCTTATTTAAGCATGACCATGCATTTCTAGTCTCACTCAATCAAGTGGTCTAAGATATTACTCCCATTATGTAAGAGGAACTTATCCTATATCGATCAACCATATCCCTCTACACAGATTGTGGTATATCCAACATCAGCCTTTATAGAACAACCAGTTACAGTGTACGTTTGACTGTATCAAAATACACAACTCACGATGTTGGGATTATGATGATCTCAAGTCTGAGGATCATATACATATTAATCACTATGAGTAATGTTGTGACAATTACATAATAATCTAAGAAACATACTCATAATGGGTTAGTCCAATATGTTGTTCTCTAACATACATATTCATGCATCGATCTTGACATTTCATATCAATGACAACTCTTTATCATCAATCAACTACATGTTAGTCTTAATGCATTATTGTTGTCCTAGCCAACAATAATACTTGACTAAGGACTTTTTAAGAATAATCATATTATTCTCAGGACATTACTATAAAACAGTTTATTTATGCACACAGAAAAGAAATTGAAATAATAATGGTAACGCCTTATATTAATAAACATGATAAATCAAGTATGTTATTAGAACCATCTCATGATTAATCTTTGGGCATACTCTAACAATACTGTCATCACAGTGTCACCTTGAAGGACCAATCGATACTGTCGTCGTGGTAAATACCATTCCATTATCTCATTTCTCAAATCCTCCTCCCATTACCTCATTTACACAACCTAACATTGATGCTTGAACACTGCAATGTTCTTTCTGCAAGGTTCGGAGCTTCAACTAAAGCAGTAACTAAAAGTTCTTTCCCCATTTTCCCTTCCATACTTGACCTATCCCATGAAGGTTTTTCCCACAGACATGCAATGCATGTTCATATCATCATATTATCATGCTCATGCAAACATGACATACTTAAGCAGTAGTAAACCTAACAGTAAGTTTGGATTCTGAAACTCACCTTAAACTCTATTGTCTTCATAACTTATTTCTTCTCTCGAGTATCAGAGCTTCCATTTTCCAGGTAGCAATTTATTATAAAAAAAACCCACTAGTTACACTTACACTACATCTCAACAACTTAAAATTTTATGATATGCAGAACCCTTAAAATAATTCTGATGTCCATAAACTTCACCCTACGTATACAAAAGGGTTAAGAACCTTACCCACTTGCTGGTTTCCCTACTTTTTCAGCCCCATCCTTATGGAGTCTACTTTATGTAGAACCTTCCATGGCTACTCATTCTTCGAGCCACCGAAGAAGATGAAGAACGAGAGAAACTGAATCAGAATCAGAAAGAAAATCAACCCTAAGAAGCCATCTCCCAGCTATTTATAGACCTTCCCGTGCCAATTTTAATCCTATGAGAGTCGTCCATGGCTAATTATTATGTCTACCACTAAGGAACCAACTGGTTCTATTCTAACCGAACCAAAATTGGATCTCAACCATACCCAATTCAATTTCTAGCTTTCCCATTTCTTTCAATATAGGCCACAAACTTGCGGTCTCTTTCAATTTAGTCTTTTAGTTATTCTTAATTTCAGGTTATTAGAAATCCAGGTGTTACACCACGTCAATGTCATATAAGTAAACACATTTTTTTACTTTAAAATTTACAAATCTATAATGCTTAATTTACATTTTAATATTTAAAATCCTAAAACTATAAATTAATAGGCTTATAAGACTTTTAATTAACCAAATAAAGAAGAAAAAGAAAAAAAAAGGAGAAGGAGGAGGAGGAGGGAGACATCTAACTTGCGCATAGAGAAAGCAATCTGTATGTTGAGTAAAATATTCAGTGGTTTTTCTATAATTTAAGTAGATAATATTAACATTAGCCATTCTCCCTAAATAAACATGTTTATCATATGCATATATCTACCATATAATTATAACTTGAAGTTATCAAGCTTAACATTCTCGATAATAAACTTGTTATGTGAACAAAACCTACACTTCTTGTTCCTGCTTCAATACAATTCACAGATACAAATCATTATACTCGTAATAATAATTTAAACTAATATGTAACCCCTCGTAATTCAACCCAATCGTCAAGTCCGATCACTGAACCCAAGTTACGAAATATTGCCACATATATAAAAATACAACACCTACCATTTAAAGCAATTAATTAATTTAAACATCAAATTGTGTCATAATTCCATGAATAATGTAAAATACAACCAAAACCGAGTCTTAAACGAGTTTACGAAAGCTCTTAAGTTGACCCGAGAATAAATAAGGACTAAACTAGAAACTTTTTCAGAAATAATAGAAAATTTTCAAAACATGGGTCATGTAATGACCTATTTTCTGTAGTGTCAGAAACGGTGGTTTCGGGATCTCAAATTCGATAAACGAATCAGTGTTCTATTTATTAATTAATGTTTATAGGGTTGTTGAATGATTTTATTAAAAATTTGTTAAGCAATTTAGATGTTGATTAGTTAATTTAATTAGAAAAGACTAAATTGTAAAAGGTTGAAAAGTTAGTTGTAATAATTAAAAGCATTAAATGGTTAGCAAATTATAAGTTGAAGGATTTAAGTAATAATTAAATCATTTTAATTGGGAATGGACGGTATTGGGTATAGTTGTTAAAGAGAATTTTATGTAGTAATAAAGGTAATTTGGTATTTAAGAGTTTAAGTAAACTTTTACTAAAATATATAAAATTTAGTCATCTTCTTCAAGTGTTTTTGGTTCTACCAAAAATAAAGAAAAAATAACACCATTAGAGAGGAGGGCAAGGTTTGGTACAGTGAACTCTTTGCATGTAAGTGTTTTAGCTCTTATTTTTTTTATTAATTTTTGTAGTTTTAGGACCCTTGAAGCTAGACCAAGCTAAATTAGGGGTCAAATTGAAAAATAGTGACATGTTTAGGGACTGATTTTGTTGAGACTGTTGATGCTTTGAAGTATTGAATGTATTAATGAGTTTTGTGGTTTGATTGAACTAATTTTTGTGTAATGATTTTTGCTAGAACTTATCTTTAATGAGTTAAATATTACAAAATTAAAATAATAGGGTGAAAACTAAATTTTCGATGATTAAGGAACTATTTGGGTGCAGTATAGATTTGGTTAATTGATAATTAATTCAAGAAAATTAAACAATTAAGGTTTGAGGTAGAATCAAATTGTACAATAGAAGTGTTGAATACAAATGTGTAATATATGATTAAAAGGGGTTGAATTCTTGTGTTTATATATATTCTTGGTGGATGAGTTAGTTAATTAAACTAATTTATAAATTTTTAGATCGAGAAACAAGAGGCTCAATTGATAATCGTGGAAAAGAGAAGGTTGCCGAGTAATTGTCTACATTGTAATTTCAATAAGTTCGTAATTCCTGAACTAGAACTTTATAAATTGTTTTAATTAATCTAGTTACTACTTGATGTCTTATTATATCATTAATGTAATTGCTAATTCAATTGAATGAAAGTTTATAGAAGTATATGTATTTATATAAAATGTGATATTGAGTGATGAAAAGTAAAATTATGGAATTACAGATGAGTAAATATCGTCGGTTATCCGACTAGCGTTGGGTGCAATAATTTGTCGACTCGTTCGACTAGTGTTGGGCAAAACTATTTTCGGTTATCCGACTAGCGTTGAGTGCAATAATTTGTTGACTTGTTCGACTAGTGCTAGGCATAACTATCGTTGGTTATCTGACTAGAGCTAGGTGTAACACCCCAAAATCTCTTATATAATATTTCGTATGTTTGTGACGCAAATATTTGTCAGCTTTAGTGGTTAAGTATTCTGGAAAGTGTTTGAGAGGTCCTAAGTTCAAGCTTTAGTTTTAGTAAATTTTTGTTTTTAAATGAATAAACCCATATCTCTAATCAGTAGGCTTATAAATAAATATTGGTAAAAAATGTTAGAATGGACTTGCTGGTCTAGTGGTTAAGTGGAGTGTAAATATGCTGGAGGTCTTGTGTTCAAATCTTTGTGCAATTAGGGGATTTATTTTTACTGCATTGTGTTGTATGGGTGTTGTAGTTTGACCAAAATTCTGAGTATTTGAGGAGTGTGGGGAGGTTGTGGCCGATTTTTAGGAGGATAATGAGGGAGATTTCGATAGCTGTGGGATTGGTGGAGGAAAATAAGGAATTTGAGGTGTGGTGGGAAGTGAACAGTTTGTGGATGGATAGTAAAAGAGTTTTGTGGAGTGGATCAAGGGAGGTGATCTGTAGTGGTGCCGAAACTTATTCCTTTCCCAAAATTTAGCTTTAACTTTTGTTTCCTTTCAATTTTCTGTCAACTGTTCTCCTTCTTCTGCCGAATATTGCTAGTGAATTTCTACTACTTCTTTTTATTTTTTTCTCTTCCTTTTTTCGATTTTGCACACTTCTCTACCCATTTTTTTCTTCTTTTTCTTGCGGTCACCTCCTTTCTATTCCTATTGGTTGCTACCGAATTGTTGATCCTTAGGCCGATTCTTTTTCTTTTTGTCCACCTTCATGTTGTTGATTATTGTCTCCTCTACTCTGTCATTTCATTTTTTTATCGTTGATTGTTCTCGTGGTTTGGTTCTCATCGCTATTCTGGCAAGTAAACTTCAACACCTTGTTTTGTGCCTAATTTAAATGATGATTGGATGTTGCTATCGTATTGACAGCAAGGAATCGTTTTGATTGAGGTCCCTATTCTTTGGAGTGTTAGTATATTCATTCGAAGTTTCAAGGTAGGTATCGTGCGTTTGAAATGAAAGTATATTTGATTTGGTATTGTTCTGCTTTCATGAGTTGAGACTAACGATTAAAATGAATGATCAATATTAGGAACTATTGAGCTCGAAAGTGTTTTGCCACGAACCCATAATAGGTGTGTAAACACAACACTGAAAATCATAAATTAGCGAAAAGCTGAAAAGTGGGACTGTCAACGCCATACGGCCGTGTGGTCGCCCGTGTGGTAGGTCGTGTAACTAAACACGGGCGTGTGATCAATGAGGCTTGTCGTGCGCGATACACGGGCCGGACCGAATTGAGCCGTGTGGGCCACACGAGTATGTGGGCCTACACGGGTGAACTATACGGGCGTGTGGGATTATTGGGCCAAGCTGTGTGATCTACACGGCCAAGGCCATTTTAAGGCTGTGTGGACCACACGGGCGTGTGGACCCACACGGCCAAATGTCATGGGCTTGTGGGCCCATTTTTACTGTTTGTTGGCTAAGGTTGCACGGGTCGCCCGAGTCGACTGTGGACCTACTGTAGGGTCGATAAGCTTACCTAGACCCCTAACTGACTGAAATGTCTGTGTGACTGATACGATTATGCTTGTTAGTAAGCTTGACGATGTTCCACTGGTTTGATACTGTATGCCATGATTTTCTGCATGATATTATATTTTAGCATGTCATATATGTATATTGCATTGCAATGGGGTAGGGGTTTATATTGTTAGTAGGAAGTGCACTGAAAGGCTTCGAGCCTAATTTACTGGCATTTCAGCTGCAAACCACTGTCTAGTGCCGCATTTGATACTTTTTGGAGTGTAGGGAGAAGTTGGTTAATTATATCCCCACTTGGAGTGTAGGGTTGGACAGAGTTGGAGTGTAGGGGCTAGCTGGGTAGGATTTGATATTGCATATCTGTTACTATATTGAATATGGATACTGTAATGGGCCAAGGCCCAAACGCATGGCTGCTACTGTATTGTAATGGGCTAAAGCCCTAACTGAAACTGAAACTGTTACTGAAATGGGCTTTGGCCTAAACTATGATTGCTTTTTCTCTGCTTGTTTATCGGGGGATTACACACTGAGTTTTCGTAAACTCACCCTTCTATTTTATCTGTATAGGTGACCCCCAGACTTAGGCTGATTGGAGCAGCGGAGGACTTCGCAGTGGCCACACGACCCCTTTTTACGCTGTCTCGTACTGAATTAAGTTTTTAAAGTTTTATTTGGGGCATTTTACTGTAATAAAGGCCTCTATGAATTTTTTTCTTAAAATTTAGACTTATATTATTTTATGTTTTATATCTGCTAAAGGTAGGACAAATACGGGTTATAAAAGAAATGCATGTGTTTTAGCAAAATACCCATAAGGACACAAACTGTTTTAAAAAACTTCCGTAACGCATAATATTTTGAAAACTAATGACTGAATAAGAATCACGATTTTAGAATTAATAAAAGAAATTGAGGGATTCTAAATAGAAAATGTTTTAAACAAAGCTACGGTTTTCCAACACACTACCTTATGACATCGCCAGATTCGGCCATAACGTCTAGGCCGGGTTTAGAGTGTTACATTTAGTAGTATCAGAGCCAGGTTACAAAACTCGGCTGTGTATGTGAGTTTTTAAGACGTGATTTTTGAGAACTGATTTTTAAATGTCTTTACTGAAAGTGTGGTACATCGAGTCTTTAGCGTCGATCTAGTAAGTTTTCTGAAACTGTGAATTGTTTAAACTGAAAGTGGATCTATTTTTTATAGTATATCCTAAAACTGCTATAGGTAGTATATATTGAGATTACTATAGATAGACTGTACTGAAAACACTCAAGTTAGTGTATACTGATACTGTAGTAAAATCGATAGACACTAATAGACACTACGTTGTACGAAAACAAACATTACATTTTTGATATTGTTTTCATAAAATATCTATTAATAAACACTGGAACTGTAAACTGATGCAGAAAATTGTAAATAAAGATTAACACGAATAGACAATGAGCACAAGAGGTACTCGCGAACGGGGTACAAGAGGCCGTGGTAGAGGCCGTAGAGGTGCTCTAGCTGGGTCCTCATTTTTTTGGCCACTTGCCTAATTTTGATACAAGTGGGACATCGGCTTCACCTGTGACCGAAACTGGGTCTTATGATCGTACGTCTGAGGACGACACGCTGTCCTAAGCTATGTTACGGATTCTGGAGAGGGTCGTTGAACCCAATACTAGAGCTGGAGGCCGCGGGTCGGTTACGGAATGACTCTGGTCTAACAGAGTTGAGCTTTTTAGGGGTATTACTGGAGTTGCCCCTAATGTGGCTGAGTACTGGATTGAGGCAACATAGAGGATTATGGATGATTTGAACTGCACTTCTGAGCAGAAATTAAAGGGTGTTGTATCGCTGCTACGTGATGAGGCGTATCAGTGGTGACTCACTGTTAATGAGGGCATTCAGCCCGATCGATTGACTTGGGAGTTCTTTAAGACCTCTTTCCAGGAGAAGTATGTGGGGGCCAATTGTGTGGTTGCCTGTAGAAGAGAGTTCCTAAATCTGACTCAGGGAGATATATCAGTGGCCAAATATGAGGCTAAATTTCTGAGATTGAGCCACTATGCGCGAGGTATGGTGGCGACTGAGTATGAGTAATGTGTTTATTTCGAGGATGGCCTCAGGAATTATCTTAGGGTTTTGATAGCTCCACAGAGGGAGCGAGACCTTGAGGCACTGGTTGATAATGCAAAGATCACCGAGGAAGTGAAGTGCGCTGAACGCCAGAACTGAGAAAGAGGTAGGAATAAGAGGGATTCGAAACGCTCGAGTTCTATTCAGAGGCCTAAGAAAAATGCCAGCGTTGATGGTCCGAACAAAGTTGGGGCTCCCATTGCTACTACTAGACAGCCGCTGTGTACTAACTGTGGTAGATGCCATCAGAGTGAGTGTTGGAAAAGAACTAGGGCATGTTTAAGGTGCGGTTCTTTAGAGCACAATATTAGAGAGTGTCTGCGGGGATCTGATCTGATGCAAGCTTCAGGTACCGATATTGCACCACCACCGAGAATAATTCAGCAGCCATCAAGATGCCATTGTCAGACCAGAGGTGGTAATAGGTTGGGCCGTGGTCAGAGAGCACCGAGTAGAGGTGCTGGTCATACTGAGGTGAGGCAGTCGACTCTAGTTTATGCTATACGTCACCGAGAGGATGGAGATGCTTCGGTCGTTATCACGGGTACATTGTTTATTTATAATGTACCTTATACTGCACTGATAGATATAGGATCCACTTACTCCTATATAACTAGTACTGTGTCCGAGAATTTGGGTATCTTGGTTGAGAGAACTACGAGTGAGGTGACTGTAATGAGTCTGCTAAGACAATCAGTAAAGGTAAATAAGTTGTTCAGAGACATTCCTTTAGAGGTTCAAGGGGCTATTTTTCTGGCTGATCTAATGGAACTGCCTTTTAGAGAGTTTGATCTGATACTAGGAATGGACTGGTTGTTAATCATCAAGTGAGCTTATATTGTGCCACAAAAGGGTTGTACTAAAAACTGATGAGGATAGCGAGGTAGTTGTAATTGGGGAATATTGGAACTACTTATCGAATGTGATTTTTGTATTAAGGTCAGAAAAGTTGGTTCGTAAGGGATGTGAGGCGTATCTGGCCTACATCAGTGTTTTAGATTCTAGGGATACTTCGGTTAAGGATATCTGGATGGTTAAAGACTTTCTGGACATTTTTCCTGAAGAGCTACATGGGTTACCTCCGAATCGTGAAGTAGAGTTCGTAATTGAGCTCCTTCTTGGTACAGCTCTAGTGTCCATCGCTCTCTATAGAATGGCACCGAAAGAGCTTGTTGAGCTTAAGGCTCAAATTCAAGAGCTACAGGATTATGGGTTCATCCGCCCAAGTGTGTCTCCATGGGGAGCACAAGTTCTGTTTCTGAAAAATTGGGATGAGTCCATACGTATGTGTATTGACTACTGACAACTGAACAAGTTGACCATTAAAAATAAATACCCCCTACCAAGGATAGACGATCTGTTTGATCAGTTCCGAGGTGCTTCAGTTTTCTCCAAGATTGACCTTCGATTGGGATATCATCAGTTGAGGGTTAAGGAGACTGATGTACACAAGACATCATTTAGGACTCAGTACGGTCATTATGAGTTCCTAGTGATGCCATTTAGACTGACAAATGCACCAACAACTTTTATGGATCTGATGAACTTAGTGTTTCAACCTTATCTAGATTAGTTCGTTGTGGTATTTATTGACGACATACTGGTGTATTCAAGAACTGAGGGTGAGCACGATGAACACCTCAGTGTGGTTCTACAGATCCTGCGAGAAAAATAACTGTACGCAAAGTTCAATAAATGTGAGTTCTGGTTACAGGAAATAACCTTTTTTGGCCATGTGGTTTCTGTTGAGGGGATTAGGGTCGATCCTCGAAAGATTGAGGCGGTGTTGGATTGGAAACAGCCTAAGACTGTATCTGAGATTCGTAGTTTTTTGGGACTGGCAGGATATTATCGACGATTTGTAGTGGGGTTTTCATTAATTGCATCACCCTTGACTAAGTTGCTACGTAAGGGCGTGTCGTTTAACTAGACTAATGCTCAGCAAGAGAGCTTTGAAAAGCTTAAAAATGTATTGACTGAGGCTCCTATTTTGGTACAGCCAGAGTCTAGAAAAGAGTTTACTGTCTACAGCGATGCATCACATGTCGGTTTGGGGTGTGTGTTGATGTAAGAGGGTAAGGTGGTAGCGTATGCGTCTCATTAGCTTAAGACTCATGAGGTAAATTATCCAACGCATGACTTAGAGTTGGCTGCAGTGGTGTTTACAATAAAAATCTGGAGGCATTACTTGTATGGTGAGAAGTGTATCATTTATATGATCACAAGAGCCTCAAGTACCTTCTCACTCAAAAGGAGTTTAATCTTAGGTAACGTAGATGGATTGAGCTGCTTAAGGACTACGACTGTACTATTGAATACCACCCTGGTAAGGCTAATGTGGTGGCTGACGCACTGAGCCATAGAGCTATGAATGACCTAAGGACGATGTTTGGTCGCCTTAGTTTATTTGATGATGGTTGTCTGTTGGCTGAACTTCAAGTTAAACTGATGTGAATAAAGTAGATTAAGGGTAAACAGATAGAGGATAAGTCGTTGGGTCTTTGTTTTCGACAGGTTAAGAGTGGGAATCTGAGGATTTTAGACTGAATAGCGAAGGGGTGCTTTGTTTCCGTGGAGAATTTGTGTACCGAAGGATATTGAATTGAGGCAGTCGATACTGAAAGAGGCGCATAGTAGCCCTTATGCTATGGATCCTGGAGGAAACAAGATGTACTGAGACCTTCGTGAGTTATACTGGTGGCCAGGTATTAGGCGTGAGGTTACAGATTTTGTGGGTAAATGTTTGACCTGCCAGCAGGTTAAGGCTGAACATCAGTTACCTTCGGGATTTTTGCAGCCAGTTAAGATTCCGCTTTGGAAGTGGGAGCGTGTAACTATGGATTTCATTAGTGGGTTACCCCTCACACCCACTAAGAAGGATTCGGTATGGGTTATCGTGGATCGATTGACCAAATCCGCCCACTTCATACCGGTTTTTACTGCCTACTCTCTGCAGAAGCTGGCTAAATTATACGTGCCTGAGATAGGGAGACTGCATGGGGTACCGATTTTAATAATATCTGATAGAGATCCTCGCTTTACGCCTCTGTTCTGGAAGAAGCTACATGAAGCTCTGGGTACAAGATTGGAGCTTCAGTATTGCATTCCATCCTGAGACAGACGGTCAGTCAGAGAGGGTGATTCAGATACTAGAGGACATATTAAGGAGTTGCGTGATTGATTTTTGAAGCAGTTGAGAGGATTACTTGCCATTAGCAGAGTTTGCTTATAACAACAACTATTAGTCTAGCATTCAGATGGCACAATACGAGGCATTATATGGTCGTAGGTGTCGTACACCTTTATGTTGGACCGAGTTGGCGAGAGGCGTGTTCTGGGCCCTAATTTAGTTTCTGATAGCGACGATAAAGTTAGGTTGATTCGAGACCGACTGAAGGCGGCATCAGACAGACAAAAGTCCTATGCAGATTTGAAGCGTCGAGAGATTGAGTATTCGGTGGGGGACTTCGTTTTTCTCAAGGGCAAGTTGAGCCATAGATTTATTGGACCTTACCGTGTGCTTAAATAAGTGGGACCAATTGTTTACTAGTTAGAGCTACCTCTAGAGTTAGACTGGATTCACGATATTTTCTATGTCTCAATGTTGAGGCACTACCACTTTGATCCCACGCACATTGTTCCTGTTGAGGAGATTGAGGTAGGGCCAGATCTGACCTTTGAGGAGGAGTCAGTGCAGATATTGGAGCGAGATGTAAAGGTTCTAAGAAGAAAATTCATCCCATTGGTTAAAGTTCTTTGGCATAATCATAGCACCGAGGAGGCCACGTGGGAGCTTGAGGATGCGATGCATCAGCAATATCCCCATTTATTCTTATCAGGTAAAATTTCAACACCGAAATTTTCTTTTAGGGGTTAGAGTTGTAATGCCTCGAAATCTCTTATATAATATTTTGTATGTTTGTGACACAAATATCTGTCAACTTTAGTGGTTAAGTGTTCTGGGAATTGTTTGAGAGGTCCCAAGTTCAAGCCTTAGCTTGGGTAAATTTTTGTTTTTAAATGAATAAACCCCTATCTCTAATCAGTAAGCTTATAAATAAATGTTGGTAAAATATGTCAGAATGGGCCTGTTGGTCTAGTGGTTAAGTGAAGTGTAAATATGCTGGAGGTCTTGTGTTCAAATCTCTGCGCGATCAAGGGACTTATTTTTACTGCTTGTGCCGTGTGGGTGTTGTAGTTTGACTGAAATTCTGAGTATTTGAGGAGTGTGGAGAGGTTGTGGCCAATTTTTATTCCCGAAATTCGGCTTTAGCTTTTTTTTTCCTCTCAATTTTCTGTCAACTGTTCTTCTTCTTCTGCCGAATATTGTTAGTGAATTTCTGCTACTTCTTTTTGTTTTCTCTTTTATTTTTTCAGTTTTGCACACTTCCCTACCCATCTTTTTTCTTCTTTTTCTTGGGGTCACCTCCTTTCTATTCCTATTGGTTGCTACCGAATTATTGATCCTTAGACCAATTCTTTTTCTTTTCGTCCCCCTTTCATGTTGTCGATTCTTGTCTCCTCCACTCTATCATTCTGTTTTTCAATCGTTGATTGTTCTCGTGGCTATTCTGGTAAGTAAAATTCGACACCTTGTTTTGTACCTAATTTAAATGCTGATTGGATGTTGCTATCGTCTTGACAGCAAGGAATCATTTTGATTGATGTCCCTCTTCTGTGGAGTGTTAGTATATTCGTTCAGAGTTTCAAGGTGGGTTTCTTACGTTTGAAATGGAAGTATATTCGATTTGGTGTTGTTGTGCTTTCATGAGTTGAGACTAACGATTAAAGTGAACTATCAATTTTAGGAACTACTGAGCTCAGAAGTGTTTTTTCGCGAAACCATAACGGTGTTTAAACACAACACTAAAAATCAAAAATCGAAGAAGAGCCGAAAAGTGGGACTGAAAAAATAAAAAAATGGGCGTGTGATCACCCGTGTGGTAGGCCATGTGACTAAACACGGGGTTGTGATCGACGAGGCTGGTCGTGCGCGATACACGAGCAAGACTAAATTGGGCCGTGTGGGCCACACGAGCATGTGGGCCCACACGGGTGAACCACATAGGCGTGTTGGATTATTGGGCTAGGCTGTGTGATCCACACGACCATGGCCATTTTAGGGCTGTGTGGGCCACACGGGTGTGTGGGCCCACACGTCCAAATGTCATGGGCTTGTAGGCCCATTTTTACTATTTGTTGGCTAATGTTGCACAGGTCGCCCAAGTCGACTGTGGTCCTACTGTAGGGTCGATAAGCTTACCTAGACCCCTAATTGACTGAAATGTCTGTGTGACTGATACGATTATGCTTGTTAGTAAGCTTGACGATGTTCCACTGGTTTGATACTATATGCCATGATTTTTTGCATGATATTATGTTTTAGCATATCATATATGTATATTGCATTACAGTTGGGTGGGGGTTTATATTGTTCGGAGGAAGTGCACTGAAAGGCTTCGAGCCTAATTTACTGGCAAATCAGCTGCAAACCACTGTCTAGTGCCACATTTGGTACTTTTTGGAGTGTAGGGATGAGTGGGTTGATTATATACCCACATGGAGTGTAAGGTTGGACAGAGTTGGAGTGTAGGGGCTGGCTGGGTAGGATTTAATATTGCATATTTGTTACTGTACTGAATATGGATACTGTAATGGGCCAAGGGCCAAACGCATGACTTCTACTGTATTGTAATGGGCTAAGGCCCTAACTGAAACTGAAATTGTTACTGAAATGGGCTTAGGCCCAAACTATGATTGCTTTCTGTCTATTTGTTTCTAGGGGGATTACATATTAAGTTAGGCGGATCGGAGCAGCGGAGGACTTCGAAGTGGCCACACGACCCCTTTTTACACTGTCTCATACTGAATTAAGTTTTTAAAGTTTTATTTGGGTATTTTACTATAATAAAGGCCTCTATGAATTTTTGCTTAAAATTTGGACTTATATTGTTTTATGTTTTATATCTGCTAGAGGTTGGACAAATACGGGTTATAAAAGAAATGCATGTGTTTTAGCAAAATACCCACAAGGACACAAACTACTTTAAAAAGCTTCCACAAAGCATAATGTTTTGAAAACTAACGACTGAATAAGAATCACGATTTTAGAATTAAGAAAATATATTGAGGGATTTTAAACAGAAAATGTTTTAAACAAAGCTACGGTTTTCTAACACACTACCTTGTGACACCGCTAGATTTGGCCATAACGTCCAGGCCAGGTTTAGGGTGTTACACTAAGCGCAATAATTTTTGGACTTGTTTGACTAGTGTTAGGCACACAAATGATTTTTTCGAGTTACACGATTAGCGCTGGGTGTAAAACTTTATTCATGGTCTAACCGTTAGGCACTGGGTGCTATTTGTTGGATTATATATTATGGTAAGGTATAATAATTCATTAGATGACTTATACATTGTGAAATGTAAATTTCTGGTTAATAGTTGAAAGTGGGATCCATTGAGATCATGAGTTGCTTACTGCTTGAATTTTTATTTGATTGCAGGTTAGGTATTACTGTTGTTTTACGTTTCAGCATCCAAGACAAATCTCGTACTCAAAGTTGGTGATGTATTTCTTTTTGAGTCTTGACATGTACCTAGGATGTCAATATTAAGATAATGTCCATTTATTTAGTAAATCTTAGAGAATGTAGTCCTATAAGTTCTAAATGATTGAAAATAAATGTTTGCTATTGTTATGTAAATGTTTCCACTTAGTGTTTGCTTTAATGTTTTGGTCATTTTGGTATTATACTTGAGGTGCTTGATTAGTAAATGAAGAAGTTTATTTGTTGAGCCTTTCTAGTTAATAAATTGTTGGGAGTGATTAGTATAGATTATGCATTTTCCATACTCAATTATTTGAATGTTTGAACTTTATTTGAGGTACCTATAAATGAGGGAACATTGGTTAGAAACTTAAAATTGTTGTTTTGGTATGTTTTTCAACATATCTAATTGTATTTTCATGTTGTTTAGGTCCCTTTTAAAGTAAGCTTAGGTTTGATGAATGGTTATGCATGTGATGAATTTGAAATGGCTTAGTTTTAGGTAAATTTGGGTCCACACGTCCTGAGACATAGGAGTGTGACTCAATTGTGTGAGGCACATAGCCTGGCGACACGGTCGTGTATCATCTGATGATTTTCTGAGGTTGCAAGTCAGTGAGTTACACGGCCTGGAACACGGCTGTGTGGGGCAATTCAAAGAGTACATAGGTGTATGACACGGCCATGTGACCCTACTTAGAGAGTTACACGGGTGAGGACACAGGCTAGGATACGATCGAGTGTCCCTATTTCGAATGATACACGGCCTGAGACACAAGTGTGTGTCTCAGCCGTGTAAGGCACATGACCTTACCACACAGCCGAGTGACCGTTGTTTTGAAAATTTTTACATGTTTTTCTAATCTTTCCAAACTATTTCAAATTTCTCTCGATTTTGAAGGCTCGATTTAGGGATGATATGTATGTATATGATTGGTTTATGATGTGATATTATATTATTGAATGATATTTAATTTAAATGTTTTTCATTGTATGTTAATGCTCCATAACCCTAATTTGACGACAGATACGGGTTAGGGGTGTTACATTTAATGGTATCAGAGCTACAAATTTAGCCGATTCTTAGAGTAAATCAATCTCGAAATTGAGTCTAGAGGTACAAGCCAAATTTGAATTGAATTTGAGTCGGGATTGTATGCTAATTTATACTATTCTTATTTTATAGTTTAAAACATGTCAGATGAGGCTAATAACATAGTTGATCAAGAAATTCATATTGGTGATGATTCTATTGCGGAATTTGATGAATCAGTATCGGTAACACCCAATGTTCACTCTGATAGTGTTCGGCGATCAAATGCAAATAGAGGCCCTAATGAAGGGCAAGATGATACTGAGATATTACGAGTTATTACTGAAGCCCTACAAAAGGTAACGGAAGCCACTCTTCCGGTATTACCCACACCCTCAACTAAATAAGATCCTATTAAGGAAGTAAGGAGATACGGTGCTATCGAATTTTCTAGACTAAAAGGGATTGATTTGTTGTCAACCAAGACATGGTTGGAACACTTGGGTTCTTCAGTAATTAGAGTGTACACCTCGAGAGAGTGTTATTTGTGCAGTATCGTTATTACAAAGAGAGGCCTATACATGGTGGAAAATCATCACAAGACATGTTCCGACAGAAGCGATAGATTGGAAATTCTTCCAAGTAGAGTTTCAAAAGAAATATGTCGGGGAACTATATCTCGAGGATAGAAAACATGAATTTCTTTTATTGAAGCAAGAAGATTTATCTGTGGTGGATTATGAACGAGAATATATGAGACTCAGTAAGTACACAATAGAACTTATTCCTACTAAAGAAGCCAACTACAAATGTTTTCTTTATCTGAACGGGCAAAAATGGTAGAGTAATATTTGGGATTAAGTAAGAAATCAGAACCTTCTCGTGTTACAGGTAAATGTTTCAGGACTCCTAGTTCTCATTCAGTACCAAAACGGAACAAAGAGTCTCGAGATTTTAGAAAGGCAGATGCTAAATCATCGTCATCAAGCAGAATGCGAGGTCGTCAATCGATAATTTCTATTGGGAGCGTAAAAGGGTCGAATAAAAGTTCTGAAATGTCAACCTATGAGCATTGTGGTAAGAAGCACTAGGGAAAATGCTGGAAATTAACAAAGGGTTGTTTCCATTGTGGATCATTGGAGCATTTCCTTAGAGAGTGTCCGAAGAATGAAAATGATACACCAAATGATTCACAGAAAGTCGTCTTCGTAGTTAAGGGTCAAGGAACAAGTAGAGATGGATCGGTTTCGAGGGGTGGATTAAGAAAACTAAATGAAATAGTTACTCATCAGCCTAAGGCTAGAGTGTTGGCTCGTGCTTATGTGGTGCGTACACATGATAAAAGAGATGCTACCGATGTTGTAGTAGGTATTTTCCTATTATTCTCTACACCTGTATATACCTTACTGGTTCTTCTCATTCGTGTGTTATTGATATGATTGAATCTGGGAAAATGAACTCTGAGACGTCTAAAGTAGCCATGTCTGTATCTAGTCCACTGGGTCAAACATTATTAGTTGATCAAGTTTTTAAACGTTGTCCAATAAAAATTCAAAATTTGACGTTTCTAGAGGATTTACTAATGATGCCTTTTGGTGATTTTGATGCAATTCTGGGTATGGATTGGTTAACTAAGCATGGGGTAGTTCTCGATTTCTAAAAGTAAAAGTTTTTTGTCCAAGATTTTAATAATGAGATGATCGAAGTTAGTGGTATTAAAGCTGGTGGTTTAACTCAAATTATTTCATTGATTCAAGTTGATAAGTTATTGAGGTCAGGCTGTGAAGCTTTTCTTGCTATGTTGTCAACTCGAAGCTCGGGGATAGTGAAATCAATAATATCAATATTGTTTGTGAATTCTCTAAAGTGTTTCTCGAAGAGTTGCTAGGATTCCCACCCGATCGAGAGGTCGAGTTTGCAATCAAAGTATTCCTAGGTACAAGTTCAATATCAATACTCCCTTATCAAATGGCACCAACTGAATTGAAGGAATTGAAAATTCAACTACAAAATCTACTGGACCGCGACTTTATACGTCCTAGTACATCGCCCTGGGTAGCTCCAGTTCTGTTCATTAAAAAGAAAGATGGCTCGATGCGACTTTGTATTGATTAACAACAATTGAGTAAGTTGACAATTAAGAATCAATACAATCTCCCTTGTATCAATGACTTGTTTGATCAATTGAAAGGATCTTCAATCTTTTCTAAGATTAATTTAAGATCGGGTTATTATCAGTTGAAAGTGAAGGATAGTGATGTACCAAAAACTACCTTTCGTACGCGTTATGGCCATTATGAATTTTTAGTGATGCTCTTCGGGTTGACAAATGCTCCTGCAACATTCATGGATCTCATGAATCGCATCTTTCAGCCCTACCTAGATCAGTTCGTAGTAGTATTTATTGATGAGATTTTGATCTATTCAAAATCAGAAGTTGACCATGAACAATATTTACGCATTGTTTTACAATTTTTGCAAGAAAAATAACTCTATGGAAAGCTCAGTAAATGCAAATTTTGGCTATCAGAAGTAGTATTTTTTGGGCATGTTATTTTTGTGGATAGGATCCGTGTTGATCACAAAAAGATTGAAGCTATAATTCAATGAAAAGCACCGAGGAATGTGTCAGAAATCCATAGTTTTCTGGGTTTAACTGGTTATTACAAAAGATTTGTTAGTGAATTTTCAAAAATAGCTTTGCCGATGAAAAAACTATTACAAAAGAATGTACAGTTTGTTTGGAACGACCAGTGTCAAAAAAGTTTTGAAAGACTGAAACAGATGCTGACTGAAGCACCAGTTTTGACTTTACCAAAATCGAGAAAGGATTTTGTGGTTTATAGCGATGCCTCGTTGAGTGGGTTAGGCTGTGTTTTGATACAAGAAGGTAGGGTAATTGTGTACGCATTTTGACAGTTGAAAACGCATGAACGTAATTACCCAACTCATGATTTAGAGCTAGTTGCTATAGTTTTTACTCTAAAAATTTGGAGGCACTACTTGTATGGTGAAAAGTGTCATATTTTCACTTATCATTAAAGTCTTAAATACCTTCTAACTCAAAAGAAGTTGAATTTAAGACAACGTCATTGGATCGAGCTTTTGAAAGATTATGACTATGTTATAGATTACCACCATAGTAAAGTTAATGTCGTTACATATGCGTTGAGCAGGAAAGCGGTAGCCGAGTTACGAGTAATGTTCACTCAACTTAGTATTAACAGTGACGAAAGTTTACTGATTGAGTTGAGAATTAATCCCGTATTATTTTATCAGATTAGGGAAGCACAAATAACAGACATTAAATTGTCAGAGAAGATAAAAATGGTTTAAGATGGCTCAATTTAAAATTTCAGCATCAATGATCAGTATTGTTTAAGATTTCGTGATCGAATATGCGTTCCAAATGTTGTTGAATTAAAAGAATTAATAGTACGCGAAGCTTACGATAGTCCTTTTGCTTTACACCCTGGTGGAACAAAAATGTATCGCAACCTGCAAGAATTGTATTGGTGGCCGGGCTTGAAAAGAGAAATAGTTGAATTCGTGGCTAAATGCCTAACTTGTCAATGGGTCAAGGTGGAACATCAAGTCTCCACCGAATTAGTTCTGCCTGCTTCTATTCTTAAATGGAAATGGGAACGCATAATGATGGATTTTGTAGCCAGATTATCGTTATCCCCAAATAAGAAAATTATTGTTTGGGTGATAGTCGATTGTTTCACAAATTTGACTCATTTTATTGCAATCAGATTGGATTAGTCACTACAAAAGCTAACTGAAGTCTATATTTGAGAAATTGCTAGATTAGATGGCGTACCTATGTCAATTATCTTTGATCGGGATCCCCGATTCACTTCGAGGTTTTGGAAACAATTGCATGAGTTACTTGGTACGAGGTTAAATTTTAGCACGACTTTTCACCCTCAAACAGACGAACAATCTGAACGTGTTATTCAGATTCTAGAATATATGCTTCAAGCCTGTGATTGATTTTGAATTGGGTTGGGAACGTTATTTACCTTTGGCCGAGTTCATGTACAATAATAGTTTTCAATCGAGCATTCAAATGGCTCCATATGAAGCTTTATACGGTCGAAGACGTAGAGCACTCATATGTTGGTCTGACTTGAGTGAGAAGAAATTTATTGGGGTAGAATTGATTCAAGAAATGGAAAGTATGGTCAAAGTGATTCGAGACAGATTGAATGCAGCTTCCTATAGACAAAAATCCTATGCAGATTTGAAACGTCGGGATATTGAGTTTGCAGTAGGTGATAAAGTATTTTTAAAAGTTTCATTATGAAAGAAAATTCTCTGATTCGGTCGAAAAGGGAAGTTGAGTCCTTGTTTTATAGAACCGTGTGAAGTTATCAAAAGAGTAGGACCAGTTGTTTATCAGTTGGAATTACCTACAGAGTTACAGAAAATGCACGACGTATTTCAAGTATCGATGCTTAAAAAGTATAGATTGGATCCATCTCATATCATTTCTACAGAAGAAGTTGAAATTCAGCCAGATCTATCATACCAATAACAGGTTAAAATTTTAGCACGTGAGAAGAAAGAATTGTGTAACAAACAAGTTCCAGTAGTGAAGATCATTTGGTGTAGACATAATGTCGAGAAAGTGACATTAGAGTCAAAGGAAAGATGAGGTCTCAATACCCTCATCTATTTTTTGATAAGATTTTCGAGGACGAAAAGTTCTTTAGGGGGAGAGTTGTAACGACCTATTTTTTGTAGCGTCAAAAATGGTGGTTTCAGGATCTCAACTCCGAGAAATGAATCAGTGTTCTATTTATAATTAATTTTTATAGGGTTGCTGAAGGATTTTATTAAAAATTTGTTAAGCAATTTTTATGTTGATTAGTTAATTTAATTAGAAAAGACTAAATTGTAAAAGGTTGAAAAGTTAGTTGTAATAATTAAAAGCATTAAACGATTACTAAATTATAAGCTAAAGGATTTAAGTAATAATTAAATCATTTTAAATGGAAATAAACGGTAGTGGGTGTAGTTGTTAAAGAGAATTTTATGTAGTAATAAGGGTAATTTGGTATTTAAGAGTTTAAGTAAACTTTGACTAAAATATAGAAAATGTAATCATCTTCTTTAAGTGTTTTTGGTTCTACTGAAAAGAAAGAAATAATAATACCATTAGAGAGAAGGGCAAGGTTTGGTACAGTGAACTCTTTGCATATAAGTGTTCTAGCTCTTATTTTTGTTAATTTTTGTAGTTTTAGGACCCTTGAAGCTAGACCAAGCTAAATTAGTGGTCAAATTGAAAAATGGTGACATGTTTAGGGACTGCTTTTGTTGAGACTGTTGATGCTTTGAAGTATTGAATGTAGTAATGAGTTTTGTGGTGTGATTGAACTAATTTTTGTGTAATTATTTTTGCTAGAACTTATCTTTAATGAGTTAAATGTTACAAAATTAAAATAGTAGGGGTAAAACTGAATTTTCGGTGATTAAGGAACTGTTTGGGTGCAATATAGATTTTTTTAATTGGTAATTAATTCAAGGAAATTAAACAATTAAGGTTTGAGGTAGAATCAAATTGTACAATAGAAGTGTTGAATACAAATATGTAATATATGATTAAAAAGGGGTTGAATTATTGTGTTTATATATATTCTTGGTGGATGAGTTAATTAATTAAATTAATTTATAAATTTTTAGATCGAGAAACAAGAGGCTCAATTGATAATCGTGGAAAAGAGAAGGTTGTCGAGTAATTGTCTACTAGCGTAATTTTAGTAAGTTCGTATTCCCTGAACTCGAACTTTATAAATCTAGTTATTACTTGATGTCTTATGATATCCTTAATGTAATTGCTAATTCAATTGCATGGATTTTTATGGATGTATATGTTAATTCAATTGAATGGAAGTTTATCGAAGTATATGTATTTATATAAAATTTGATATTGAGTGATGAAAAGTAATATTATGGAACTACGGATGAGTAACTATCGTCGATTATCTGACTAGCGCTGGGCGCAATAATTTGTCGTCTTGTTTGACTAGTGTTGGGCACAACTATCGTCGATTGTCTGACTAGCACTGGGCACAATAATTTGTCGACTATTTTGGCTAATGTTGGGTACAAATATCGTCGGTTATCCGGCTAGCGCTTGGCGCAATAATTTGTCGACTCGTTCGACTAGCAAGGCACAACTATCGCCAGTTATCTGACTAGTGTTGGGCGTAATAATTTTTCGACTCGTTCAACTAGTTCTGGGCACACAAATGATCTTGTCGAGTTAAATGACTAGCGTTGGGCGTAAAACTTTATTCACGGTCTAACCGTTAGGCATCTGGTGCCATTTGTTGGATTATATATTATGGTAAGGTATAATAATTCATGAGATGACTTATACATTGTGAAATGTAAATTTTTGGTTAATAGTTGAAAGTGGGATCCGTTGATATTATGAGTTTCTTGCTGCTTGAATTTTTATTTGACTACAGGTTAGGTATTACTGTTGTTCTACGTTTCAGCATCCAAGATAAATCTCGTACTCAAAGTCGGTGATGTATTTCTTTTTGAGTCTTGACATGTACCTAGGATGTCAATATTAAGATAATGTCCATTTATTTAGTAAATCCTAGAGAATGTAGTCCTATAAGTTCTAAATGATTGTAAATAAATGTTTGTAGTTGTTATGTAAATGTTTCCACTTAGTGTTTGCTTTAATGTTTTGGTTATTTTGGTATTATACTTGAGGTGCTTGATTAGTAAATGAAGAAAGTTTATTCATTGAGCCTTTTTGGTTGATAATTGGTTGGGAGTGATTAGTATAGGTTATGCATTTACCACACTCAATTATTTGAATGTTTGAACTTTATTTGTGGTACTTATGAATGGTATATTGGTTATTGATGGATGAATTAGATGTGGTGTCAATGAGGGCACATTGGTTAGGCACTTAAGATGGTTGTTTTG
This sequence comes from Gossypium hirsutum, assembly GCF_007990345.1. Lineage (NCBI taxonomy): Eukaryota > Viridiplantae > Streptophyta > Magnoliopsida > Malvales > Malvaceae > Gossypium > Gossypium hirsutum. The sequence goes on from NC_053447.1 coordinate 42,091,837, forward strand.
GTATGTTTTTGAGCATGTTTAATTGTGTTTTGATGTTTTTTTAGGTCCCTTTTAAAGCGAGCTTAGGTAGGATGAATGGTTATGCATGTGATGAATTTGAAATGGCTTGGTTTTAGGTAAATTGAGGTCCACATGGCCTGAGACACAGGCGTGTTACTCACTTGTGTGAGGCACACGGCCTGGCGACACAACCGTGTGTCATATGATGATTTTCTTATGTTGCAAGTCAATGAGTTACACAGCCTAGCACACGGCCTTACACACAGGCATGTGGGGCAACTCACTGAGTTATATGGTTTGGCACACAAGCATGTGACTGTACTCAGAGAGTTACACGGGTGAGGACACGAGCTGGGACACAGCCGTGTGTCCCTATTTCGAAGGTTACACAGCCTGAGACACAGGCATGTGTCTTAGCCGTGTGAGGCACACATCCGTGCGACCCCTGATTTGAAAATTTTTACATGTTTTTCTAAGCTTTCCAAACTGTTTCAAATTGGTTCTGATTTACTTTTAAGATATTTTTAGGGCTTCGAAGGCTTGATTTAGGGACAATATGTATGTTTATGATTGGTTTATGATGTGATATTATATTATTGAATGATGTTAAATTTAAATGTTTTCAATTGTATGGTAATGCTTCGTAACCCTAATCCAGCAATGGATACAGGTTAAGGGTGTTACAAGTCACACGACCATGTGTCTAGGCCAGGTAACTCACTTTGGCCATGTGGACCAAAATCGATTAATTCTTCTTGTAGTCAAATAGTTTTGTTGCCAGCACATGTGTGACACATAGCAGTGTGGCCAAACCATGAAACAAACGGGAACCATGTGGTTCCGAAATCTCCTACATTCTAGTGATCACATGGTTATGTCACCAGTCTGTGTGTGTCACATGACCATGTGCCAGTCTGTGTGGTACAAAATGTACCACCTTGATCCCTGTTCAAGCCAACTATTCTAAAACCTTAAAACATGCACTTTTTTAAACTTAAAACCTACACAAATCATCTCAAAACCAAGCCAAAATATGTCTTATATCATTCTTCTAAACATCTAACCTATATGCCACATTGGCAACAATACAAATCTAGATATCATGTATCAATACAATCTATTCAACTACTTAAACCATTCAAGCTTAACCTATCACATTGCATCATGTTTTCATGCTAATTCCTTATTGCCATTTACACCACATTAGCTCAAACAAGCCACATTCAACATTTGCCACTTATACCTACTTATAAACATTATATGCAAGTTTAAAAAACTAGGCATCACATGTAGTTGAACTAGTAAACTTTCAAAATAATTATATATGCAATACATCCCCTAAATACATGCCACATAACTGAGTCTGGAATAATAAAAAGACTACTAAATCTAATTACTATTATAACACTTCATACCATATTCAAGCCTATTTATAATTTACTTATACTTATGACTAATTTAGTATTGCTTTCGAAAAGTGTTTTTAAAAAGTGATGTGGAAAAGTGCTTTTGAGAAGTACTTTTGAAAAGTTTAGTTTAAGATAGTGTTTAGCAACAATCAAAAAGTGTTTTTGATAAATAAAATATCCATTTTAGACATGGTATTATCAAGTAACAAATATGTATTTAAATAATGTTCAAATTAATATTATTATATTTTAGTAAGAATATAAAATAATTTATTATAACTTGTTAATATTTTAGTATATGAAATATAAATTTTAAATATTTTTAAGCAATAAATATTAATTATTTATAAAATTTAATTAGAATATATTAAATATATTTTAAATAATTAAATATAACCATTAAATATTTGTAATTAGATATGAACACATTTGTATTATTTTAAAAAATATTTTTTTATATTTTTAATTAATTATTTTAACACATTTGTAATTAAGCACCAAGAAAAAAAAGGAAAGTACCATGTTGTTGGAAGAGTGAAAAATATATAAGCACCAAAAGTGCTTTTGGTAGAGGAAAAGTTAAAAATTTTAACTTTTTCTTTTCAAAAATGCTTTTGAAAAGCCAAAAATTTTAGCCAAAAGCAGCTTGTTTAGCACAGTTTTTCTTCCAAAGGTGTTTTTTTTAAGCAATACTAAACAATGCTTTAACCAAATACATACACCATCATCATAGTATATAAATCATGTAGGCAAAAGTTATACCAAGACAACACAACATATAAGTCATATCCTAAGATCAATAATTTTCCATACCAATTATACATGTACCATCTAAAATTCACCATCAAGTTCATACTTTCATATAAGTGTTACCCATCCAAAAATACGCATATATTAGTCCTATATAAATACCATTTCTAACTTGTAACATTCTCATTTGTATAATCATTCCAAAACAACCAACTCAATACGCCACAATTTAGCATTTACCATACGATTTCACTTCTCAAATTTACCAATTCGCCTATATAAGTATTTTAAACATGGTTAAAACATACCTATGCAAACAAGTCACTAGTCATTTAACCACATTTCCATTTCAACTTATATAATTATAGCATATGATCTATCAAAAATAAAAAATATAATCAAGTTATACCAACTTCCAAGTACCTATTCATATTTACCATACAATTCATAGTTTACAATTTAGTCCCTTTTAAGTAAGTTCATCAAAATTAAAATTAATCTAAACTAATAAAAATTAAATATAATCAAACATATCATAAAAATTATATAATAAGTTCCATATTAACTTACCTGGGAAAACAACAAAAAACAAAGCGTCGGGGACTATTTCGTAATTTTTTTCAATTATCTTTCGGTTGATTCAAATTTCGATATATAATAATTCATTTCAATTTATCAATTCTAAACACCTTATGACAGCCTATTGTAATCATATATTAATTCAACTTCATCTTAAAAAGCTTATTGTAATGTTACATTTTATTCAATTTAGTCCCTAAAACCGAAATAGTTATATCTTTCAAATTTGAGCTTCGATTTACAATTAGATTTCAATCACATCCTTCTACAGCCCTCTATTATCTATAATTACAAAAATTTAACATCAATTTTGAATTTGACACACTTTAGTCCTTATGTTCAAAAACTAGCAATTAAATTTTATAAACTAGTCCTTTTTCACTTCTAAGCTTAAATTATAACAATTTAACCCCAAAAGCTTCAAGCATTCATCAATTAAAACTTTTAGAAACTTTAAAATTTTTGAAAAATAACACTCAGGTTAGCTAAATCGAGCTACAATGATCTCAAAAACATAAAATTTATGAAAAATAGACTTAGAATCACTCATCATGCATGGTTGAATGTTTCATGCTTTAAAATCTATCGTCTTTCCCTTATTGCTTTGTGAAGGAGAAAAAAAAGATGGAACCATGTTTCTTTTCTCCACTTTCTTATTTTATTATATCTATATTTTATACTTTTTAGTATTTTAACTAAAATTTAACATAATTTATAAACATAAACCACACCTACCCATCCACTTTAGCCTAGAATGGTCTATTTACCATTTTAGACTTTATTTTAAGTGCCATCTTAATATTTTAGTAATTAAAATCTATAGCGATTAACTTTTACAATTTAGTCCTTGTGTCATGGGTTGCGCATGGGAGCCCACAACCATGGCACAATTGTGTGATCCATCATGATAAAAGGAGGTTATTGGCCTAATCAAACTGGCCCGTTGCTTGGAAAGAATGAAGGCTCATCTAAAAAGTATGGCCAAGTCAAAGATATGTTATCTTAAAGATAACTTGTAAGCTTAGAAGATATATTAAATGTAAATTTTAGAGATATGATATGTTTTAATCATATCCATTGATGTACTTTAATCCATACCATTGATTTTGGGGAGGCTCAACTATAAATAGAGGCCTCTCCCCCTCACTGTAAATAATCAATTGAGTAATAGAACTCCTGAGAGCATTCTCTTAAAACTCTCTCTTGTGTTCTTAGATTTTCTATTGATTTGTTCTTATATTTGAACTTCCTTCATCTTTGTTCTTTGTTGGTTCTTAGAACAATTCTATTTGATCTTCAATTGCTGAGAGTTGGGCTAATTTAGGAGTTTTTGGAAGAAGAAAACCCCTAAGGCTGCATAGATTGCGAGGCAAAAATCTAATTACCGTGAAAGTTGGTATCCGAGCTAAGGTTTTGAAGGCACCATTGAAAGATGTCGAAAGAAGTTGCAGAATATGTTGAGCCAATGAGTCGGTCGAGGGACATGCTGTTGACTTTGGAAGGTTAGGTAGTGACCCTCGAGGAGTCCATGCGTGACGCCAAAGAGAGACTCGATAAAGTTGAGGGGAGACTCGTTGATGGGTTGCAATCCATGAAAGAGCAGCTTAGAGACTATATATCAAAGTGTCTTGGTTCCATTGAAAACAAGTTGATCAAAGGGATGATACCCTAGAGAATACTATGACGACCTTGACGAAGGAGATTAATTAGCTCAAGAGCGAACTCATAATCTACAAGGCTATTTTGGGCAATGGAGGGTTAGCTTGTGACAGCTCTAATGTGACCCTAGTCGGGAAGTGGTTTCGGGACCATAAAACCGAGTTATGAAAATAATTAATTGTTATATTCTATGTTTATTATGTGTGTACATGCATATGTGGAAGTTTCATTCCCTAATTTTGCCAATTGCATGAGGAATTATTAAACAGGGATCAACATGAGACATGGTGAAATATGATAGGCTAATTTTAAAGGGCTTATTAGTGCATGTCAACACAAGGGTGGACTTGCATGTCAAATTGCCCAATTCCCTTATAGTGGCCGGCCAAGATGGATTGATGATGGGCAATATATTTGTTGAATTTGATATTATAATAAGAAATTGGGTTATTGGAGTTATAATAAATAAAAGAAAGAATAAAAAAGAAAGGTAATGAAAACAAAGCTTGTATCCTTGGTTCTTCTTGGCCGATTGTAAAGAGGAAGATAGGAGGGAGGCATTTGGTCATCCTAGGCTAATAGCAAGGTAAGAAATTTATATTAGTTCATGAAATTTTGGTTAAGCTTGAGTAAGATATCAAGCTACTTTGGAAACCCATGTAGAAATTTTGATTTGTGTTATGGACTAGGGCTTTCGGCTATGGTATTTGACAATGGCAAATTTTGTTGTTTCATGATAAATTTAGATGAGCAAAGATAGATGAGTGTTTGAGCTATACAAATAATCATATGTGAGCAATGGGTGCTAAAGGGAAAGGAATCGACCACCTTATTATGTACCAAGGCCGAATGTGTACTTGAATTAGGAAGTTATTGAGTAATGTTTGTACCTTAAGTGATAGAATAGAGGGAATGCTTGGAATGTGATATGTGTGAATTATATGTTAAATTAAGGTTTGCTAAGCTAGCTATTAAGGTGAAATGCAAATGTTAGTATTTGATTTGGTAATAATCTGCTTGGGGACAGCAGCAGTAAGGTGATTTTGGGAAATCGCCATAATTTGTAGGAGTTGAATTAGAAGCTGAGTAAATTATGTCATTAAATCTTGAAGAGTCTATTTTCTTACAAAAGAAACTATAAAAACAAAAGAGTTACCGATCTTGAGATATTTGAAGTATTGTGGGGCTGAGTCAAAATGACTACTAGATTCCCTGTTCTGTTTTTAGAAAATCATTATAAATTGTACAAAAATGATTATAAGATAAAATTTATATGCTTAAACTCCTTAACGAGTCTAGTTTCAAATGAAATCAAATACAACACATTTTGAATTCTGTAAAATGAGAAATTTGATTTGTAGTGAAGAGTGGTCAGATTAGTCAAACAGTGAAACAGGGGAAACTTTAAGAAAAATCTGGTATTGATTGGCCAAGCCTAAAATTCTGAAAATTTTATGGATGGAAGATATACGAGTCTATATTCAGGGAAAATTAACGGAAAGTGATTTGGAGTTTTGTAGCTCCAGTTATAAATAAGTTAGTGACTGCTGCTCAGGAAAACAGCTCATAGTGAATATGTGATTATGTTGTAAACATTAATGAAAATTTGCTAATGAATTATTTATTGATTTTTATAAAGCTTACTATAATCTATGTGTGTGAAAGTCGAATCAATATATATATTATTCTGAAAGTAATACTTGAATAGTCGATTAATGACTATTTTAAAATTTGTTGAACTTAAGCTCAAGAGCAAAGGGGAACTAAATCCGACAAAGGGAAGGAAAAAGTAATTGAATAGCCATTGAAGTCGTTCGACAACATCCGAGGTAAGTTTTCGAGTAATGATCCTACTTGAATTATATTGAAATGATTAGTCATACTATGACGGATAGTCGAATGTGCATAGAGACTATGTTATAAAGCCAATCGAAATCATGCTCTTTGTGTGTGGCTATTGAGCCGAAATTGGAAAGGTTTAATAAATGTTTTGTGTTTGAGCCTTAGTAACGAAAATAAGATATCGGTGTGTTATGATTATTGATATATGTGTGCATGAGCATTTGAATACATCCGGGCTAAGACCCGAAGGCATTTGTGCAAGTTGATATATCCGGGCTAAGACCCGAAGGCATTTGTGCGAGTTGATATATACGGGCTAAGACCCGAAGGCATTTGTGCAAGTTGATATATCCGGGCTAAGACCCGAAGGCAATTGTGCAAGTTGATATATCCGGGCTAAGACCCGAAGGCATTCGTGCGAGTTGCTATACCCGGGTTAAGACCCGAAGGCAATTGAGCTTGTGGTTATATCCGGCTAAATTCCAAAGAAACTTGGGTTTGAATGTGAGCGTTTTGTGCTGTAATAAATTCAATTAATACGCTCGACAAACCCAAACGATAAGGTATGTTTGCATGTGCTTCGAAAAAGTCGATTCGTTTTAAATAATATTCGTTCAATCGACTAACGAACTTTCGGCTTTTAGATAGGTTAATACCTTGTGTGTGTATATGTTGATGAAGTGTGAAGTAAGTATGATTATGAGAATGTGAATTAATAAAGTGATTCATTTAGCTATGTGAATGTAATACTTTAGTCAAAGCTGATTTCATTACTTGAAACTTACTAAGCTTTAAAATGCTTACCCCGTTGCTTTGGCTCTCTGTTTTATAGATATTGTTCGTTAGCTATCAGATTCGGGATCATCGAAGTCGAAGTCATCCACACTATCAAAGCTCTTTTGGTACTCTTTTAGTTGAACTCTAGATATGGCATGTATAGGACTACCCCTTGTTGTTTTAAGTACTTTTTGTGATGTATGTGTGTACAGCCATGCGAAAATGGCTCGTAGAAGTGGAGTATGGCATTAGACCATTTGTGTTTATGTATGTATATATATGGTTTCATGATGTGACTATGGATTGGAATGGAAGTGTTGGGCAAATGATCAGCCATTGGAATGGCTAAATATGATCATATGTGGACCTATGTATGACAAAACCCTAGTTGGTCCATGGTAACCACGAAATAGGTAAAGTTTACATTGAAAATAGCTGCTGACAGCAGCAGTGGTGTGGATTCGAAAAATCACAAAAATTTTTAGGAATGGAATTAAATAGTGAATAAATCATGTAATCGAACCTTGATGAATCTATGTTCATATGAAAGTAACGAAACAATCATATGAATAGTATATTAAGAGATATTAAAGTTCTCGTGAAACAGGGCCAGAACGGTTTCTGGATCTCCTGTTTCGACTTTGATAATTCACCATAAATTATCCAGAGATATTTAGAAGTCATGCCTTATATTTATGGATTCCTCTCTGAGTCTAGTTTCTATAGAAACAAACGGCATGAGTATTGAAGCTCTGTACAGGGAGATATCCAAGTCAGAATACATGAAGGTCAGAGTAGTCGAACCCAGAATCAGGGGAGACTTTAACTAATAAACTGTACCAATTGGCCCAACCAAAAATTCTAGAAATAAATCCACAGATGGATATATGAGTCTAATTTCGGGGAAAATTTAAGGAATCAGTTTTTGAGTTTTTGAACTCGAGATATGATTTTTAAGGCGACAGTGACGCGGTTAGCCAGCTTGTCTGGAATTTTTTTTAATGGACTGTGAAAACAAAGTAATTAAGTCTGTTAGCACCTCGCGTTCGACTCCGGCAACGGTCTCGGGTATGGGGTGTTACAATTTTATTGGTATCAAAGCTACGGTTTAGTCGATTCTAGGACTACCGTAATGCGTTGGGTCTAGCTATACATGCCATTTTATGTGATTATTTGATAGTGTGGATATTTCTGACATTTGCAAATGTGTTTATTTATAGTAATGGATCCCGATCCCGACCGAGCCGTAGCTGATGATCTTGAGAGTGTAGCGCCTGCTCCCGCACAAGGGACAGCGCCGGCGGACTCTCAACCTAATGCTAGTAACCCGAATGATGAAGCTAGACAAGCTTTCTATAGCGTGATGAATGATTGGTTCAACCAATACATTCGAACTAATACGGCTGTTCCACAACCTCCATTCCCGACAAATACCACCCCCGCACCTACAATACCTCCGGTAACTGACCAAATAAGGTCAAATAAGCCCCCAGTTGACAGAATCCGAAAACATGGGGCTACTGAATTTAAGGCTACGGATAACGACGATGCCGAGCAAGCTGAATTTTGGTTGGACAACACTATCCGGGTACTCGATGAGCTATCTTGTACACCCAATGAATGCCTAAAGTGTACTATCTCCTTGCTACGCGATTCTGCCTACTATTGGTAGAGTACTCTGACTTCTGTTGTGCCCCGAGAGCAAGTAACTTGGGAGTTTTTCCAAACTGAGTTTCGGAAAAAGTATATCAGTCAGAGATTTGTTGATCAAAAACGGAAGGAATTTCTTGAGCTTAAACAAGGTTCTATGTCAGTTACTGATTACGAGCGAAAATTTGTTAGACTTAGTAGATACGCTCGGGAATGTGTTTCGTCCGAGGCTATCATGTGTAAACGCTTCGAGGATGGGCTGAATGAAGATATAAAAATGTTCGCTGGCATTCTTGAAATACGAGAGTTCGTAGTACTTGTTGAGCGAGCTTGTAAAGCCGAAGAGCTTAGAAAAGAAAAACAAAAAGTTGATGTGGGAACTGGAGAGTTTCGTAAAAGATCCTCGGGAAAGTCTCTTCAACAGGCATCGAAGAAATTTCGAGATGATGTGGGCCGGTCTAGAGGCACTTCGGGCCTTTTTAGACGAGATCGTGATCGACCCCCTGTGGGTACACGAGGCACTTCGGTCGCCAGTGTTGGGAATGAACATCGAGACAGAACGGAATGTCGACATTGCGGTAAATGGCATTCGGGGAGTTGTAGATTCCATGAACGCTCCTGTTACAAGTGCGGATCAGTTGACCACTTCATTAAAGATTGCCCGAGACTGTCTGAACAGAATGTAAACCAGAGTGGGAAACCGGGTGCTACCACTGCTCGAGGTAGACCATCTAGAAATACGGGCAATGCTAGTGGTGGTCAGAGAGGATCTAGAGATGCTACGACCAGATCCGAGGCTCGTGCGCCTGCTAGAGCTTATGCTATACGTGCCCGCGAGGATGCTTCTTCGCCTGATGTTATTACCGGTACTTTTACTCTCTTTGATACTAATGTAATTGCTTTGATTGACCCCGGTTCTACTCATTCTTACATATGTGAAACCTTAGCATCCAGTAAGACTTTACCTATTGAGTCTACTGAGTTCGTAATTCGGGTGTCAAATCCCTTGGGTCGTTAGGTGCTTGTCGACAAAGTGTGTAAGAAATGTCCCCTAGTAATCCGAGGTTCCTGTTTTTCGGCGGACTTGATGCTTTTGCCGTTTGATGAATTTGATGTTATTCTCGGGTTGGATTGGTTGACCGTGCATGATGCGGTTGTGAATTGCAAAAGCAAGACTATTGATTTGAGGTGTGCAAATAACGAAGTAATCCGAGTTGAGTCTACGGACTTGGATGGGTTGCCAGCTGTAATATCCTCAATGTTGGCCCAGAAATATGTAAGAAAAGGGTGCGAAGCATACCTTGCGTATGTACTTGATGACAAAGAATTAGAAAAGAAACCCGAATCTGTGCCGGTGGTTTGTGAATACCCGGATGTTTTTCCTGAAGAATTGCCGGGTTTACCACCTGTTCGGGAGATAGAGTTTGGTATTGAGCTTGTACCTGGGACTACGCCGATTTCGATAGCTCCGTATCGTATGGCACCAACCGAGTTAAAAGAGTTGAAAGCTCAGTTGCAAGAATTGACGGATAGAGGTTTCGCTCGACCAAGTTTCTCACCTTGGGGTGCACCAGTATTGTTCGTGAAAAAGAAGGACGGAACCATGAGGTTGTGCATTGACTATCGTCAGCTGAATAAAGTGACAATAAAGAACAAATATCCGTTACCGCGTATCGATGATTTGTTCGACCAACTGAAGGGAGCCTCAGTGTTCTCAAAATAGATTTGAGATCGGGCTATTATCAGTTGCGAATTCGAGATTCGGACATACCCAAAACTGCTTTCAGAACGAGATATGGTCACTATGAGTTCTTAGTGATGCCGTTTGGGCTCACTAATGCCCCTGCGGTATTTATGGATTTGATGAATCGGATCTTCAAACCATATTTGGATCGGTTCGTAGTTGTGTTCATTGATGACATCTTGGTCTATTCAAGAGATGAGACCGAACATGCTGAGCACCTGAGACTAGTGTTGCAAATTTTGCGGGATAAGCAGTTATATGCTAAGTTCAGTAAGTGTGAGTTCTGGTTAAGAGAGGTTAGCTTCTTGGGTCATGTGGTATCCACATCGGGTATTCGAGTTGACCCGAGCAAAATTTCAGCCATACTTAACTGGAAGCCTCCAAGAAATATTACCGAAGTTCGGAGCTTCCTGGGGCTCGCCGGTTATTACCGACGATTTGTCAAAGGTTTCTCGATGATAGTCACACCAATGACGAAGCTACTTCAAAAGGATGTTAAGTTCGAATGGACGGAGAAATGTCAGAAAAGTTTTGATCAACTAAAAACTTATTTGACTAAAGCTCCAATTTTAGTGCAACCCGAATCAGGCAAAGAGTTTGTCATTTATAGTGACGCATCCCTACTTGGGTTGGGTTGCGTATTGATGCAAGAAGGTCGAGTGGTGGCCTATGCGTCGAGACAATTAAAGCCACATGAGAAAAATTATCCGACCCATGATCTTGAACTAGCTGCCATCGTGTTTGCTTTAAAAATATGGCGACATTACCTATTTGGTGAAAAGTGCCATGTATTTTCGGATCACAAAAGTCTCAAATATTTGATGACTCAAAGAGACTTAAATCTGCAACAAAGACGTTGGCTTGAGTTGTTGAAAGATTACGAGCTTGTCATTGATTACCACCAGGGAAAGGCTAATGTGGTTGCGGACGCCTTAAGCCGGAAATCATTGTTTGCTTTACGAGCGATGAATGTGCACTTGTCTATTCTACCCGACAATGTGTTAGTAGCTGAATTAAAAGCCAAACCATTATTGATTCATCAAATTCGTGATGCCCAGAAAGTTGATGATGAATTGGTTGCAAAACGGGCTGAGTGTGTTCCGAACAAGGAATCGGAGTTTCAAATTGATGATGGTGATTGTTTGAGGTTCAGAAGTCGTTTATGTGTTCCAAGGAATTCGGAACTCATTTCGATGATTCTGAACGAAGCCCATTGTAGCCGAATGTCAATTCACCCGGGGAGTACGAAAATGTACAACGATTTGAAACGTCGGTTTTGGTGGCATGGTATGAAACGAGACATCTCCGACTTTGTTTCGAGATGTTTAATATGTCAACAAGTGAAAGCGGAACATCAAGTGCCTTCAAGATTACTTCAGCCAATCATGATACCTGAATGGAAATGGGATCGAGTCACGATGGATTTTGTATCTGGGTTGCCATTGTCGACAAGTAAGAAAGATGCGATTTGGGTTGTTGTTGATAGACTGACTAAGTCGGCTCATTTCATCCCCGTACGTACGGATTTTTCATTGGATAAACTAGCTGAATTGTATGTTTCTCAGATTGTGAGATTACACGGGGTACCGATTTCTATTGTGTCGGATAGAGATCCGAGATTCACCTCGCGATTTTGGAAGAAATTGCAAGAAGCTTTGGGTACCAAGCTGCATTTTAGCACCGCTTTTCATCCACAAACTGATGGTCAATCCGAGCGGATAATTCAGATACTTGAGGATATGTTAAGATGTTGCATCCTCGAGTTTAGTGGTTCATGGGAGTGGTATTTACCTTTGATTGAATTCGCTTACAACAATAGTATTCAATCAAGTATTAAGATGGCACCTTACGAGGCTTTGTACGGGCGTAAATGCCGTACACCATTGTTTTGGACCGAGCTCGGTGAAAGTAAAATTTTCGGAGTTGATTTGATTAAAGATGCTGAACGGAAAGTAAAAGTAATCCGTGAAAGTCTGAAGGCAGCCACAGATCGCCAGAAGTCGTACGCGGATTTGAAACGAAAAGACATCGAGTATCAGGTGGGAGACAAAGTGTTCCTTAAGGTTTCACCTTGGAAAAAGATACTCAGATTTGGCCGTAAGGGCAAATTGAGTCCGAGATTCATTGGGCCGTACGAAATCTCCGGACGAGTTGGTCCAGTTGCGTATAGATTGATTTTGCCCCCTGAACTTGAAAAGATTCACAACATTTTCCATGTCTCGATGCTTCGACGATATAGATCCGACCCGTCGCATGTAATCGCTCCATCTGAGATCGAGATTCAACCTAACTTGAGTTATGAAGAAGAACCGGTTCGCATTTTGATGCGAGAAGTAAAAGAGTTGCGAAATAAGAAAATCCCATTAGTGAAGGTGTTGTGGCATAAACACGGAATTGAAGAAGCCACTTGGGAACTTGAGGACTCTATGAAGGACCGATATCCAAAATTATTCACCAGTAAGATTTTCGGGGACGAAAATTTCTTATGTGGGGGAGAGTTGTGACAACTCTAATGTGACCCTAGTCGGGAAGTGGTTTCGGGACCATAAAACCGAGTTATGAAAATAATTAATTGTTATATTCTATGTTTATTATGTGTGTACATGCATATGTGGAAGTTTCATTCCCTAATTTTGCCAATTGCATGAGGAATTATTAAACAGGGATCAACATGAGACATGGTGAAATATGATAGGCTAATTTTAAAGGGCTTATTAGTGCATGTCAACACAAGGGTGGACTTGCATGTCAAATTGCCCAATTCCCTTATAGTGGCCGGCCAAGATGGATTGATGATGGGCAATATATTTGTTGAATTTGATATTATAATAAGAAATTGGGTTATTGGAGTTATAATAAATAAAAGAAAGAATAAAAAAGAAAGGTAATGAAAACAAAGCTTGTATCCTTGGTTCTTCTTGGCCGATTGTAAAGAGGAAGATAGGAGGGAGGCATTCGGTCATCCTAGGCTAATAGCAAGGTAAGAAATTTATATTAGTTCATGAAATTTTGGTTAAGCTTGAGTAAGATATCAAGCTACTTTGGAAACCCATGTGGAAATTTTGATTTGTGTTATGGACTAGGGCTTTCGGCTATGGTATTTGACAATGGTAAATTTTGTTGTTTCATGATAAATTTAGATGAGCAAAGATAGATGAGTGTTTGAGCTATACAAATAATCATATGTGAGCAATGGGTGCTAAAGGGAAAGGAATCGACCACCTTATTATGTACCAAGGCCGAATGTGTACTTGAATTAGGAAGTTATTGAGTAATGTTTGTACCTTAAGTGATAGAATAGAGGGAATGCTTGGAATGTGATATGTGTGAATTATATGTTAAATTAAGGTTTGCTAAGCTAGCTATTAAGGTGAAATGCAAATGTTAGTATTTGATTTGGTAATAATCTGCTTGGGGACAGCAGCAGTAAGGTGATTTTGGAAAATCGCCATAATTTGTAGGAGTTGAATTAGAAGCTGAGTAAATTATGTCATTAAAGCTTGAAGAGTCTATTTTCTTACAAAAGAAACTATAAAAACAAAAGAGTTACCGATCTTGAGATATTTGAAGTATTGTGGGGCTGAGTCAAAATGACTACTAGATTCCCTGTTCTGTTTTTAGAAAATCATTATAAATTGTACAAAAATGATTATAAGATAAAATTTATATGCTTAAACTCCTTAATGAGTCTAGTTTCAAATGAAATCAAATACAACACATTTTGAATTCTGTAAAATGAGAAATTTGATTTGTAGTGAAGAGTGGTCAAATTAGTCAAACAGTGAAACAAGGGAAACTTTAAGAAAAATATGGTATTGATTGGCCAAGCCTAAAATTCTGAAAATTTTATGGATGGAAGATATACGAGTCTATATTCAGGGAAAATTAACGGCAAGTGATTTGAAGTTTTGTAGCTCCAGGTATAAATAAGTTAGTGACTGCTGCTCAGGAAAACAGCTCGTAGTGAATATGTGATTATGTTGTAAACATTAATGAAAATTTGCTAATGAATTATTTATTGATTTTTATAAAGCTTACTATAATCTATGTGTGTGAAAGTCGAATCAGTATAGATATTATTCTGAAAGTAATACTTGAATAGTCGATTAATGACTATTTTAAAATTTGTTGAACTTAAGCTCAAGAGCAAAGGGGAACTAAATCCGATAAAGGGAAGGAAAAAGTAATTGAATAGCCATTGAAGTCGTTCGACAACATCCGAGGTAAGTTTTCGAGTAATGATCCTACTTGAATTATATTGAAATGATTAGTCATACTATGACGGATAGTCGAATGTGCATAGAGACTATGTTATAAAGCCAATCGAAATCATGCTCTTTGTGTGTGGCTATTGAGCCGAAATTGGAAAGGTTTAATAAATGTTTTGTGTTTGAGCCTTAGTAACGAAAATAAGATATCGGTGTGTTATGATTATTGATATATGTGTGCATGAGCATTTGAATACATCCGGGCTAAGACCCGAAGGCATTTGTGCAAGTTGATATATCCGGGCTAAGACCCGAAGGCATTTGTGCGAGTTGATATATACGGACTAAGACCCGAAGGCATTTGTGCAAGTTGATATATCCGGGCTAAGACCCGAAGGCAATTGTGCAAGTTGATATATCCGGGCTAAGACCCGAAGGCATTCGTGCGAGTTGCTATACCCGGGTTAAGACCCGAAGGCAATTGAGCTTGTGGTTATATCCGGCTAAATTCCAAAGAAACTTGGGTTTGAATGTGAGCGTTTTGTGTTGTAATAAATTCAATTAATACGCTCGACAAACCCAAACGATAAGGTATGTTTGCATGTGCTTCGAAAAAGTCGATTCGTTTTAAATAATATTCGTTCAATCGACTAACGAACTTTCGGCTTTTAGATAGGTTAATACCTTGTGTGTGTATATGTTGATGAAGTGTGAAGTAAGTATGATTATGAGAATGTGAATTAATAAAGTGATTCATTTAGCTATGTGAATGTAATACTTTAGTCAAAGCCGATTTCATTACTTGAAACTTACTAAGCTTTAAAATGCTTACCCCGTTGCTTTGGCTCTCTGTTTTATAGATATTGTTCGTTAGCTATCGGATTCGGGATCATCGAAGTCGAAGTCATCCACACTATCAAAGCTCTTTTGGTACTCTTTTAGTTGAACTCTGGATATGGCATGTATAGGACTACCCCTTGTTGTTTTAAGTACTTTTTGTGATGTATGTGTGTACAGCCATGCGAAAATGGCTCGTAGAAGTGGAGTATGGCATTAGACCATTTGTGTTTATGTATGTATATATATGGTTTCATGATGTGACTATGGATTGGAATGGAAGTGTTGGGCAAATGATCAGCCATTGGAATGGCTAAATATGATCATATGTGGACCTATGTATGACAAAACCCTAGTTGGTCCATGGTAACCACGAAATAGGTAAAGTTTACATTGAAAACAGCTACTGACAGCAGCAGTGGTGTGGATTCGAAAAATCACAAAAATTTGTAGGAATGGAATTAAATAGTGAATAAATTATGTAATCAAACCTTGATGAATCTATTTTCATATGAAAGTAACGAAACAATCATATGAACAGTATATTAAGAGATATTAAAGTTCTCGTGAAATAGGGCCAGAACGGTTTCTGGATCTCCTATTTCGACTTTAATAATTCACCATAAATTATCCAGAGATATTTAGAAGTCATGCCTTATATGTATGGATTTCTCTCTGAGTCTAGTTTCTATAGAAACAAACGGCATGAGTATTGAAGCTCTGTAAAGGGAGATATCCAAGTCAGAATACATGAAGGTCAGAGTAGTCGAACCCAGAATCAGGGGAGACTTTAACTAATAAAATGTACCAATTGGCCCAACCAAAAATTGTAGAAATAAATCCACAGATGGATATATGAGTCTAATTTTGGGGAAAATTTACGGAATCAGTTTTTGAGTTTTTGAACTCGAGATATGATTTTTAAGGCGACAGTGACGCGGTTAGCCAGCTTGTCTGGAATTTTTTTTTAATGGACTGTGAAAACAAAGTAATTAAGTCTGTTAGCACCTCGCGTTCGACTCCGGCAACGGTCTCGGGTACGGGGTGTTACATAGCTGCTACACCTAAGTCAAGCATGGATGTCCACAAGCCCAAAGAATTCAAGGGGACAAGGTCCGCAAGAGATGTGGACAATTTCCTGTGGGGAGTGGAGTAATACTTTTGTGCCAAAGGCATCATGGACGATGCCACTAAGGTAAATACTGCTGCTATGTATTTCACTAACGTTACTTTGATGTGGTGACATCGTAGGTCCATAGACGTGAGATGTGGTGGGATCGAAATTGGGTCTTAAGAGGAGTTTCAAAGTGAGTTCAAAGCACAATTTTATTCAAATTTTACCGAGGATGAAGCTCGGGCAAAGTTTTGTCGGCTTACGCAAAAAGGTACAGTGAGGGAGTATGTAAGGGACTTTAGTGACCTTATGCTTCAAATCTCGGATATGGGCGAGAAAGAAATGTTCTTTTCTTTTATGGATAGATTGAATCCATGGGCGAAGCAAGAGTTGCAACGCTGAGGAGTTTAAGAGTTTACCAAAGCCATGTTTGTAGCAGAATCTTTTGTCGATCTAGGTCCGAGGAAAGACAAGCCTGAGTCTTCCAAACCTAAATTCAAACTAAGGGGTAATGGTGGGGGAGACAAAGACAAGTCTGCTAAAGATGGCGATGGTAAGGCTCAAAGATCATGGGATAGGAAGAAGAAGTGGCCTTTAACTTGTTTCCTTTATGATGGTCTGCATATGATCAAGGACTATCCGGAAAAGGCCACTCTTTCTACCATAGAACCAAATGACGAGGAAGATGAGATGACCTAAAATCTCAATTCAAAACTGAAAGGTGTCGAAGATAAGATGAGTCGTGGGCTGATGTTTGTAGACATTATTGTGGCAGACAGAAGATTGAATGTGCTTGTTGACACAGGTGTGTCAGATTTATTCATGTCAAAAGAGATTGCTCATGATCTCAGGCTCAAAATAGAGAAGGAATTAGGTTGGATCAAGACCGTAAATTCAAAAAGTGTTGAGATAGAGAGTGTGGCCAAAGGAGTTGAGATCCAACTTGGTAAATAGACTGATAAAGACACCATTAAGGTAATACCACTTGATGACTTTGACTTTGTGGTTGGATTAAGCTTTCTTGATCGAATTAACGCAAGTATTTTTCCTTTTAGAAATTATATGGTGATATCGGACCTAAACCATCGATGTATGGTACAAATGAAAAGGAAAGGAGGTATGGAAGAAAAACATTATCGGCGATCCAAATTGCCAAAAGAGTCCGTAGAGATGAAGCCTCCTATATAACCACATTGAAGGCTGAGGAAGTCTTTAAGCCCATTGGTGAGATTCCAAAACAAGTGAGCCAGTTATTGCGGTCTTTCAAAGATGTGATGCGTGCCAAATTACCAGAGAATTACCACCAAAGAGGGAGGTAGATCACAGAATTGAGTTAGTGCCCAATTTAGAGCCACAAGTGAGGGCCCCATATCGTATGTCCCCGTTAGAATTAGAGAAGTTGTGAAAACAATTAAAGGAGTTCTTAGATGCGAGATTCATTAGACTATCTAAATCTTTGTTCGATGTGCTAGTGTTGTTCTAAAAGAAGCACGATGGGACATTGAAGATGTGCATCAATTATCGAACCTTAAACAAAACCACTATAAAGAACAGGTACCCAATTCCCCTTATTGTAGATTTGTTTGATCAACTTGATAGTGCAAGATGGTTCATGAAGTTAGACTTGAGATCAGTGTACCATCAAGTATGAATAGCTAAAGGGGACGAGCCTAAGACAGACTGTGTGACGCCCTATGGTTCGTATGAGTTTGTTGTGATGCGCTTTGGGCTAGTGAATGCTCCAGCCATATTCTGCATCCTAGTGGTGTACAGTAAGTCTCTTGAGGAGTATGTGAGGCATTTGAGGGTGGTATTCCAAACCTTGAGAAAGAATGAGCTATATGTCAAAGAGGAGAAGTGCTCATTTGCCTAACGAAAGGTGTCATTCCTAGGACACATTGTGGGAAGTGGCAAGATCCAGATGGACAAAAGCAAAACTTGAGCCATTGTCAATTGTGAACCACCAACCAATGTGATAGAATTGAGGTCTTTCCTTGGTTTGGCGAACTATTAACAACACTTCATCAAAGGCTACTCCAAAATCATAACACCCTTGACAAACTTGTTGAAGAAGAGTAAGGTGTGGAATTGGGATCCCCAATGTGAGAAGGCATTTAATCAAGTGAAACAAGTAATGATGAAGGACCCCGTACTTGCTTTACCGAATTATTTGAAATTGTATGGGGTACACACAAAAGCATCAGACTATGCAATTGGGGGAGTACTAATGCAAGATGGACATCCAGTTGCTTTCGAGAGTCAAAAGCTTAATAAGACGGAGTGGCGATACACGGTCCAAGAGAAAGAGATGACTGTTTTGGTACATTTCTTGCGCACATGGAGATACTAGTTGTTGGGGATCCAAGTTCGTGGTATTTACTAATAATGTTGCAAACAATTATTTTCTAACTCAGAAAAAGTTGTCTCCCAAACAGGTTCGTTGGAAAATTTTCCTAGCAGAATTTGATTTTACTATGGAGTATAAACTGAGGAATGCCAACACTGTGGCTGATGCACTTAGTCAAAAGATAGAGTTTGCGGCGATCAACCAACCTGATGGTTCCCTATTGGAGCGAATTCGAGAGGAATTGTCCCAGGATCCTGCAATTAAAAACTTGATCGAGTTTTCCAATGAGGGGAAAACAAGGAGATTTTGGCTTGAGGGAGAGTTGCTATACACTTATGGGCATCGTCTTTATGTACCTCAGTATGGTAAATTATGCAAGGAAGCATGAAGGAGTGTCATGACTCGAGATGGGCTGGCCATCCAAGGATGCATTGCACTTTGGCCTTTTTAGAGGATCGTTACTATTAGCCTCACATGGGTGAAGATGTTGAGACTTATGTGAAAACTTGTCTAATTTTCCAATAAGACAAGGTTGAGTTAAAGACTCCAGTTGGTTGTCTACAACCCTTGGCCATTCTGGAAAAATTATAGGAGAGTGTATCCATGGACTTTATTGTTGTTTTGCTTAAGTCTGATAGTTTTGCAAGTATTCTTGTTATGGTGGACAAGCTTTCCAAGTATGGAATGTTCATTCCAGCAACCAAAAAGTGCCCTGCTGAGGAGGCAACTTGTTTGTTCCTTATACATGTGGTGAAGTATTGGGGAGTGCCACAGTCTGTCATCAGTGATCGAGACAGACGATTCACGAGCTGATTCTAGACAGACCTATTCAAGTCAATAGGTTAAGACTTGAACTTTTCAACTAGTATGTATCTGTAAATCGATGGGCAAACTAAACAAGTGAATGCATTGTTGGAGACATATTTTCGACACTATGTGAGTGTCACATAAAAAGACTGGACAAAGTTTTTGGACGTAGTTCAATTCTCATACAACTTGCAACAAAGTAGAGCAATGAATCAAAGTCCATTCAAGATAGTGACGGAGCAGTAACCACTCACACCCAATGTTGTTGTAACCCGTTATACAGGACCGAATCCAACAACTTGTCGTTTTGCAAATGATTGGAAAGAGAAGAATGACTTAGCCAAAGCTTGTTTACATAAAGCGAGCAAGCACAACAAGAAGTGGGTCAATCAAAATCAAAAGAATGTGCAATTTTAGGTTGGTGATTCAGTCCTTGCTACACTACACTTGATTTTGCAACATAATGGCTTGCACAAAGGGCTTGTGTGTCGGTATGAGGGACCTTTTCGAGTCTTGAGGAGAGCAGGCAAGGTGGCCAACAAGATGGAGTTTTTGAAAAAGCTCAAACTCCACCCAGTGTTTCATGTAAATATGTTTAAGCCATTCTATGAGGATCAAGAGGATCCAAATTGAGGCAAGTTAGAATAAGCACTAATGGAGGTAAAGGTCTCCTATAATCGTAAAATTGAAAGTATCGAGGCAGACCGTGTGATTAGGTGAAAGTACTATAGGCGGAGACATGAGTACTTAGTGCGATGGAAGGTACTTCTTGACAGTGAAGCAAGTTGGTAACCTACCGAGGCCTTATGGCAGTTCCAAGGTAAGATAGACCAGTTCTATGTGGAGGACTCGACAAGGGCGTCACTAGAATAGGTGGAGGAGAATGTCATGGGTTGTGTATGGAGCCTGCAAGCATAGAAAAATTGTATGATCCATCATGATCAAGGGAGGTTATTGGCATAATCAAACTGGCTCGTTGCTTGGAAAGAATGAAGGCTCATCTATAAAGTACGACCAAGTCAAAGATATGCAAACTTAGAGATAACTTATAAGCTTAGAAGATATAACAAATGTAATATTAGAGATATGATAATTTTTAATACTAGCCATTGATGTACTTTAATCCGTACCATTGATTTTGGGGAGGCTCAACTATAAATAGAGGCCTCTCCCCCTCATTGTAAATAATTCATTGAGTAATAGAATCCTGAGAGCATTCTCCCAAAACTCACTCTTGTATTCTTAGCTTTTTTGTTGCTTTATTCTTATATTTCAAATTTGTTCATCTTTGTTCTTCATTAGTGTCTTAGAAGAATTTTGTTTGATTGTCAATTGCTGAGAGTTAGGCTGACTTAGGTGTTTTTGGAAGAAGAAAACCCCTAAGGACAAATGGATTATGAGGCGAAAATCTAAGTCCGTGACACTTGTACCTTAATGAACTATCTGATTGAGAAAATTAAGGGATCAAACTTTAATTAAAACATATACTAACCTCATAAATATTAAATAATAATATTTATGGTCTCGAACATCAAAAATGGGATTCCGAAACCACATTTTTTAATACCAGTAACTTTAGGATCATTACACTTGTACTTTATTTAACTGTCAATTAAAGAAAATTACTAGACCAAATTTTAATATATTTCTATTCGAGCCTCTTAAATCTTAGATATTAATATTTACGAACACGATTTACGGAAATGACATTTTGGAACTATAATTTTTAACACCACTAGTAACCGAATCGTTACACTATTAGTAGCATATATTAATCAATATGATAGGGTTTAATAAATTAAACCTAATACCTTTGACAAGGTTAATCAAGCTTGAGTGTATGTTGATCTGGGTAGTTTGGTATAGTAAGAGTGGACATAGTTTTCTAGCCTTACACCTATCATTTGTATTCAGGAGGCAGCATAGACATATGGGATGCCACAAAGGTCCCATTTTTTTGCATAAACAAGAATAGGAACCTATATCAACCACATGCTTGTGTCATAATCCACATTCAACCTCATATTCGCCATTACTGACATAAATTGACCAATACTAGCATACATAAAAAAAAGAAAAAGAAGAAGAAGCAAAATCAGTTTAGCTTTATTCCCCAAGCACAAAAAAGGAATAAGAATTGACCAAGCTCAAGAAATGTACTTATTGGCCTATAGTATAATTTGCTCAAGCTTCTTATGGATCATTGGACACAAATGTCTAGGGTGCTTCTCAATAGCTTTTTTTTTACTTACCAATCTCCCCATCAACTTTGTTCTAATGATCTCTATCATTATCAATATTAACTTATCTCTAGCTTCCAAAATAACCTAAATTAAGAAGAAAAAATAAATAAAGTGTCAGTATTGATAGAACTAAATAAAGAAATTGTTAGTCAAGTTAAGATGTAATTAACAATAAATAAAGTGTTAGCATTGCTAAGAAGCATGTCAGAGTTGCACCTAGTGGAGAAATGTGCTCTAGACTAGTGAACAGTGTAACACCCACTATTGGCAGGTGCTGAGTTTAGGCGAGTAACCCGAAGTAATTTGTGTGGCAGGATCCTATTCACCTAATCGATGCTTTTGAGCAGATAACTCAGGCGCATAGTTAATGATAGAGTATAAGGTAAGGATTGTTCTCGGAATATGGGGATATGTATAGAGGAAGGGGTCGGTAGGTGTATCAAGGATTCTTGGGTAATGAGGGTATCGCCAAAGGTAAGTTATGTCAATTTGATCTAGTTACTGTGCAAGTTACATTCTAACAAGATGGTCAAGAATGAACGAAGGGATAAATTAATGATTCGTAAAGATTTTGGATTCTCGTATATGTTTCTTTACAACTATAAGCCACTAATAAGGGCAATTTTGAGAGTTAGTGATTCAAGTCATGTGACACCTTATACCCGACCCAATTGTTGGATCCAAATATAAAATGCCATATTTCATTGCCGAAGCAACTCACTTTTCTATTTTATCTTTTTTTTTTGAAAAGGAAACGTAGTGGTAAAATTATTTTATAAAAATTTTAGCAACATTTCTGCCTATTTTACGTAAAAACCCCTGCAAAAATTTAGATTTCACAATGTAATCACATTCAATTCATCTCCCAAATCAATTCCCCACACTTCGATTTCTCAAAACATACCAATAAACTAGATTTCTATGCTTTATTTCATCCAAAACATTCGCTATAAAGAACTAGCAAAGAAAACATAACGAAAATATTTAAATTTAGTTTACGACATAGTATTATATATATACACCTAGGTTCGTGCCATTTATATAAACTATAAAGTAAACTTTTCACTAATATTGTTTGAGCTAATCTTCAGTTCTTCAGATGTTGTTGGAACAACCTATTGAATCTAACCACCTGCGCACGGAAAAATAGACAAACCGTACGCTAAGCAATTTTTATGCTCAATGGTGCTAATATCATATAAATCATTACATAAGTATTGAACATAAATTAAATGATAGAAATAAATTAAAAAATGATTATAAATATTATTTATAACATCACAATAAAAAAATTATAAAATTGATAAACTTTAATATTTTGATATTGACAAATCGAATAAAGAAAATACTATTTTTAATTAAAGTCAAAATTGCGTAATTAATTTAATTTGCACAAAATAGAAATTCAAATAAATTCAAATTTTGTTCTTGTTTTTCCTTGATACACCTTTGGCGATACCCTCATTACCCAAGAATCCTTGATACACCTACTGATCCCTTCGTCTATACATATCCCCAAGAAAATTATAAAATTGATAAACTTTAATATTTTGATATTGACAAATCAAATAAAGAAAATAATCTTTTTAATTAAAGTCAAAATCGTGTAATTAATTTAATTTGCACAATATGGAAATTCAAATAAATTCAAATTTTGTTTTTGTTTTTCTTTCAATTTGGACCTGTACTAAAGTTTAGACTCATAACTAGATACACGAATCCGCCACCCCGAGTTGTTCGGCAACGATGGCTATCAAAGTAGCCCATGACCCTCTGGGAATTGGGACTACCCACGACCGTGTGAGAATTGAGGCTAACAATAATAACAACTGACCAATTTGGAATTTTCTTCCTCGACCCTCTAGAAATTGGGGAGATCTAAATCATCTGTGGCATATTGTAACATAGTGTAATGGGGTAAAAACCAAGTGTCATGATTCGTTTCAATTCTATTCTATTTTCACATCATTCTCATTTTAATTTCATTTCATGTTCAAATCATATATCGCCTAATGTAAAATTAAGCTTCCAATACAAACTTACTATACATTTGCTTGTTCAACCATTTGAAATCTTAATATTCAAATTCAACTCAAAATCATGAATTTACTAATTTTATCATTAAAATCTTAATTTTCAATTCAAAACATAAACTTTTAAATACTAATTAAATCATTCAAATATCATTAAAAAATATTAAGAATAAAATTTATATAGTTATTCATAGTTAAATAAATATTAAAAGTATCATGTAATGCAAATAAGATATTAGTACAAACCGAAGTTTTAATCGCTTTACTCCTTTTCTTCGCCTTTCTCTTTCAAGATGTTCACTTCGTTTTTAGCTACAATAGGGCCAATTTAATATGAAACAACATCATTTATCCATTCTAAAACTAAAACTAATAAAAACAAACTTAAATCTGCATGATTATTCATATTGGCAACTTAAGTTTTCTAGTCTGAAATTCGTATATCTTTCGACTCGATTATCATTTAGCATCAATATTAAAACTAATAAAAACAAACTTAAATCTGCATGATTATTCATATTGGCAACTTAAGTTTTCTAGTCTGAAATTCGTATATCTTTCGACTCGATTATCATTTAGCATCAATATTACACAAAGTGACCAATATTCTATACTTCCCCTTTAACATGACCAAATATACCAAATAAACTTTCCATCCATTTTTATTTCTTTTTTCACACTTCTAAGAAGCTAGAATTCATCTTCTAATCACTTTCTATCCAAAAATATACCTACTTCACTTAAGTTTTCTAAGCTTCCATCAATGTCCTTTAATGACAACTTTCAAAATACTTGATAAAATTTAAAACTATTGTTATATATATGTAAAAAAATCTTCAAAGATTCAAAATCTAAAAAACAATTGAAGAAAAACCATACCTTATACTTGAATTTGAAGGAAAATAATGGAAGTAATTTTTTTTCTTTCCCACTTTTTTTTGACGTGAAAAAGAATGAAAGATGAACATCATTCTCTCTTTTTCTTTTTTTTATGTATTATAATAATTAATACAATATTATTACTTAATAAAAAATCATTTAAAAGCCATCATGAAACCATTGATTTTTTCTAAGTATTGGTAAAACTGCCATTAAGTCATTTCCATCAAAATAAAAATAGGATAATTGCACTTTAGTCTCTATAATTTTCTAACTTATTCAATTTAATCCCTGAACTCGATACCAAATTTTTAACTTAACCACATCCTCCTACTAATATTCCTCTGTGTTTTCATGTCTAACGGTTTTCTCTAAAAACGATCACAATTTCTTATACTACTATTTATTTATAGATCACTTATTCAAGGACTTCTACCATAAATATTCTTCTTCTTTTTTAAAAAAAAATGTGGGGATGTTACATGTCAAGTTTCGCTATGAGAGTATGGGTTTTACATATTATGATGTGAGCTTTAGAAGAAAAATAAGTTATCTTCTTCCTTCTATTTGGAAACACCATTGCTGACTTGATTTAGAGCTGATTAAGGATCTTTATTGTTGAGCTAAAACTAAGGATCAGAGTTTATGCAGAAGGTTCTTTCATATTTTGGCTAAGTATTATAGACTTTCATGTTGACTTCTGAAAGCGTAAGTTTGTTTTATGTGTGTGTAAATAGTAAGATGAGGAAGTAAGGTGTTGCATGGAGGTTATCTAGGTTCCAAATTTTGATAAAAGTCATATGAATGAGTTTTAAAGGTATCCATATGTCTTATATGCAGTGATTGTTGGGTTTTTGTATTGGATGTTTGGGATCTGAAGATCAAGTTGTTGTTCATGGGTGTCAGGTGAGTCCTTAAGCTAACTTTTGTATATGTATATTGGTTTTCTTTATGGTAAGCTCCATATGAGTTTTTAGGCGAATCATGCATGGTCTTAAGATAAGAATAGAGAAAATGGAATGCGTAAGAGCATGTGGAAAATTCGCAGTATGGATTAATTAGACTTGAAGAACAAATCTTAGTAAAGGCTATGTCTGGTAGACTAAAGAAGGTTATTATATGTCTGTAATTATTAGAAGAAAAAGGGTATTTTCTAGAAAGAATCAAATCGTATAATTAAAGAATGTATCTTCTATCTATGTACAAAATCATTCATAGATTTTGAAGAAATGATGGCTTAGAGTATATATGTAAGAATAACATTATTTTGTCTGTATGGGTCTCTGGAATGGGTATGGTTAAAGAATCACAAAAGTACGGAGTGAAGAACGTGAGTATTGTATTAAACATGCGAAAAGTAAGGCATGATTTCAAATTCAAGGGTGACATCTATGGTACGAAGAATGACATTCTAGAGAGGTATTCGCTAGAGACAAGTTGTGAAACAATAAACAACGAGAAGGCTAATTGAATTGTCAGATGTTGAATACAAAAAAGATTCAGGTAAATAGGTTTTTATCTCACTAAGTTCTCATGAACTTACCTTTGTGCTTTATGTTATAGTAAGTTGATTTGAGTCTACGCCAGGAGGGACGACGCTAGGGCTTCACCAAAGTAGTGGGAGGGTAGGTTATTATGCATACAAAACGAGTTGGTAGCATACATGCTGTCAGTAGCATTACTTAATATTTACAATTTGAGATAATGTAATTAAGTTATGAGGTATGCTTGTAAGTCCTTGTAGTATAAATTCTTGAAAGATAATAGTAATTTTTCAATGTAGATTCAATTGAATTTTTTCTTGGGAGATTATTTTAAATTAAGTTGTATTAATTATGAAACTCAAGTATGAGTATTTAAGTGTAAGCCTGTATTTGTTTTGTAACACCTGAGATCTGGATCTGGTGAATTAGATTAGGTTGAGGGCGTTACAGACAGGGTCATTCACCTTCAATCGCTTGTAAGCTAAACTTGAAAATGCCTTCATCTCAGCTATAGCATCATCAAATTCTCTCACATAAGTTACTTTGGCAACTTTCCACAAAGCATTCTTTAGGGCTTTCACTTTGTTATTTGCCTTGGAATTGAAATTTGTGTAAATGTACCTTACACAATTTATAGCCTAGGCATTAAGGAATAAACCTAAAATTGCTTCCACAAATCCCTATCCAAATATTCAACAAATAATCAGTAAGCAATCTAGAACTTAAATGTAACAACTCGTTTTTTCAATGGTATCAAAAACAATGGTTTTGGGATCTCAATTTCGACTAGTGAGTTTGTAAATATTATTACTTAATATTTACCATCCAAATATAGTAATATAGTGATTCGAGATTTGATAGATTTTTATTACTTGGTCAATTAGTCAATATACAAGTGATTTGTACCTTAAGTTAGTGGTTTTGGAAAAGGAGGTATCAGGACCTCATTTTCATAAATCGAGCTTGTAAATATTATAATTAAATATTTACGAAGTTATTATATAGGTGAATTGAGGTTTAGCCCAAAAATTTTGATGATTTGATAGTTAACTAAGGAAAAATGAACTAAATTGTAAAAACCGTAAAAGTTTATCGATATTGATTTTTATTAGTTAAAAAGGCTTAAATGTCAAAGTGAGAGGTTTTAAGAGGCAATAATAGCCTTTTTAATATGGTGGACGGTTAGTGCTTACTTCCTTTAATTATTTTATGTTAAAATTATGTTAATTTAATATTAATAATTTTTAAATCATGAAAACAAAAGCATCACCATCTTCATTTTTATTTTCCATCGAAAAATAGAACACCAAACCTATATTCTTTTAGAACTCTAGGTTCGGCCAAGGTTAGAGGCCTTGCATTGTCAGCTTTTCAATCTCATTTTTAGTAAATTTTATGTTTTTTAGATCGTTGCAATTAGGTCCAACTAACTCATATCTCCGTTTTCAGAACTTTCAAAGTTTTAAAAGTTGTCATTGTTGTTATTTGAATTTTTTGAATTTTAATAGTAGATTTTGATGCTTGGAAATGAAATAGGACTAATTTGATAAGTGATTTTTTGTTAGTTTTGAGTTTAGGGACTAAAATGTAATAATCTAAAGTTTGATATTAACTTTATGAAATTTATGTATTTAAAGGGATGTACATGGATGAAATCAAATTTTAAAATAAAGCTTGAATTTGAAATATATAATAGTTTCAATTTTAGGGACTCAATTAAATAAAATGAAAAACTTGAGGGATTATTTGATAGATGAAATTAAACTGTCATATAACTTTAGTATGTTTTTAAATGAGGGTTGTAATTGATAATTGAATAAAATGATATTTTCAACAACCGGAGGACATACACGAAAGAAGGAAAATTTGTTGAATAGTCCCTAACACCTTATCCGTTGTTATTTTTGTTAGGTAAGTTCATATGAGACTTACTTTTTAAATTCATAATATAGTTGTAATACTCTGATTTGCCTTTTAGATCATATTGTTAGGTATATATATTGTCTCAGTATCAAATGGATTAATTCGATAAAACTTGATATGTATGATAAATATGGGAAGATACATAACATCGAAAGGATGTAAATTGCTATAAAAATGGATTAATTTGTAAGAAATGTTGATAAATGAATTGATAGTTGGTTTTGATTAATCGAATCATATTGATGTGAATTTGATTAGTTATTGAGATAAAATACTTAAATGAAAGGCATTTAGATGTGTATAGGATAAATAAACTATGTGTAGAGTATTGCATAATATTGAGATGAATTTGTTACATGCTTTAGTGATTGGAAATGTTGTGCTAACATGAATGTATTGAATCTTTAATAAGTGCTATTGATAGCACTATGGTGCTCCTAACAGTACTTTCGTACTTCTAATAGCACAACAATGCTCCTGACCGTACTTTCGTACTCTTAGTAGCACAACGGTGCTCCTGACAGTACTTTCATACTCCTGATAGCACAACAGTAGATTCATGTATGGACTTAAGCAAAGATCTTGCGCTCATGGAATCAAATATTTGACCAAACGATCAAGATTTTTGGATTTGAGCAAAATGTAGATGAACCTTGTGTTTATAAACATTTAGAGGATGGAAAGGCGGTCTCTCTCGTTCTATATGTCAATGACATTCTACTCATTGGAAATGATGTAGGGACATTGTCATGGGTTAAACTATGGTTTACCCAACAGTTTAGCCTGAAGGACTTGGGAGAAGCTAATTTTGTTCTAAGCATTCGAATCCTAATGGATCAAAAGAACAAAGTGATAGCATTATCTCAGGCTTCATACATAGACAAGATATTCGAGTGTTATGCAATGATCGATTCGAAGAAGGGAAATCAACCTTCCGTATTAAGATTTCATCTCTCTTTAGAGGACTGTCCTAAGACAATAGAAGAAAGAGAGAATATGAGAAAGGCTTCTTGTGCTTCGACAATAAGAAGTCTCATGTATGTTATGCCATGCCATGCCCACGCCTAGATATCTATTTTGCAATGGAGTTGCAAGGTTGATATCAGACGAATCCAAGACTAAAGCACTAGCAAGCCGTTAATTATATACTCAAGTGTTTACGAAGAACGAGGGATTATATGTAATGGCCTAAATTCAAGGTTATCGGAATATTGGTTTCGTAGCCAAAAATCCAATTTAAAAATAAATTTATTTTAATATTTTTGCATGAATATTGATATGGTAGGAAAATCGTATGAAAATATAGATAGAAAAATTTTATCGATTTAGTGGTTAGTTAGAAAATGAAAATTATTGAAGAAATTGGGTAAAAAAAGGTATCGAGACCTCGATCTCATAAAACTGAGTCAAAAATATTTTTATAAATATTTATGAAATGTTAGTAATATGGTATTAAAATTTCGTTTGAAAATTTTAATGTTTGGGTAGTCAATTATGTGAAAAGGACTAAATTGAAAAAGGTGTAAAAATTACTAGAAGGGTTAAATAGCTCAATTGTTAAATGAGGAGGGACATAAATTGCAAATAAGCCCAAAAGGAGATATTTTGGGTGGCATAAGCTGAGAAAAATCACGAGAATTGGTGAAATAACAAATTTTACTAGCATAAAAATGGGACCAAATTGGAATATCTAGAATTCTCTTTATTTTTCAGCATTCTCATCAGCCAAAAACATCCTATGGGTTTATTCAAGCTGGTTTTTCATAATTTTTGCACCAAGTGAGTTAATCCTTACCTTTTTCTTGTAATTTTTATGTTTCTAAGACTTTTACAATTAGGTCCTATTACTAAATTCATTAGTTTTTGATTTTATGAATAAAACTGGAAGTCACCATGGTTAAGTGCTGTAAGTTTATGATAAAATAGCATGAAATTTAAAGCTTTAATTTGTTTATGAGATGACTTTATTAGGTAATTTCAAAAAAAATTGATTTGTAAGACCTAATTGTGAAAAGGCTTGGAATTAAAGTCTAGTGCTAAAATTCTGATTTCCAAAGGTTATAAAGTAGTTTAAAGTGATAGAATAAAGTTTTAATTGAGAAAAATAAGCACAATTGAGAGGTTAATTGAGCAGGGATGAAATTATCATTTATTGAAAGCTTAGGGGGAAAATGATAATTAACATCATGCACTAAAACAGTTTTGGATAGCAGTAGTAGTCTAAATTTGAAAAATTGCCAAAAATTATAGAGATCAAATTAGAGGATGAATAAAATATGAAACTAAATCTTATTGAGTCTAGTTTCTTATAAAAGAAACAGTGTAAGCAATGGAAATGTAAATCATGAGATATAATAGATTTTGTGAGACAAGGTCAGAATGAATTCGGGTTCCCCTGTTCTGACTTTGGAAAATCATAAAAATTTGGAGAAAAATAATTATGGGCTTAAATTTATATTTTTAAAATCCTTAATGAGTTTATTTTCAAAAGAAACAAACGAGAACGATCCGAATTTTGTACAATGAGATAATTAATTTTTAGTGAAGAGGGATCGGAATTGTCAAATAGTGAAACAGGGGAAACTTTAAAGAATAAACTGTACTTATTGGCTAAACAAAAAATTCTGAAAATTTTATGGTAAGAATATATGTGAGTCTAGTTTCTGGGAAAATTATCGGATCTTAATTTTTAGTTTCGTAGCTCAAGATATAAATAATTTAGTGACTATGACTCAGTGAGACAACTTTGAATGCACTATAAATAATAATGGAATTATAGAGAATGTTACATATGAACATGAAATGTAGTAGATTAATGATTAAATTTATTTATTTAGATCCAGAAAATTCAAATATGAAGCTAGATCAAGGAAAAGAAAAAGTTCGGGATTAGTAGATTTTTGTTTACGAACAAGTACCGAGGTAAGTTCGTGTAACTTGAACTATATTCTTAAATTCTTGAAACGTTTGTTATTGATATGAATATGATTTGAATGTTCATTGTATGAAAATTGATGAAATATTGATATATTTGATAAAAAGGGGAAGAAATCCCAGTTGAATGAAAGAAAAATTCGATGGCTCTTTGAGAAGGAATTGACGGTAAAAAGGATCTAGCCCGAACGGGTGATCCTATCCTGATATAGCCCTCCCGAAGAATATGTGGAAAATGGATTTAGCCCGGACGGGTAATCCAAATTAGAGTCTGAATTTAGCCTGGACTGGTAATTCAGATCCAAGCTCATTAGAGTATTTGTCATTGCAGGGGATTTAGCCTGGACTGGTAATCCCGCTGTAAGGATGAGGTTTGCGGGAGTGTGCTCTCTGAAATGGAAATGTGCGCACATGAATATGAATTGACGGACCCAGATTTGTACATTTAGGTGTACCCTTGAAAATCCATCGAAATTCCAAGTAGTTCAACAGGATAAATATGGAAAAATAACAAGGAAATGGAAATCATGGTATTGATGAGCTCATCAATCATGATATATATTATTGATAAATGGAAATTATTGGACTAATTTGAATGTTGAGTTTGTGCATGATAGGGGAATAATGTATTGAATGGGTGTATGAATGTTTATTGCATTGTATTGAAAATATTAGGTAAGTATAATTCTTGTTACATGAACTTACTAAGCACAAAGTGCTTACCCTGTTTCTTTTTCCCCTGTTTTGTAGTGTTAAAAGCTCGGAGGTCGGATTCGGTCAGAGACGTATCACACTATCAACCTCAAGATCTCGGTATATAAAGAAACTTTATTTTGGAAATCAATGGCATGTTTAAGCTAGTAAAGTAAATGTTAATGTGAAATGAATATATGGTTAGCCATTGGTATGGCTAACAAATTTTGGTTTTGGTATGTGATGAGGTTATCTTATGAATATGTTAAATCTATCTTGAAAATATGTTGAAATGGATTGGTTGTGTTGGATTGGTCTCGGTTTAAAATTGTAGGGAAGGTTAGAAATTTATAAAGAGGTTATATTGAGTTTTTTTTTAAAATAAAAATAAAAATTCTTATGATTTTGATATAGTCTCTGTTTATTCTCGATGTATGTTTTGGGCTTCGGAGGTCTATCCAAGGGACATCATAATATGTTTCGATAAATGAATAGTATTTAACTCGTAATAATGGAAATTAATTCGGTAAAATCTGGTAATGCCTCATACTCTATTCCGGCGACGAATACGGGTAGGGGGTATTACATTATATGCATATGTATTCTGGAGGAGATCTCATTCTTCTTGAATATACTGATTCTAACTTCCAAATGTTCCGGAATACGAGGAAATCGACATCAGCCTGTGTTGTTTGCCCTAGATGGTGGGTCTATAGTGTGAACAAGTGTCAAATAAGGTTGCACTGTTGACTTCACTATGGCGAGCTGAATATGAGGTATGAAAAATCTATGACAATATAACAATGTGGATATAACTAAAATCGAATAAATAACATAAGGACAAAACACATAAGGGAGACAGTAGTGTTTGATAGAATGGTAGACGTAGTTAAAGATCGCATATGAGGAAAAACTTTGAGGATTTGTTTAGCCAAGACTCTTATAGCTAGAGAGTTCTTTGGGAAATATATGGAAGGGTACAAGAATGCGAAACATGACTCATCTACTTCACTAGGGCAAGTGGGAGACTGATGGATCTGATGCCCTAAGTGTACTATTTTCGTTTAAGTACACTTGTAATTTTTTTCAAACAAATTGGTTAATAAAACAAATTCATTGATTACATTAATATACTTTGTATAATTGTCCTCACATGGTTTTTGCACGCAAAGCAAAATGGAAGTAAATGTTGCTTATTAGTTGTCTAATGTTTAACTAATACTAAGTGATATTACGCAGTCAGATCGTAGTACGGAAAGACAACTTGTATTAGTAGATGAACTTGAACATGTCCTTAATCTAATCAGAAATGAGCAAACTATTGAAAGACTAATATGTCATCTATCAAGTCCAATTGGGGAGATGCCTTGTCTTGGGCATCAAAATGGACGACTCCCAGAAGATAGAGACATAGATGTGACTGATTGGACTGAAAGTACACCGGACAGAACCCAAGTAGAATAGATCATTAATTTGTTTATGGATTTATTCACTTCTGACGTTCATAGTGTGACATACCTAAATCTTGAGTGGATGGCAAACTATGTATGCATGACTCATGCATTTTGATATAAGTAAAAGTCTAAGTTCAAATAGATAAGGAACTGAAAGCTGGTGCGTTGGGTGTATGACTTCTGTAGTATGTAGCGTCATTTGCAATAGTGGAATTTATAGCCCAAAACATGGGTAAATGATATCCTCTCATTGAAATTACATAGTTGATGAAAAGTAAACGTGGTCGCGGGTCATCATCTTTGTGATGGATGACTTGATCACTATTTGATAGTGATTGACTTTTCATGAAGGAGGATGTAATGGTTATCATGAGATAAAAGATGATCATATTAGGAAAATAGATATTATCCCGAAGAGAACAATGATATCCTATTAGGGTAACATACTAATGACAAGGTCATTGGACAAGCACTAAGTAGTTGCTTTCATAATGGTATGTCGTTGGGGAAAGCTTAGTCACGATACTATAGTGGAATGACTTTGTGACTAAATAAGTTTATAATTAATAGGTGAAAAGCCAGAACTTAATTATAAATTATTTGAGCCTCAACTTCATATGGCCAATCGGTCCCTCCATTAGCTCGTTGAAATCAGAAATGAATTGCGTGTTTGAATAAAAATGAAATGAATGAATAGAAAAAGAGAAATGAGAAACATTTATGAATGATTATGGTTTTCTCCGAAATGGAGAAATGGAATCATTTGGAAATTAATGTAGGTTTCTAAAAATGGAAATGAAAATGAAAATGAAAATGGAAATTTGCAATCCTATACAGGATTAATTAAAAAATGATGGAAGAATGAGTTTATGTTTTTGGATTGTTTTGAAGCACAAAAATGAAAATAAATCAATCGGTCATAGAGAACATATTGAGTTGTGACATATTGAATGAATTTTCTCAAAATTTTACCGGCGGTAAAATTGGCATGAGAAAATTAGGGGTGAGCATTCGATCGAATCGAATCGAATCGAATCGAAAATTTTCGAATTAATCGAGTTTTCGAATCTCATTTTATCATCCTAACTTTATTTGAAGTTTTCTCGAATCGAGTCGAGTGAGATGGAATTCGAATCGAATCGAATCGAATATATTTGTTCGAGTTAAATTTTAAAAAATAATTTTGGGTCCTTGTAACCATTGTCACCCATCGTAATAAAATTTTTCCACCTTAATCAAATTTTTTATTAACTTTCATCACTTCATAATTTATTTATTATTTTTTTATATATTGGTTAGCTTCTTTGCTTGCTTAGTTGTTTCAATTATCTTCAGATTCTTGTCACTATGTATTTTAGAATTAAAAAATATATTAAATGTAAAAATATGATTTTTTTTAATAAAAGTTATTTTAAAAATAAAATGTGAAATTGATACCAATATAAAATTTTAACATGAATATTTTATGGAATAATTAATAATTCAATTTTAATATAAATATTCAATATGACTAAACAATTCACTAATATAAATAATATAAATGTGAAATTTAATTTAATAATATAAATAGTAGATGTAAATAAAATTATTACTATTTATGTTTAGTGATTTTTTTTGGATAATTTTGATTTTTTATTTGAGAGTAAAGGGTGAGAAGTAAAAGTTTAGGGGAAAAATAAAAAGTTTTGGGGAATAAAAGTTTGAGGGAAAGTAAATAGGGGGGAGTAAAATTTTGAAGGGGGAGTAAAATTTTGAAGGGAAAATATTAAAAAAAATTGGAGGGGGGAGGGTTTGGGATAGATGGGAGGTGGGATGGGAAGGGAATAAAAGTTTTAGGGGAAAAGTGGGAGGGAGTAAAATTTTGGGGGAAAATAAAAGGTTTTGAGGGTTTTTGGGAGTAAAATTTGGAGAAAAAATAAATGGGAGAGTAAAATTTTGGTGGGAAATGGATTTTGGGTAGATTGGGGGGTTGGGAGGGAGGGGAGTAAAAGTTTTGGGGGAAAGTGGGAAAGAGTAAAAGTTTTGAGGGAAAAGTAAAAAGGTTTGGGAGTTTGGGGTAAAAATGTAAAATATTATAGTTTGATATTCGAATTATTCGAATTATTCGAGTTATTCGAATTCGAAAACTCAACTCAATTCGAACTCGAAATTCGAAAAAAAAATCGAGTCGATTCGAATAACTCGATTAACTCGAACAACTCGATTCGTTTAACTCGAAATTCGAATTTTTTTTCAATTTTTTCGAGTCAAATATAGTTTTGCTCACCCTTAGAGAAAATTATTTAATATGTAACTATTAAAATTTATTTTGAGAAATAGAAAAACTGAATTAAATTGGATCACATTATAGAGTACTGGGTCAAAAAGGCCTAGGAAGTACTCGTAATTAGACCTGATGTGAGAGACACCCAAAACCCCTCATATAACATGAAGGGGGCGACAACCCTAATAGAAATACAAAGATGAGTCGTTCACCCCTTTCCTAATCTAAGTATGATGTTGTTTTTCTATTTAAAATAAACACCTATAGTTGTACAAGTGTTCTACCTTCTCTTCCTATAAATAGATAGAACACGTTGAGCTATTAACACAACTTTTGAGAGATTATTATTCTACCAAAAATAGAGAGAATTTATTCTCAATTTTTAAATATATTTTTCCAGAATAACAATTTTATCAATTTTTTAAAGAAGAGAAAATTTTTGGTTTCACCCCAAAAAGAAATTTTTTTTTCTAGTTTTGTGTTTTGGTTCAATTGGTTTGAGCCCACACTCGAAGTAGTTCATGGTATGAGAATAACGGAGAAGATCGTTTGGTTGAAAGCCGAAAAAATCAAGGATTCGCTTATCAGAAAATACATGTGCGTATTCGGTTAAGGTTTATTACTATAAATATCATAAACCGGTTGATTTTCAAATTTTTAATTTTTCGCTGTGCAAGATAACCATTTTCAAACCGGGTTTTTATCCAACAACTCAGTCTACTGTCAGGGCTTATTTATTCGAATTCATGGGGAGGTTGTTGTCTTGATGTCATTATCGATACATTTTGTAACACCCCTAACCCATATCTATTGCCAAAATATGGTTATAGAGCATTACCGGAGTTTACAAATTAATTTAAAGACATTTCATTTCATCA
Organism: Gossypium hirsutum; assembly: GCF_007990345.1. Classification (NCBI taxonomy): domain Eukaryota; kingdom Viridiplantae; phylum Streptophyta; class Magnoliopsida; order Malvales; family Malvaceae; genus Gossypium; species Gossypium hirsutum. The sequence continues at coordinate 42,128,344 of NC_053447.1, forward strand.
AGCATTCATATTTAAAACCAAACAAAATCAAAACATTAATGAGGTAACGTTGGCCAATTTAACTTATACATGCCATTCAATGCATTATTCCCCTAACATGCACAAAATCAACATTCAAGTTAGTTCAATAATTTTCATGTATCAATAATATATATACCATGATTAATGAGCTCATCAATTCCATGATTTCCATTTCCTTGTTATTTTTCCATATTTATCCCGTTGAACTACTTGAAATTTCGATGGATTTTCAGGGGTACACCTAAGTGTACAAATCCGGGTCCGTCAATTCATATTCATGTGCGCACATTTCCATTTTAGAGAGCACATTCCCGCGAACCTCATCCTTACAGCGGGATTACTAGTCCAGGCTAAATCCCCTGTAATATAAACTCATAAAGAATTGTCGGGATTACCAGTCTAGGCTAAATCCCCTGTAATGACAATTACTCTAATAAGCTTGGATCTGAATTACCAGTCTAGGCTAAATTCAGGCCCTAATTCGGATTACCCGTCCGGGCTAAATCCATTTTCCACATATTCTTTGGGAGGGCTATATCAGGATAGGATCACCCGTCCAGGCTAGATCCTTTTTACCGTTAATTCCTTTTCAAAGATCCATCGAATTTTCCTTTCATTCAATCGGGATTTATTTTCTCTTTTCATTAAGAATATCAATACTTCATCAATTATCATACAATAAACATCCAAATCATATTCACATCAAGAAAAATATATTTCAAGCATTTAAGAATATAATTCAAGTTACACGAACTTATCGGGCTAAATTGCAGAAATACCAAAATTCAGGGATATTTTGGTAATGTTCCATTTTCCTCGAATTTCCACCCAATCTTGATCTAAATTAATATTTCATTCAATTTATTAATTTAAATAATAAAACAATTCATTTCATGCAATTTGGTCATTTTTGACATGTTTACAAAATTACCCTTAAAATTTTACTTTTATTCAATTTAGTCCCTGAACCTAAAACATGTAAATTAGCTATTTTAAAATAAATTCATATTAGCTGAATATTCACATATATTTTTCCTCCTCCTCCACTCTATTCCACATCCTTGATATATACATAATACCACTATTTACTTGTTTACTCATAACAAGCTGCCCACTTGAGTTATAGTCACTAAATTAATTATATATTAAGTTACAAAACTCCGAATTGAGATCTGTAAATTTTCTCTGAAACTACACTTACATATATTCTTACTATAAAATTTTCAAAATTTTTTATTTAGCCAATAAGTACAGTTTATTCTTTAAAGTTCCCCTGTTTCACTATTTGATAGTTCCGACCCCTCTTCACTAAAAATTAATCATCTTTTTGTACAGAATTTGGATGATGTTTCTGTTTGTTTATATTGAAAATAGGTTCATTCAGGATTTTATACATATAAATTTAAGCCCCTAATCATTTTTATCCATTTTTTTATGATTTTCCAAAGTCAGAATAGGGGAACCCGAAATCATTCTGACCTTATCTCACAAAATTTATTATAACTCATGATTTAAAATTCCATTGCTTACACTGTTTCTTCTATGAGAAACTAGACTCAATAAGATTTAATCCTTTATTTTTTTTTCATCCTCTAATTCAATTTCCATGATTTATGGTGATTTTTCAAAGTTAACCTACCGTTGCTGTCCAAAACTGTTTTAGTGCAAGATGTTGATAATCAAATTTATAACACCCTCCTTTCCTTTCTCTACAATATTTTCTATCAATTCCTCTTGTTCCCTTCACTAACATATCAAGAACATAGAACCTTATATAATAAAACCCTACATTAACATCAATTTCATACTTTTTCAATAATATCAAACTTTTTCAATAATATCAAACTCAAAAATATATTGAAATCTTGATGTTCTTACTTTGCTCTATTGATTTCAATCTTTAACTTGATTTTCTCTCTCCTTCGGCCTCTATTTCTTGAATCTAACTTGATATTCTAGCTCCCCGTGGTCTCCTTATCAATTTTCTCTCTTGGTGGCTATGGAAATTTCTTTGATTTTTAAGTGAAAATGGTGAAGTTTTAGTGAGAGGACCAAATTGTAAAGAAAAGAAAGTTTCTTTCTTTCTTTTCTCTTCATACGTTAGAATGCATGGGAGAAGATGATGATTCTTCATCTTTTCTTCAATATATATACTAAATAAAATAATAATAAAATGATAAAATATCATTTAAAAATCAAATTAAAATATTAATAAACTAATATTTATTTATTTATTTATTTAATCTAAAATATCTCCAACATCATCATTATTTTCTAGATTTCTCTTTCTTCTAATTGACCATTTTTCCCTTTAGATCTTTTAAAATTCCATCCTTGATTCATCACTTAATTTGGTAAAATTATAATTTAGTCCCTCATAATTCTTCATCTATTCAATTTGGTCCCAATTCATCCATTTTCCTTAGTTTCTAGATTATTCCACCCTTAAAATATTTACACTATTGGTCCTTCAACTTTTTTATATTTACACTTTAACCCCTCAAATTTTGAGTATTTACTCTTGGGTAACAAAACTTTTCTCACTTTTGCAATTTAATCCTTTCTTTAATTAATATGTCATAATATACTTCCCAATGTTGTCATAACTCAAAATTCTCCTTTTGGTCACTTTATTTCCTTACTATATCAAAGATAATATCTTACTGTAAAAATTTTCGGGGTATTACACATTTCCTTAAATTTTGATATTATTCTTGATATAGATTGGTTAACTTGTAATGAAATGGTAGAAACTGTAAACAAAACTAGATTGTATTGTGATAACAAAAGAGTAAATCGATTACTGATCGAAATGACAGATCTAAATATTCCACCAATATCATGGTAATGTTATCTGCTCAAATATTGATCTAAGAAGGTCTTGCATTTTAGATACAGAATATACAAATTGAAGATAAAACGAGTTCAATGGTTAATGTATTCTTTAATGTGTTCACATAAGATTTGTCAAAGTTTTCACCTAAAAGAAAAGTTGAATTTGTTATTAAATTAGCATTAGAAACTGCTTCAATATCTGTTACAATTTTTGTCCTAATGGTGAAAAAGAAAGAGATTTCATATTAAAATAACTAGAATAAATTCTAAATTCTAAATTTTAATAAAATATAATGATATGAAATTTTGATAATTATAAAGTAAAAACTATTTATTTATATTAATATCTTATGTAACTATATAATTACAATTATGAATTTCACTATTATATTGTTAACTATTTAATATTATTTTATGCAATAATTTTTTAACAATTAAAAAGTTATCATAATTTCATATTTAAATGTCTAATGTTTGTCGGGTATTTTACATAAATAATATAAAAATAATTAATTTTGAAAATGGTATGAGAAATTGATTAATTACGAAAATAGGACTGAAATTATTGGCGCTATCGGACTGAAATGTGATGACCTCAAATATTCAGGGTCCTGATATGTAAATTTTCTATTTGGATTGTAAAGCTTTTAAGGTGCCATTGGCAGTGTGGCACACCAAACTTTAAATAGGGTAAATTGCTTCATAAATCCTCATTGGTTATTATTTTCTTTTATTCATCTTCAACACAAAAAATAGAGAGGCCTCTTACCAAGTCGTCCAAAAAGTTTTTTCTACCAAAAAGTATTTTTGTAAAAAAGTTGATTCTAACTAGAAATAAATTTTATTTATTTTTCGAAAATTAATTTTTTTGTTCAAATTATGTTTGACATAACAATTAACGGTATTGATAGTAGTTTTCTTTGGCTCACATTATATCTAGAAACTATAAATTTAACTAATAATTATAAATTATATATAATAAGTCTAAAGCTTTTATAATTATAATTTTATATCGTGTCCATAAATCAAATTGATAATAAAGATAATTATAAAAGCTTTAGAAAAATCTTATTATGTATAAAAACTTTTTGGAGTAATTGGTTAGAGACTTCTCTATTTTTGGTGACGGAGGGGAACAAAAAGAAAATAATAAATAAGGAAGGTTTACAAATTAACCCTATTTAAGGTTAGGCACCCTAAAAAGGGCTTTCAGCACAAACAAAATAGAAAATTTGCATATTAGGTCCCTGGATATTTTAAGTCATCACATTTCAGTCTAGTGCCGCCTATATGTCAAATAGCACAAGCAAAATATTGTAACAAATGCCTTATTTTCATAATTAATTTGTTTCCATACCATCTTCGTAACTAATTATTTTTTATATTATTTAGGTAAAAAAAAGTCATATTTGTCTCTTAAAAATAATTATGCTCTTAAAAGTTAAGAATTTCTTATCATTTATATTAATAGCTTTTTGAAAAATTTTAAAATTATATATAATTATTTCTTCATACATTCATTTAGTAAAATACTACCAATAAATTATTAAATGTTAGAAAAAATTATTGTAACAAATTTTAATAAAAAAATCAAATTTCAAATGTAATGACTAAAAATATTACTTTAAGTTGAAATAAATAAAATTAGATAACAAAACTTTGTTAATTTTAAAAATTTAACGAGTATTTACGTGAGAAAATAACATAGCATATGACATAAAAATGTTTGAAATTGAAATGTAAGAGTGCACCAAAAACACTAGACAAATTAAGTCACAAACCAACTATTTTTACAATTCATAGACTTTTCATTTATTTATTGATTTTATACATAAAATTGAATACTTATTGTGCATTTTTAATATCGTTTGAGAAAATTAAATTTTTATCGTGTGATCTTTTTAATAAATTTGATTTTATAAAGTATAGATAGAGAATAGAGATGCAAATTAATGTTACCAAAAATATTATTCATAAATACATTTACTTTTATCCGTAAATTAAAAACTTAATGACTTAAACTATATTTTAATTAAATAAAATTATTTTATTTTTGACATACTTTAATAGAGAAAATTTATTAACTTGATATTTAAATAAATTAATTATACAAGTGCTTCAACTTGGAAGTTGGAACTGTATTTCTATCAACACTATTATATACAGAAGGTGCTCAATTCCACATCCTAGCCATTTTACACCCTAAAAATTCATGTTTCATTTCAATTCCATCTCTTGGCATTCTTCTGCCCTTTCGACTTCTGTTTCGCAGCTTGAAACGCCTGCCGTTTTTGTTTCTTCTGAGCTTCTTTCTCAGCCTGTTATGGGACGCATTTATTAGATCCTGATAACCTCTACAGTTCGGAAAATGCTAATAAGAATTACAAGGGTATTAGTTATATAGCTTACCTTTGACATCTTGGATTTGGCTTTCACTTTTGGAGCTTTCTCATCAAGCTCCGCCTCACGCTCGAGCTCCTTTTCCCTTGCCTCAAGGTTCTTCTCCAGAAAATACTGTTGATTTGGAGCAGCAGTTAATCAGGTGGGAAGAAGAAAAGGACTCATTGAACGTGCATATTTCAGGTAAATACCACCAATGAACTCATGGATTATAAAGACGACTTAGTAATTTACTGGATGACACATTCCGGTTAATCAATATATAGGAGGCAAGAAATGCAGATAGGAAAACAAGTTAAGGAAATAAGAGCAATGCAAGCAAACATTCAAGGCAACCATACTCACATTGTAATCGCCTACATAGACCTGCAAATGCCCGTCTTTCACTTCCACTACTCTGTTCACAATTTGCTTTATAAAGAATCGGTCATGAGAAACAGTAATGACTGTGCCACTGTACTCTCTAATTGCCTCCTAATAGAAGAATGAGAGATTGCAGAGTTATATGCTGCTATTTTGATAAAAAGAAACAAATGGAGAACAAAGAAAGGTAAGGAAAAACTCAAACCTCTAGCATTTCCTTTGAGGGTATATCCAGGTGATTTGTTGGTTCATCCAAAACTAGCAGGGTTGACGGTTTTACCATGAATTTACAAAATGCAAGCCGTGCCTAAATGAAACCGGACAACACAAAATTCAAGTTCATGCTTTTTAAACAAGGAAACTTAAAGTAGCCAAGACATGTACAACAAAATCCAACAGATATAATTCACAATACATTTTCTTTTTTTTTAGAATAAAAAGGAAGCTTTGGAAGAATTTAACATGCAGAAACATTGAAGAGCACCATATTATGTTAGTCTTGTATCATAATTCATCAGCATGCATGTCTAAATCATTTGAATTCAATATGACAACCGTTAATTTAAATACTTCAACTAAGTATCTGAAAATTGCCAAATTGACCACCATGTTATGAATTAACATCAACATAATATTTTTGGCCCATGAGAATAGGATGCCCCTTCAAATATTGGAGTATTATATGAAAGAGAATAAGCATAAAACAATTTTTTTTAATGAAATCCATAAAAGCAAAACAGTATCCAACATATAAATTTCTACATTAAGATTACCTTCTCACCACCACTCAAAAGGGAAACCTTTCTGTCAAGCATATCAGCTTTGAAGTTGCAACGACCAAGAAGTCCCTTAATATCATCAATTCTCCAGTCCTCTGCAACCTCTTCCACTGTCTGAAGCACTGTTTTATCTAAATCAAGAGCCTCAGCCTGAAATTTGTTCATTAAATTCAGTCAATGCTTTGCACTTTTTTAGCTCAAAAGCAAAATTGAGCAACTTAGCAGCAAGATCAGAAACACAATATACATATATTTCAGAGGCCAAATACCTGATTCTGCTCAAAATAATTTGGTAAAACATTATGCTCCCCAAGCAACACTTCACCTCCACTTGGATTCTCTAGGCCCATTATCAGCTTCAGTAAAGTACTCTTTCCACAACCATTTGGACCAATAATGGCAATTTTCTCTCCCCTTTCAATTGAAAGATTTGCCCTGTTAACTAGCAGCTGATACACAAACCATGTTTCTGTCATAAATGAGAAGATTAAATAAAGAAAAAAAGTCCAAACCATCTTTTTCATCCCACAAAACATCTCAACTTACCTCATCCTCATAACCAAATTCCAGATTCTTAATAGTAACAACAGATCTCCCACTTCTTCCACGCTCAGGGAACCTGATCTTCATTTGTTTCCGTTGAAATGGCTTCTCTATTTGGCCCTCTTCTTGAAGTCTCTCCAGCTTCTGTTACAAGTCAGAAAGGACAAGGAGAAATTACGTAACCAGAAAGTTGTTTAGTGATTAAAGAATATAAGCACAAGAACTGAGGATTCTTTAACTCTTTAAGTAGCAAACACTATCAAAACCAAAAGATAGAAAACAGAAACATTAAGCCAGCAACAAACAACCTTATTCTCCAAAAGAATGTGTCAGTAGCTACACTGACACTGAGAATTAATTTTAAGAAGACAGAACATTCATGAGGCAAACTTGCAAGAAATGGTCTTTTATACAATAGAATTAAAATGGAAGTAGAAAGTCACAAAAAGAGTAATCAATGTGGTATGCCAATGTTCATAGGTAAAACTGTTTAAGCAGATTAACTCTACCAGCGAAAAGAACAGAGGTTCCATCCTCACAAGTTCCATGCAACTCATGTGATCCAGTATGGAAATATATTTGGTAAAGTGATTAGAAAACTTGATGAGAAAAGAAGAAATTCTTGTAGGATAATATAGCAAACAACTTTAGGTGAATGATATAAAAGTATCAACTGAATTTCAGCAAAGTTTCCTAAGGAACCATAACTAGCCTAGAATTCTAAAGAAATCCACTTAAGAGTTGGAGGGGGGGGGATAAATGACCCCCAATATACTCAGTCAAACTAAAACCTGCATTCTAGGTAACATACTTCCTTATGCAATCAATTTTATAGAGTAAAATCATCTATGATTTTAAAAAAATCTTATGAAAATTTAGGCACCCATGTGAAAAATACTCAGTCAAGCAGGTTTACAATCTGGTAGTAACTTCATGTAATCATCAACACATGCTTATTTACTGGATAGCATTCAATGGTGTAAAACTACACATCAGACATTACAGTATAATGACCAAAGCAGACAGCTACCATTCCTCAAAGAGCTAAATGCCCCCTAAAAAATACCTTTTCAGCAGAAGAAGCACGGCCAGAATTTGCCCCTGCTCCTAATCTGTTTATCAGGTCTTTTGTCTGCTCAATTTCCTGCTGCTGCTTCTCCCACGCAGCATATTGACTTTCAACCCATGCTGCCTTCGCCTCAACAAACTGAGAATAATTACCCTCAAATGTCCTCGAAACACCCATGTCAGTCTCCACAATCTTTGTACACAACTGATCTAGAAAAGCTCTATCATGAGATATGATGACCATTGGCACATCTTGCTTGTTGAGATATCCTTCAAGCCACTCGATTGTATCAAGGTCGAGGTGATTTGTAGGCTCGTCCAAAAGTAATAAATCAGGCTCCTGCAAAATTACATGTAGGTCAACAAACAGCTAGCAATGCCAATATAATTTTCTGCACATCATACACATGCATCTATGAATTAACAACTTCAACATCATCAAAAACTATCTCGAAAGCTAAATATTTTGTTAGTCGATTCAAAGTTTAAACTTCCAATCAACAGGTGCCAAAGTGATTTCAGCTGCTAATAGTCAAATTAATAGCCAACCACCAATCACAACTATTACTTCTGCAAAATGTAAATAATTTCACTTTGAACATTACTTGTATATATCTCTTTATCACTCATAAATAAGGCTCAAAATCTTCATTGCGCCAACTTTTTCTCAAGAAAAAGAATAGAAACCATAGACAACCTATGCAACTATGAATAGAACAAATTTGCAGCAAGAAAGATATGCATGAAAGCAACAATTTTACCTGCAACAAAATCTTCCCAAGTGACATCCTCATCTGCCATCCGCTACTAAAACTTGCGACCAACCTATCGGAATCCTCGGGGGAAAACCCAAGCTCTGGCATCAACTTACTAACCTTAGCATCAACCTCATCCAAATCCACAGCCTGAGCCCTCCTCTGCAACAAATCAAACTCATCCAAAAGCCTTCCCATCAACTCCAAATCCTCGGTAGCCCCTTCTATCGCCTTCTGTACCCTCTCTAACCTGTCAGAAATATCCATTTCTTCTTTAAAAGCACTCATAAACTCCTCCCTCACCGTCCTGCTCATCGAAACCTCAAATTCTTGGTTCAAAAACGCAATTTTCATGTTTGATTTGGCCTTTATAACGTTCCCCGAATCGGGTTCTTCTTGTCCCGTTATAATTCTCATCTGGGTCGTTTTCCCTGCTCCATTTACTCCAACCAGTCCAACTTTCTCGCCTTTTTTCACTTCCCAACTCACATCTTTCAAAACCGTTACTCCTTTATAGCTCTTGCTAATGTTTTCAAGCTTTACACCGGAGGAAATACCCGAAGCACCGGTATTGGATTGCTTGTTGGAACGTTTCCGATCAATTTCTTCTGTATTGGAGGAAAACAGCGATTCAATGTCGCTTTCAGGGTCCTTAACGGAGGTTTCAACGCTGAGAGTGGAAACTTGGGCAGTTATTTTAGTTGGTCTAAATTTAAAGGTTTTGGGGGAGACTGAAGAGGAGGGATTGGGAGTAAACGAGGGGCGAAGAGAGGTGAAGAATGTTGAACGAAGGTCTAAACGGTGGAGTTTTGTGCAGAGCACCATGTTTGGGCGGTGGGAAAGTGAAGGAAAGTATGGGAAATGAAAGGAAAAAAGGAAAAAGAAAAGAGGTGTGAAGAAAGGCAATGGGGGAGTTTCTCAGCCAGTAGGGTAAAAGAGAAACTCTCAGCCCACCAGTTGAGATGAGATGGGCAGGGGAGACAGATGATATACAGGTGAAAGAGGGAGATTTCTACAGATGGTTGTAGTCCATCCAAAATGAAAATTAATTAATTAATTAATTAAAAATATCTAGTTTTATTTTGTCTCATAAATAAATATACAAGTATAACTAAAATTTTATCGACTGCGTAGAAATAAGTATGTACAAATAATAAAATATAATATTTGAAATTAATAATAAGAGAGCTCTATGAATTCTCTCTGCAAAAATACTGAATCTGAAAAATCCATTACTGAGGAGTTGATCCCTAAGAAAGTTCGTTTCAGAAATGAAGATGTTGATACAAACAATAATATGTTGATCGATACATCTCCAGAAAAATCTATCTCGTGGAGGGATATGCTTGTAGGACAATCGTCAAAGGATACTCACATTTATTTGGAAGGAAAAGAAGATCTGGAAATTTTGGATGGGGACATTCAAAAAACCTTTGTGGATGGCGTACCTTCCATTTCCTTCTCGGATAGGATTCACAAAATCCTTATTCAAGGTATGGATAACACAGTGATTTTAAAACTTCTTGGTCGTAACATTGGCTTTTCGGTTTTGCAGAATAAATTGTTCAATCTGTGGAGACCTTCAGCACCTCTACATATGATGGATATAGAAAATGGTTATTTCTTGGTTAAATTCCAGAATAAGGTGGACTGTGAAAGGGCTTTTGCTGAAGGACCTTGGATCATCTTTGGTCAATATTTGACGGTTCAGCCTTGGTCGTTAGCCTTTGATCCGACACAAGCTTATCCGAGCGTTGTGATGGCATGGATTAGATTTCCTGGTTTACCTGGATATTTATATAATCATAAAATCATCACTGAGATAGGGGAAATGGTTGGAAAAGTGGTTAAATTGGATATGAACAATAATAGTAGGACTAGGGGAAGATTTGCTAGATTGGCTGTTTATGTTGACCTGGAAAAGCCGTTGGTATCACATATTCTGATCAATGGACGTAAGCAGAATGTTGAATATGAATCTTTATCCACAATCTGTTTTCATTGTGGAAGATATAGGCATGTGGAAAACTCTTGCCCCTTTAAGAATTCTGAAACCCCCAGTGAAAAGGAGAATACCTCGTCGGAAATGGCATCGGAGTTTCAAAACACGACCAAGGTTGACGCGGAGAAGGAGCACGAGAATTTCGGGCCTTGGATGATCGTTGAGAAGAAATCAAGGCGGAAAATCAGAGATAATACACAAAATCCCTTAAATGTCCAACAGATTGGGAAAGAATGATCTCGCTTTAGAGCCCTTAATAATAAAGACTTGCACAAAGAGGATTTTGAGGGTTTTTTGCCGGATACTAGAAGCCATAAAGGGAAGGAAATTTTACATGGTATTCTATGGAGAAAATTTCTGCTAATCCTAATAATGGTCGAACAGTCGGAGAAAGAAACAATAATAATAAAAGCAACTTAAAGGAGGTGAATCAGATGGGCAATTGTGGCCCACTTTTTAAAAGGAACAGTAGAACAAATGTGGAGCCCAATAAACCCAGCACAAGCCTGAAAGGAAAATCGCATAACACAAAGAAGCCTGATAGTAGTTTGGGCATTGGAACCATACCTGCTGGTCAGGCCCGTGGAGTATTGGAGCTTTCTGGTCTAGATTTGGGAGCCCATCTTCCCTCTGCTGCTGCTGGAAAAGGTAGTCAGACCTTTTTTCAGATGAGTCACAAACAACTCTAGGTGACGATGTGGGTCTTGAAGTCGAAGGAGAAGGATCAAAAAATCAGCCAGTTTTGGAGGAGTCAAGGCGGACTGCTGTCTCACTAGATGTTGGTAACCTTGATTATGGTAGACATTCGGCGGTCGTCTTTCTTAAGAACACCAAAAACCCCTCTAATAATTATGCTCCTTCTCTTGTGCTTCTATCTGGTTCAGGTAAAGCTTTTAAAAATAGAACCAGAGGATTTGCTAAAAAACAGACTAAAATTCTCCATAGCAGTAATGTTCGCTTCAAAACTTCGGGAGTCCAGCGAACACCTTTGAAGGAGTCGATGGAATTTCTTGCTGAGAGCATCTCGACTTTTGCTAAACCTAATATTGAGGTTGAATCTAGCATCAAAATTAGTGGGCAAAAAGAGGGAATTAATGTTCCTGGACAGTAAGGATATCTTTTCTATTCTTATTTGTTTGACTTGTTTTTTGTTAATTTGATATTAGAGGTTTGGTGTATTTTTTATATACTTTAGTTTTTTATATATTTTATTATGTTTTTAAATCTAAAATTTTTTTCATGGAATTGTCAAGGGAGTGCTAGCAAGAAATTTTTACGAGTATTTCAGGAGTACATTGCTGAGCATAGGCCTGATATTGTTTGTTTGATGGAACCGAGAGTGAGTGGTAATAAGGCTAACCTTATTATTGAAAATCTAGGATTTAACTATTCACATCGGGTTGAAGCTGTTGGTTTTTCAGGTGGCATATGGGTTAGATGGAAGGAGTCTATTCAAATCCATATTGTTCGAAATCACCCTCAGTTTATTTTCATACGTGTTAATAGTCCTAATCCCAATAATTCCTTTTTTATTTCCTTTGTTTATGGCAGTCCTGATAGGTCTAAACGGAAGCTTCTTTGGGAAGATTTAAAATCTGCTAATCCTAACCTCTCTTCTCCTTGGTTAATTATGGGGGATTTTAATGCAATTTTATCTCCTTCAGATAAAAAAAGTCCTGTTTTAGTTGGTAAGCGTTGTGATTTTTTCGGTAATTTTGTTGACTCTTGTGAGTTGCAGGATTTGGGATTCAATGGGCCTGCTTTTACATGGCAAAGAGGCAGTACTTTTGTCAGACTTGATCGGGCCTTAGCTAACGATGCTTAGGTGTCTGCTTTTCCACATTATTCTGTTCATCATCTCACTCGCATTAAGTCTGATCATAGGCTCCTCTTGTTATCTACTAGATCTAATTGTAGTTCATTTCATGGCAGACCTTTCAGGTTTTTGGCAGGATGGACGAAACATAGTGATTTCTCTAACCTTGTTAGAGAAAAGTGGAATTTTGCAGGTAATATATTTGATTCTTTAAATAATTTTACTTTTTTTGCTAAAGAATGGAACAGGAATATTTATGGCTTTCTGGGTACTCGTAAGAGAAATCTTATGAGATCGCTTAATAATATCCAAAAAACCTTGGAGCATTCTTCATCTACGTATTTAGCAGGAAAAGAAGTAGAAATTCGGGATGAACTGGAAAATGTGCTAGATCATGAGGACCTTCTTTGGAGACAAAAGGCTCGTTGTGATTGGCTTCAACTGGGGGACCGTAATACAAAGTTTTTTCATAGCTGTACTTTGAGAAGAAGAAAATTTAACCGTATCTTTTCCTTATGCATTGATAATGGGGAATGGTGTTCAGATCAGGATATTCTACAAGCTAAGGCGGTGGATTTCTTTGAAGGACTTTATGGAGAGATTCCTTCTAACTTGAGGGATATGCCTAATGGTGGTTTCCCTAGCTTTAATTCTTCAGAGGTTGCTTTTCTGGAGGCTTCTGTTACTAACGAGGAGATTAAAAGAGCATTGTTTGACATGGCTCCTTTGAAAGCTCCTGGAAGTGATGGTTTCCATGCTCACTTTTTTCAAAGTCAGTGGGACATTCTTGGGAATGATGTTTGTCAATGGGTTAAGGAAGTTTTTTATGGACGTCAGATTGATCCAGAATTAAATAATACGCTGATTGTGTTGATCCCTAAAAAAGAGAACCCTGAGGATTTTAGCCATTTTAGACCCATTAGTTTATGCTCTGTTCTTTACAAGCTGGTTATGAAAGTTATCGCTAATCGGTTTAAGGTGGTATTTCCTAAACTTATATCCCAAGAACAAGCTGGGTTCATAGCTGGGCGTAACATTTCTGATAACATCATTTTAGCTCAAGAGATCATACATTCTATGCGTTGCAATAGGAAAGGAAGGAAATGGATGGCTATTAAATTAGATTTGGAGAAAGCTTATGACAGAGTTAGCTGGAATTTTATAAATGCTTCCATGATAGCTGCTGAAATCCCTGTTTTCTTAAGAAAAGTAATCATGTCAGCTATTTCTTCATCTTCTATGCAAATTCTTTGGAATGGGACGCTTACTCAAAAATTCAAACCTAAGAGAGGAATTCGTCAGGGTTGTCCTTTGTCGTCCTATTTATTTGTGCTTTGCATGGAATGGTTAGGACGCTTTATTAGGGTAGAAATTGAATCTGGAAATTGGGTTCCAATTCATCTTTCCCGTGCAGGCCCTTCAGTTTCTCATTTGTTCTTTGCGGATGATTTAGTGATCTTCTGTAAAGCCCAACTTGATCAAGCTCGATTGTTGGAGAGCATTCTAAATCTTTTCTGTGGAATTTCAGGACACCAAATCAATGTTAGGAAAAGTAACATATTCTTTTCCAAAAATACAGAAGCAGTTGTTCGAAACCAAATTAACCAACTTTTTGGGTTTCATGAAGTCCAAAATCTTGGCACTTATTTAGGTGTCCCTCTTTTACATGACAGGATTACCAAAAGCACCCTGAGCTTTATTGTGGATAAAGTGAGGAAGAAATTATAGAGTTGGGATGCTCGGAAGTTATCTATTGTAGGGAGAATCACGTCAATCGGTACTTATTTCCATTCCTAACTACTTTATGCAATCATTGATGATTCCGAAAGGTGTCAGTGCTGACATTGAAAGGATAGTCAGACAGTTTATCTGGGGCAGTTTTGATGGGCATCCTAAATTGTCCCTAGTGGGCTGGAATTCTATTTGTTAACCGAGGAATCGGGGAGGTCTTGGGTTCAGACATATGGAAGATCAAAATTCTTCTTTCCTAATGAAGATTGGCTTTAATCTAGCGTCTAAAAGTAACGCTATTTGGGTACGTGTCCTTCGAGCCAAATATAGTTGGAAAGATAATTTCCCATATTCTATTAATAAAAGCCAATGTTCTCATTTATGGGGGGCACTCTCTAAGATATGGCCGCTTCTTCGAGAAAATCTTGCATTGTCTATCGGAGATGGTGCTAGTGCTCGATGTTGGAAAGATCCTTGGATTCCAGGTATGGGTCCCTTAATCTCTTCAATTCCTTCTTTTGCTAACCTTGATTTGGATTGTTGTGTTAGAGACATGGTCAATTCTGATGGTAGCTGGAATTTGGATTTGTTTCGTGTTTGGGTAACTGAAGATATTATCAATAGAATCATTAGTATTCCACCTCCTCATCCTGACTCTGGTTCGGATAGGATTATATGGACTAAGTCAGCATCCGAAGTTTTCTCAGTTCGTAGTGCCTATTGGTATTTGAAAGAAAGTTCTTGGAATTCCCAGGAAGATTATTAGAAGATAGTCTGGAAATATCCAGGTCCTCAGAGAGTAAGAGTCTTCCTTTGGCTTGCTTTCAAACAAAAACTTCTTACAAATTCGGAACGAGCTAGAAGGGGATTCAATCATTGCAGCTCCTGTTCTATATGTGGTCATGAACTTGAGGATTTGATTCATGTTCTCAGGGATTGTCCTTCCGCGAAAGATGTGTGGCGACTTGTGATTCCAAATCAGCTAAAACAAATGTTTTTCTCTATTTCTTTTCAGGATTGGCTTGCTATTAACCTTTGTTTTCATGAAAGATTGCAGGATTATGGCCTCATGTGGTCTTGCCTGTTTGGACTAGTTGCGTGGCGTATATGGAAGAACAGAAACCTATTTATCTTCCAACATATATCTAGGACAGCTTCGGAAGTAGTGAAAGTCTCTAGCTGCTGGGGACGAAATTATATCTCACATGTTCGAAATCTCAACAACATTAAGCAGAGCTCTCCTTTGATGGTCAATCCAGGTGATACTTGGGTGTTTTTATTCACTGATGGAGCTGTGGCCAGAGATTCAAGTTATGCTGCAATAGGAGGCGTGGCTCGTGACCGGGTTAGAGATTGGATTGTGGGTTTTAACCGATTCATAGGCGTGTGTTCTCCGTTCGAAGCTGAAGTTTGGGCCATTCTTGATGGTATCCTTATTTTACTTAATAAGGGATATAAACGAATCACCATCATGATTGATAATCTTGAAGTTGCCCAGACCTTGAATGAAATGGACTTGGAAGACTCAGGGATCACTGTACTCCGAAGAACTCTACGCATCTTACATTCAAAAGGGGAGTGGAGGATTAAGCATATACCAAGAAATCAAAACTTGGTAGCGGATCGTCTTGCTGAACTCAGTTTGAGTTGGAAATCAAGCTTGCAAGTTATTGATGAGGCTCCCAAGGATATTTTAGATTTACTACAAGTGGATAAAATGAATGGTTGCTTTATGTAATTGATATTTCATTTCACCAAAAAAATTAATAATAGTAATAACAACAATATAATATCTATAAAATTAATAAGATAAAATTTGTTTAAATTATGAGTAAAAAATTAAATAGATAAATATATCATATTAAGAATAATAAATATACTTCAATTAATTTTATCATGCGGGTGAAAGGATACCATTATTACAAATCTAATTGACTTTTGACACCAATTCAATGAATGAAAATATTGGTGTATTGATAAAAAGTTTATAAATCCATTAAACATGTATTGGATCTTTGGATATATTAGTTTTAATTTTTTATTTAAAAATTATATAAAAAATGAAAATATAAAAACCTTATAATAATAATAGAAAGGGTAAATTAGTTCTTTTTTCAATTGAGTTGGTACACAATTAACCAACTCTGTCACAAATTTAAATATAATATATATACATGATGAGGGTGAGAGAAAATGCTTTTTGTAAAAATTTTTTTTCTTAAAATGCATTTAATAATAATTATTGGTGTAGTAATAAATTTTTTTTATGAATTCATTAAACAAACATTTAATCATTGGTATGTTAATTTTTATTTTTTTATTTAAAAATTATATAAAATTAAGAAAAGATCAAAACCTATCAAAATATAATAATAAAAATTTAATAGAAATGATAAATTAATCTTTTTCCAACTGAGTTGTTACCCGATAAATCGTGACACTAATTCAACGGAGCTAAAGGGTTGGCAGAGGGCCGTGCCCCCTAAAATGGAATTTTTTTATTTAAGTCCCTTTATAATTTATAAAAATTTTAAATTAGTAATGGTAAAATTGCACTTTGTCCCTTGATAAAATTTTGATTCAATTCTTTAAAAATTATAAAGATATAGACAATTGAAATGGTGAAATTACATTTTTACTATCATAAAAATATATAATTTAATTTCAGTCCCCCTAACAAAAAATTTTGGTTTCACCCTTGTATAATAGTAAAGAACTTTTTTATAAACCCATTAAACTTGTAATGGTTAAGAAGTTGGTATGTTGGGTACATGATATAAGAATGGCATAGATTCATTTGCAATAGTAGAATTCATGGTTCGTTCAAAGAGTGAATGACATCTTCTCATTGGCGTTGTATGAACTATGAAATAGGAATTTAGCCATGGCTTGTTCGTTTGGGACAAATGATTGTTATTGCTATTTGTTAGAAATAATCTTTTTCATTGTGAAAGATGGGATGGTGGCCATGAGGTAAAATATGATCATATTGGGTGAATGAATTTAACTAGAATAGCTTAAGGATATACTATGAGGGTAACACACAAATGACAAGGTCATTGGATAAAGCATAAATCTAAGTTGCTTTCGTAATAGTATATAATGGGGAGTTTAGTCATGACACTTTTAGTGTATTGACTTTATGACTAAATAATGTTGTAATTAATAGACGAAGATTGTGAACTTAATTTCAAATTATTTAAGCCCTAATTATATATGTTCTATCGACCCCAAGTTAAATTTATCCTAGATCTATTTATGGATTCATTCACTTGTGACATTCATAATGTGACATACCTTTATCCTAAGTAAGTGAATGACCGTCTGTGTATAACCTATGTACTTTGATATAGTGAAAACCTATGCTCTAATGGTAAAGAGCCAAAAGTTGGTATGTAAGGTACATGACTTATACATGGCATGACTTCACTCACAATAGTGGAATTATAGCTCAAATAAGAGAGCAAATGGTATCCTTTCACTAGTATTGTATGGACTATGAAACTAAAATGTGGCTATAGGTTGTTTGTCTGGGACGAACGACTAATAACATTATTGTTTGTAAGCAATATCAATTTTCATTGTGGAAGATATAATAGTGACCATGAGATAAAATAGATCAAATTAGGTGAGCAAATTTAACCTAAAAGGATCAAGGATATCCTATAAGGGTAATACACATATGATAAGATCATTGGACAAAAGCTTAATATAAATAGTTTTCGTAATGGTACATAATAGGAAGATCAATCATGATACTTTTAGTGGATTAACTCCAACAAAATAACTTTATAATTAATAGATGAAGAATAAAAAAATAATTATAAATTATTTAAGCTCCAATTATATATGTTTAATTGGTTCTTCCACTAGCTTAATATAACTCATTTATGATTTTTTATAAAAAAAAATTAAGAAAAATGTCAACAAGCATAAAAAAATTTGCATGAGATGATATGAAAAAAAAAATTAAAGAAATGATTTTTAAAAATAAAAATTAAATTACATATATAACCCTACTAATGTATAACATTTTAAAATATAATTTTGATTTATTTGTCTATTTCTGGATGAGTTGGTTTTTGATTGTAATATTTTTTTGTGCAATTTTATTCTTTCTAATATAGATGGGTTTTATTTTATGGTTTTTTGACAATGTTATTAGATATATTATTTATTAATATATGCTTTTGGGAAAGTTAATCTCAAAATATATTTTTTAAGGATACTTTGATACTATGAGTGTTGAATTTAGTGTGCATGGTAACATAGCTAATGTATCTGAGCCGCATAGGAATCAGAGTAATTATTGTGATATAATCATGATACTTTGACAATCTTAGGTGTTGAGTTCATGATGTAAAATTTGAAATTATACCGTAACAATTTAATTTAATTTTGAAGCAGATTTGAATATGTTTAAACTCTAAACTCAAAAACCCTAATTGTTGAGTTATTAAAAGAAATTTAAAATAACAGATAGCATAATTGTAATTAAATTTAACGAAAAATTAAGTTGAAGTTGATATATATAGATGTCTAACTTTCGTATGTAAACCCCTCCCTAAGCCCTAAATTAAAACCTATCAAATAGGGTTTTGGGATGTTAAATTTTCACAAACATCCAAAACGAATAGTTTGCTACATCCTGTCCTAAACATTAAATAGCTAAGTTACTCCAAGTTACAATTTCCAATGGTACTGTAATGGCTGTTAACTTATTAAAATTCAAACGAGCATATGTTTCCAGGGATGCAGTGTACGTCATTGCAACACCCTCTTGTGGCTAGGCTTCACGATAATAGGTGTGGTCGGCAAGAAAATCATTCCGGACACCAATTTCTATCATGCAAACCAAATCGAAGGAATTGCTCACATTCTGATATTTCTATCCGCTTTGATTGAACTTTGAAGACTGGAGACCCAGATGTTTTATCCCTTATGCGGTGAAGCGACAATAACATTGAAAGACGTTGCATTATTGATGGGGCTTCCAATAGATAGATGTCTTGTAACAGTAAGCTCCGAATTTAATCTACAATAGGTCCTTGTTCGAGCATTTGGAATAGGTACCAATCTTACCTCGAATTTCAAAAGGTCATTAAGTGAAACTTTATTAGTTGAAAAGGCGTTTTGAGAATTTCCCGCATAATCCAACACTCGTTGAGATTGATTGCCATGCTCGAGCATACATTCTTTGCTTGATTGGAGGTGTGCCAATGCCAAAAAAGTCTGGCAACTTAGTTTAAGCCATGTAACTCCAATTGTTTTCAAAATTTGAAACGACTGGTATGTATAGTTAGATCTCATTTGTTTTGACTTGCTTATACAAGACATTATGCAATGGGAGTACAGTAGGGAATGAAGAAGTAAATGACCACTTATCATTTTATCGTCTTGAGGGTGGTATTGACTTTTGTTCATTGCATCTATACCATTTGAACCTCTTAATTTCCCACTAGCTAGAAGGTAAATGTGGAACACTTAACCCAACAAGTCAATCTCTATAGTCTAAATGTCTTGTATATGTATTGATACAAAATACTGAAAAGGCTAATTAGTATAGATACAAGGAGTAGTTGATACACAATCTAATTGTTGGGTCATCTTGTAGAAGAGAGAGAAACAATAAATAATGGTAGTTGATTTATAGGTGATTGGGCTAGAGCTCAATAGTATGTCAATGGTAGTAAACAGACAGTACGGACAAATAGTATGTTAATAGTAGCAAACAAATAATATGGACGATTGAGCTTAATGCAATAGTATACCAATTCAACTACGATTTTGTTTTTAGTAAAGAAAAGTGTAGTAATAATAAGACAAATAGTGGTCCAATAGAAGAGAGAGAGAGAGAACTCATAGATATGGTAGCTGATTTATAGGAATATGATTTTGTGGTTTCCGTTGGCCAAACTCCAAAAATTAAGAGACTCCCCCACTCACTTATAGCCACGCGTCTTATAACCACTGAGTTTTACGCAATCCACGTATCCTTTCAGACGACTCTTCAATCTTTTGTTTCATTTTAATTTTAGATAAACTACATTGAAGTATTAAATTATTAATAGATTTATATTTTAGTCATTTAATTTAAAAAATATATAAAATAATTACTAAACTATTTAAAAGTTTTCATTGGTTGTTAAAATTGCAGTTGTATGGCCTTCTCTATTCGTACCGCCTATACCAATCGGAAGCTCTCATTTTCCTTTTATTCTATAGTTTAATTTTTTTATTAAACAACTCTGAATGTTATGAATTTGTAAATCAAAATTCAAATAGTTTTCTCCTTCAATATTTAACATTGATCATTGGATCTACTTAAATCTAAGACATACTCTTCTACTCATAGATATATACTGATCCACTATAATAATTATCAAATTGTAACTTGAAACTGAACTGTTTTTTTTAACCTAATTGCTAAACGACTTTAGTTTAAACTTACTAACAATTTATTCAAGTCTTTGAGCATTATTGGAATCTGATACTTATTTCAATTTAGATTTATTTTATTTTGTTTAAAGATATTTTGATGTAGGTTATATTTTATTTATAATAATTATTTTGTTTGTGGTGTTTTGAATGTCTTGATATAATTGGTAAAATTATAGTTGAAAAGTTTACATTCTTTTTTAGAGAATAGTCATTTATAGTTAAGTAAAGCTAGGTTTTAAAACTTTTTTGGCAACTTTAAGTTTCTAATGACTTCTCCTTATTGATTGACACGTGTGTGATTAAAAATATTAAAAATTCTAAATACACCCTTTATCAATAGCATAATTAGAGCTATGTTAGTGTGAAAGTTCCTTTTGTCAAACCAATTTGGTTTGTTAATATTAAAATTCAAGAAAATTAAATCAATGAAATACCCTTATTATCTGTGTAAAGTGAAGGAACTAATTGGACCTCGGAATTATTGCTACTGAAATACCAATGTAGATTTCTCTCTTTCTCATCCTTGATATTTCCTTTCGTAATTAAATTCATGTCGTTGTTAATTGCAGCCTGCCCTGCCACCATGCTTCTTGCAGCAACCAATGTTTTTAATTAAGTACCACCACTTTACAAGCTACTATCGCCATTTTCCTGCCAGATCTTCTACCAACTATAAGTACAAATTTGTTTAATATCTAACAAATTTTATTTTATATATCAAAACTCCTATATTTATTCCTTTATTTTAGATTAAACCTGTTCATAAACCTACCTAATCTTGAAGTATCGTCCGAAATTAGGTTTGAAAAATGAGATTGGGTAAAAAAAGTAGGCTCGAAGGTCTGCCCGATAAGTGAGAGAGTTTGGACAAAAATATAGACAAAAAAATAAGTTTGGACAAAAAAAATTAAGGTCTATTTTCTAAACGGGTCGAGTCTTAGGTAAGCTTTTTTTTAGCCTGGGCTTAGGCCCGAATTTGCAAAAAAGAAAAAAATAAAAGAAAATTGTTGCTACTTTTTTTTACTATCTTGCCACTATTTTTTCATTGTTTTGCTATCATTTCGCTATTATATTACTACTATTTTATTGTTATTGTTTGGATATTGTATAACTCTTGATTTATTATTAATTTTGCTACTAGTGTAGAGGTATTTACTTGCTATGTTGCACTTATCTTAGTGTTATTTAAGTATATATTTTTAAAATTTTTTTCTATTTGTTGAGAAACATTTATTTTAATATTTTTAGTGTATTTGATGTATTATATTTTTTAAATTTATTTTTATATAAAAAATTTAATACAGGCAGGTCGGGCCAGACTCGGGTTTTAACATTTTTATCCAGACCGGGCTTGAACAAAATTTTAGGCCCATTTTTTTGGACTAGGTCGGGTCGAGCCTAAAAAAGGGCCTAATTTTTTTTACTTAGTCCGGTCCGACCTATAGACAACTCTAGTTACACCACATCACAATAACTGTCTTCATCGTTTTCGTGGAGTATCAAGCATTCATGTATTACATATTAATGAAATATAGTTTATATGCTTTTTTTGTGTGTAGAAAATAACAAATAAAATAATCAAAATTAACTAGTAAAATTCAACAGATTATATGCAAACAGCTGCAAACCCTCATTCTTGTCAAAAGCCAACTTAGTGATGTAGTCAACTTCAATGTTCTCTTCTTTAGGAACATGTTCGAATTCCCATTGACCTATTTCTAGTAAAAGCTACTGAATACGTCTGATAAGTGTTGAATAAGATGTCTTTGAGAATGCTTCCTGGATGTCCTGAAGAACCTCCATATTGTCCATCCAAATCAACACTTTGTCATATTGTCTACTCTGTAGAAGAGCAAAGTCATCTAGAATACCCCAAAGTTCATAATTGAAAATAGAACATTGTCCCAACCGTTTATTAAACCCAAGAATCCACTCCCCATGATGATCCCTAATCACTCCTCCAACAACAGCATTTCCAGAGATAACTTTAACAGTGCCATCAGAATATAAACATGTCCAAATGTCTGTCCTACATGATGTCCTCCATGATTTTAGCCTTCTAGTATTGTCTATCTTATAATTAGAGTTACACTATAAAGCCCAAATGTATGAACATCTGATTATTTCATCAAAACTCCATGCCATTCCCTGAAAAATGAAAAGATTTCTATTTTTCCAGATGTGCCATGCAACTAACCCAAAGAAACATGACCATTCAATATCCCTAAAGGAAAAACTATGATGATTCCCTAAGTTAGACGCAAGCCATTCTTGTAAATATCTTAAAAAGTACCATACTTGCTTGTCAATTGGAATAATCTGCGACCAGACACCTTTAGCCATAGAACAATCCCTAATGACATGTATGACATCCTCCGAAGCAAGCTTGCATACTGTACAACACTCCTCCTCCCCAATGCCACTATCACTTGCTCCACCTGTGTGAGTAATATTTGTTTGAGAGCAAGCCAAATAAACATTTGAATCCTCTGTGGTATTGGAAATTTCGACACCAAATTCCAAGCTTTCTCTCTTTGATTCCACAATCCCTCTCTAAGTAATTTTTAAGCACTCTTTATGGAGAATAAACCTGATCCACTCATAAACCAATCAATTCTATCAGATCTTGCAAAAGAATAAGGAGAAGGGATACTAACAATGCGTATTATAATATCGTCTGGCAGCCAAAACCTTAAGAAGATCCAAATTCCATAAACCTTCTTCTGTAACCATATATCTAAGAAGACAAACCATATCAAGGTTTGCATGCGAAGGGATCCGATTAACTAATGGGCCAATTTTCGGTATCCAATTATCCTTCTAACATCAAACACTATTACCATTGCCTACTGACCAGAAAATGTTATCCTAGAGCAAGGGTCAAATCTTAGAAAGAGATCTTCAAAGGAAAGAACACTTACTGCGAGCTATGAAATCAGGAATACCTTCCTTAATCCTATAATTTGATATGAGAACGCGAACCCACAATGTGACAGCCCTAAAATGACCCTAGTCAGAAAGCGATTTCGGGACCGCTAAACCGAGTCACCAAATTATTTGAATGTGATATTTATTGTCTAAAATATGTGATTATGAAGGTGTGAAAGTTTTAGGCTTCGATTTAGTAAATTGCATGTGAATTTAGTCAAAAGGACTTATGGGTGACATTTTTGAAATGTGATAGGCTAATCTACAAGGACCTAATAGTGCATGTAATCAAAAGGGAGGACTTGCATGTCAATTTTTCCCCCTAATATGTAGTGGCCGGCCATGAGCATGGATGGACAAGATGTTATGGCTAAAAACATGTCATAGACATGTTGTGTTGGTGCATCATGGGAGGAAACAATAAAATAAAGTTAGTAATAAAATAAATGGAGTTGCATGTCAAATATCCATTTTCTAAGGTTAGTGGCCGACCATGCTTTGAATGGAATTATTGTTTTTTTTTGTATTTTAATTGTAAAATAAAGCTTAGTGGAATGTTATTATAATGGTGAATTAAATAATAAAAGAATTTGGTGAAAAGAACAAGGTAGCTCTTTTGTGTTCTTTTTAGCCAAAAATCAAATAAGAGAGGGGAGAAAAGTCTAAAACCATTCGGCACTTTGATATTCTTCAGGAGGTGAGTTTCTTGATTAAAATTTGATGGAAATTTGATGTTTTTGGGATGGATGTTAAGCTAGATAGGCAACCAAAGGTTCAATATTTTTTTGTTATGTGGTTATATGTGCATTTCGGCCATGGTCTTTGCTTGAATTTGAGATTTGTAATGTGATTTTCCTAAATTGTCTATGAATTTTTGGTTGTTGATTTCATGGTAATGGTATATTGAATCCATGATTTGAATCCATGAAAATTTAGTAAGGTTGCATTTGGCAACTTGCTTGGAATTATGAAATGATGTCCAAAATTTGTAATTCATGCTTAAATATTGAAATAGAGCTTACAATTAATAGAACCATGTAATAATTGAGGATTTTATGTGTTAAATTTTGGATGTTGGAGTTTTAGCTTTGAAATAGTTGTTAGATGAGTTATAAAGTACTAAAAAATGGAAAGAGAAAGAGCTTAAGGCATGGTTAGTATTCGGCCATGATGAGAAGTAAGAAAATTATGTTTGTGGTTATAAAAGATTTTGGGCATTCGGCTACTCGAGGAAAGATGAGAGACATGCTTATATGCTTATATGCGTATTACCGAACAAGATTGTGAATAATGATACTAATAAAATAGTTTGTAAGTTATTAATAAGGGTTTTTGACATAGATACTTGTAAATAAGACAAATGCTACATATTTGGAACCCTTACATGGTATTTCGGCTTTAGTTAATTATTTTAGAAATTGAAGCTAAATGTTATAAGGAATAAGTGTATTTCTTGCTAACCGAATTATAATATAATCGAATGTGGTTTTACACAATAGTGATGTGATAAGTTTAAATTTGGTTCATTAGCTCAAGAACTCAAGGAAACAAAGTCGGATCGTGGAAGAAGGGAAATTGGTCGAATAGTCGGAATTGACGTACATTAGCGATCGAGGTAAGTTTTAAGTATTAAAGCCTATAATGTGATTGAGTATGATATGTTAAGCACATATTAAAAGAATCATAACTCTATTGTAAATTTTTATGCATATAGCCTAATGGCTATTATGAAGTATAGGTAAGTTATTGATATGATATGTTGCCAAATGGATATGATATTATGAAGTGCTAAAAGGATATGTCAGAAGAGTAAATTTGTGATAAACCTGCTTAGGACAGCAGCAGTAACATGA
The DNA here is from genome assembly GCF_007990345.1 of Gossypium hirsutum. Classification (NCBI taxonomy): domain Eukaryota; kingdom Viridiplantae; phylum Streptophyta; class Magnoliopsida; order Malvales; family Malvaceae; genus Gossypium; species Gossypium hirsutum. The sequence goes on from NC_053447.1 coordinate 42,153,879, forward strand.
ATTTAGAAAATCACCATAAATTGTTGGAGTTGAATTAGAGGCTGAATAAATTATGAAATTAAAGCTTAATGAGTCTAGTTTCTTATAAAAGAAACCGTGTAAGAAAATTAATTTCCGATAATGATATATTTAAAGTTGTGTGAGACAGTGCAGAATGACACTGTAATCCTCTGTTCTGTTTTTAGAAAATCATTATAAATTGTACAAAAATGGTTATTAGATAAAATTTATATGCTTAGACTCCTTAATGAGTCTAGTTTCAAATTAAATCAAATACAACACATTTTGGATTCTGTAAAATGAGAAATTTGATTCGTAGTGAAGAGTGGTCAGATTAGTCAAACAGTGAAACAGGGGAAACTTTAAGAAAAATATGGTATTGATTGGCCAAACCTAAAATTCTGGAAATTTTATGGATGGAAGATATACGAGTCTATATTCAGGAAAAATTAACGGTAAGTGATTTGGAGTTTTGTAGCTCCGGTTATAAATAATTTAGTGACCATTGCTCAGGAAAACAGCTCGTAGTGAATATGTGATTTTGTTGTAAACATGGATAAAACTTGTTTTAGTTGCTCATAAGCTAGTGATTAAACCCATACTTGAATTCTAAATCGTGATATTGTAAGCTTATGAGTATTCTAATATGAAATGATAGTATGGCGTAACATTGGAATGTGAAAGTGTATATATGTGATAAGGCCGAATGGCCAATGTGATGAATGTGAAAGTGTATATATATGTGATAAGGCCTAATGGCCGATGTGATGAATGTGAAAGTGTATATATATGTGATAAGTGATAAGGCCTAATGGCCAATGTGATGAATGTGAAAGTGTATATATGTGATAAGGCCGAATGGCCAATGTGATGAATGTGAAAGTGTATATATATGTGATAAGGCCTAATGGCCGATGTGATGAATGTGGAAGTGTATATATATGTGATAAGGCCTAATGGCCGATGTGATGAATGTGAAAGTGTATATATGTGATGAGGCCTAATGGCCGATGTGATGAATGTGACAGTGTATATATGTGACAGGGCCGAGTGGCCAACGTGATGGATGTGAAAGTGTATAAATGTGATAAGTCCCGAAGGGCAATTGTGTCAGTACTATATCTGGGTTAAAACCCCGCAGGCTTTATGCGAGAGTATTATCCTGATTAATGTCCGTAGGCTTCGTGCTCGTACTATATCCGAGCTTTAAAGACCCGACGGCTAAATGCTAGGATTCAAGTAAGACTTTGATATTGAGTATCTGCATTAAGTTACCATCAAATAAGTATTATGTATTCAAGATGTTCAGGTACGTATTACTTACTCATCGGTGGAGTGATTTCGAGGTGAATTATCAGTATCAAAGAGGTAGGTAAATGTGATTAATATTATAACTCCAAATGTGAGAATGTGCTTTGGAAATATTTGACCATCTAGGTCATTATTATTCGAAAGTATATATGTGGCAGCCAAGTGTTGCGTTTAATGATATTATAGATCGAGATGAAGCTCTAGATTAACTTCATCGAACAGTTGAAATGAATGACCAATAATAGTGATTGAGAACACTTTGTCTTGCTTAAAACTTACTAAGCATTAAATGCTTACTCCGTTCTTTGAATCTCTGTTTTATAGATTTTGGTTCGTCAGCTATCGGACTCGGGATTATTGAAGTCGAAGTCGCCCACACTATCAAAGCCCTTTTGGTACACTTTTGGTTGAACTCTGAAAATGGCATGTATAGGACTACCCTTTTTGTAGTGGGTCATGGACCCTTTGGATTTGTATAATTTTGGATAGCCATGCGAAAATGGCTTATATATGTTTGAGCATAATGTTATAATCATTTGGTATGGATATGGTTATTGAGAGGTGTGGATATGCTTAACAAGGATTGGCCATGGGAATGGTTAATCACTATCATAATTTGTGCTATTTATGCTAAAAGGGCTAGTTGAATCATGGAAACTATGAAATAGGTAAAGTCTACCTTAAAGGCAGATGCTGACAGCAGCATTGATGTAGATTTGGAAAATCACTAAAAATATTAGGAATAGAATTAAATAGTGAATAAATTATTTAAATGAACCTTGATGAATCCACTTTCATATGGAAGAAACGAAACTGTCATATGAGTGGTATGTTAAGAGATAATTAGGTTTTCGTGAGACAGGGCCAGAACGGTTTCTGGATTCCCTGTTCCGACTTTGGAAATTCATTATAAATTAACCAGATATAATTAGGAGTCATGCCATATATGTATAGATTCCTCTCTGAGTCTAGTTTCTATAGAAACAAACGGAATCAGTATTGAAGCCCTGTACAGGGAGATATCCGAATTGTAATGCATGAAGGTCAGTGTAGTCGCACCCTGTAACAGGGGAGACTTTAACTAATAAACTGTACTAATTGGCCCGACCAAAAATTCTAGAAAAAAATATGTAGATGGACATAGGAGTCTAGTTTCAGGGAAAAATCACGAAACTGATTTTCGAGTTGTGAAACTCAAGATATGATTTTTAAGGTGACAGCGACACAGTTAGCCAGCTGTCTGGAAAAATTTAAAATGGACTGCGATAGTAAGCGAATTTAGTCTGTGAACCCCTCGTGTCCGACTCCGGCAACGGTCTCGGGTACGGGGTGTTACACACAAGGAGCTAGTGTTAGCCACAATATTGAAACCCACTTTCAGCATAAAGGAATTATTTTGATCCCTTAAATGAAGAAACTCGAGACCACCATAAGCTTTTGGTTGACAAACTACTTGCCAACTAAATGGTCACACCAAACATTCTATCTCCTCACAAAGCTTTTGCGGAACACTTAAGGACTGCATGAAAAAACTAGGAATTGATAGAAGAACATATCGGGCTAGAGTAACTCTACCGACTAAGGACAATTGCCTTGTGTCCCATCTCTTAACTTGCTTCGGACCTTGTCCACAACCAACCTCAAGGAATTATTACTTATACTTTCATGAAATAGAAGAATTCCTAGATACATATTCTGGGACATTAAAATTTGGATCCATATGTGCGACTGGAGATTTCTTTCTCTTCTTTTCGCACATTTATTCTATAAATTTCATAATAATTGTTTTGATGTTTTGGTGTACTGTTGTATGATTTTTTCAATTCAAATTGTAATTGCATGATTCAAATTTAATGATTTCATGTAACTATTATTATTATTAATTTTGGCTAAAATCGTTATTAGGTTAAAGTTACAGACCTACAACTTTTTACAATTGAAGAATTTCAATTGGGTTGTATAATTGGTTTAGAAAGTTAATTTACTTGATAATCGAATAAATGAATGTCGCCAAGATGTTTTTTTCTCACTATTTGTTTTAAATATCATTGGCATATATATAATTCAATTTATGGATTAAGTTATGCTTCAACCTATTTTAGGTAATAAAGTATAAATATGTCTATTGATTTCTATAAATTCATTCTTAATCTGCTATTTGAGAAATTAAGCGAGAGAGTTATTCTTGGATTCTGTATAGAATCTATGCGTAGTGTTGATTTTTAGTGATTTGGTGTGAAGGATTTTTATGTACCAATCTATTTAGATTACAGTTTCACATACGGACGAAATCGTGTTATTGTCCTTTTAGCATTTGATTTTGGCATATTATGATTTCAAATAATTAGTTAAGTTATGATAATATGATTTATTGTATGAATTGTGGAATATGCCAATTATTATGATTTTGCTTTTGAGATTTATTGGCTTGAAAATACTTTTCAAGTATTCATGCGAATATCTTTAACCATAAATACAATTTTGGATGTACATGTTATATGCAGGGTAAGTTTTTCTATTTGATTATGAATACACATATATGACTGAATTGCTTTGGTGTTTTTGTCAATGCCAAAATTATGAATACATGTGTTTGTTAATTATTTGGCCTTGAATCACTAAATTATTTCTGTTTGGTTTTGACATATATGGTTTAAAAAAAATCAGTCAAAGATTAAGGTTTTCACTTTTTTTATTACGCTATTTAAATAACCTTATTTTGGGTTATTATGAATACATGTGCTTGTTAATTTTAGTTTTGACCTCTGACTATTGGGTAAATTTTAAATTTGAATATTGATATAATTATATATATTTTAAAATAAATTAATTGAAATAATAAGTTGCTAAAGTGACTTCTGATATTGAAATTGTTTTGTTTTAAAATATAAAAGATTGTGTGCATGTAACTTAAGCTACGTAAATGTTGATTGGCGCAAAGGAAGGTTAATATTTAACAAAATTACATGTGGAACTATTGTAAAAAACATGTGATGATTATTCTGTTTTACATGTGAGTACTAAATTAGCCCAAAGGAAGATTTATTGTTCGACATGTTTTTATTGTCGGTGTTTGATTACTACACCAAGATATCACTTACAAGTTAATATTTTGTCAAAATATGAAATATTAATGGAGTGTTCGATATCTTGAGATGAGTTTTACCTTTAGTCAAATTATTTTGGTTTAAATTTGAAGTCTTATGTGAGGTTTTTATTTATTTATTTATTCAACTATTATTATATTTGCCAACATCATTGTATGTTGTTTTGGGATAAATATATATACATATATATACTATTATCTTTTAATTTGATTGAAAGATGAAGTTAAGAGAAATATTTTGAAACAAATAAATTCATATTTTGGCTTTGAGTTTTAATTAAGGATGCCTAATATTTTAAATAGATTAGTTGAAACAAAATGTCGCCAAAGTGACATCTTTTGCGCAGATTAGTTTATTTTAAATATCAAGATTATATATTTTTGTGATTCATGCGTTTATTAATTGACCCGAAGGTAAGTTAATATTTGGCAGAATTTCAATGACATCTGTGATGATAAATGTGTAACAATTATAAGGTATTTTATATGAACAATAAGTTAGTCCAAAAATTGATTAATTGTTTGACATAATTTATTGTCAATGTTTAATTGCTACAACAAGAGTACCGCTTACTTTTAATATTACTGTCCAAAGACTTGATATTAATGTTGTGTTTGGTATCTTGAGATAAGATTAACTACTATTTTGAATTTATTGTTTACTTATGAACATTGATGTGAGTTTGTTTTTATCTATTTTGTTTTGGATTCAACTTGTAACACCTGAAAACTTAGCCCAAAAGTTTCGACTAGATTCCGGAGGTCACATTGCTCGCCAAAGTGTCCCAAATCAAAATATTGATCAAATCTCGAAAATCTCTTTTTAAAAACCCTTTTCTTTTTATGCTTAACAAAATCCAATAAAGTCTTTACTTATGTTTTGCAAATCAGGGGTTTAATTGTTGTTAGAATTAAAATAAAACTAATTTAATAATTGTTAATATTCAGATTGCAAATAATTCAAGTTTTGCTAATCATCAACTGAAATTTCAAAATTAGGTACAATAGAAAATACATCATTTATTTTTAAAACAGAAACCATAAGTTATTTTTCGAAACTGTGTTCTTTATAAAGAGAATAGTAATTGGTTAACTATAATCCATGCATGATAAATCATAACTTCCATTCAAAACCAAAATCCCGCAATCTTATAAGTCCAAACAAAATTAAAATCCATACCACAGTTCCTAAAACTTATTTATAGTCCAAATTAAACAGATTGTTATAACTTATAAAAACTTAATTAAATCAAACCAAAACATGTTGTTTTAATATCTCCGATTTTCCGTGTCCAATACCTAGTCTCAAGATTTACTTGGAAAGAAGAAACTAAGGGAATGAGCTTCAAAAGTTCAATGTGAATCTAAACCAAATGTAATTAAATAGAGACGAACAATTAACTAAAATTTTTTATTACCAAAAAAAAATCAATTCAGAAATAGAAATCATATCAGACTGACGTATCACATTATTATAACACTTCACAGTTAAGCAGATCAAATACACGTAGAATTTCTCAAACATACAAAAGCTGAATCAATTCATATCAAACGGTAAAATGTGGAGTATCTACTCAAAACGGAACAATGCAACCCATAATCAAATGCACCAGTCCCAGTATCAACCTATCCAGCCTCTACACACCATTTCTAGCCAACTGATAGACACCAAAAATAGGCTTTTTTTAAACTCTTCCATTCTCTACACACCATTATCATGTTATGGTGGATCCGTCCAATCGAACACACCCCAATGTGGTCATATGCCACTTTAATGTTGCGGTAGTACTACTAAAATAAATATGCAGTTTAACTGCCACACAATCTTTCTTCACTTCAAACAAATCCCAAAACCCAAAAAAAAAATGCAGATGCAGATAGTACCATGTAACTAATTTTACAGAATCGGATAAACTTATTTTCAAACTTCCTTACTCAATAATCATGTTGACTAGCAGTTTAGTCTAGCAGAATTGAATTCAGATATATTAGAACACAATTAAACTAGCAACGAAAGTAACATTATACACAGATTTCTAATGTTCACAACATCCAAACACTATTGCAAAGTACAAAATTATGTCAAACGAGCTCATATTCACAACTAAATTTTAATAGTAATTATCCTTTTCTTAACCTCCCTCGAATTGTAATAACATCCCCGACGCACCTATAGATATTTAAACGAGCATAGGGTTACTCGAAAATCAGAACAAGTCCATTTACTATCGAAGAATTAAAGCTACAAGAAAAATATATCATTTTAACTAAATCGCAAGCTGTGGTCCATGGTAGCTGTGTTTGTTGGGTTCAATAAGCAGCATATTACAAAAATCTTGTACAACGCTGTAACCTGGGCACTTTTATAGGCAACTGATATGAGGTTGGTTTATGCTCTATTCGCTGATCCAGCTCTTAGTCAAAGGCAATACATTTAGCTAATGCGATAGCTCTTTAAGGTAGATATGTATTCCAAATTCATTTATTTTTCAAAGGAATGGGGGAGGCGTGCACTACCAAGAGTCCTTGAAATGGTTGCCCAATAAATGTTAGGCATTGTTCTTTATGGGTGACTAATGGCTATAGCTACAAGCCAAGATTAGACTGAGTTGATGTGAAATAAAATAAAAATAAAAATCCCAACAAAATTTGATGTAAGTGATGGGTGTCGAGTCCACCAATATAAACCTACGCCTAATTTGCAATTTAAGCAGTATAAGGAGTAGGGTCGATCCCTCAGAGACTAGGTTTACTGCAAATTGTTTCTCTTTTGACCAGATTTATGTCGGGGCAGTTGTCGTGCCCAAGAAGTTCGGGTGGATAAAATTTGAAGACCTGAAATAAATAAATAAAATGCATGAAAAGAAAAAGTTGAAAACAGAATAATAAAAACAGTTAAATAAATATGAAGAAAAATTAATTAGAATAAGCTCAGCTTTAGGCACGGGTTTTCCTCGTCTTTGAACTGATCCTCGAAATTAGATGAACTCCTCTTTTCCAATAAACTAGTTATAGCTACCAAGGACGCTTCGGACACCAACTCTTTCTTGTGTAAATTAGTTATGGAACGTCCAATAACTAACCCTTACCGATCGAACAACCACGAAACGTTCGTGATTTAGAACTTCGGCAGCCTTGCGTTCTAGAAGAGCATAGCTCGAAACAATGTCCTCAACTGCGTGGGACATTTAAATCCGGTTACTACTTCCCTTGACGGAACCAAACAACTATCTCCACTTGGCACGCCAATGTGTTCACAGAAAACCGATTAGAAACGTTCCTTTCGGAATTCCAACTGTACGTCTAACTACACTAACTCAAACGACGTCTTTTTTTGACTTAGTGTTGATCTAAATTTATGAGATGACAAAATCATACTCTTAATCCGGAGAAAAAATAAGTACTAGAATTTAGGAGTTAATTTGCTCGAGTTCGTAACTCACGGGTTTTGACGAGGCTAACTTCGACCTAAAGCTGAAAATGGATTTAGTTAACTAGGGTTTGGGACATGATGGTATTGGGCATAATTGGATAAGGTAAAAATGGGTGGAAAGGATGGCTGGCGTAATTAAGTATGGGGCTGGAATTTTGGTGGTGTATTAAAGTAGGGTGGCTACTGGAAATGAAAAAAAAGTTTGGAAAAAAAGTTGTAAATGGTAAGTGGTAACAAGCTGGAAATTTAGGAATTGAAAGTAAAGGAAACTAAAGACAATAAATTCGTGAATAGAAAGGAGAGAATGTATTGAAAGATGAAAGCTTGATATTTTTAATTGATCATTAAAATGAAACAATGTAGCCTCTATTTATACTAGTGGTCTTGCTAAATTAAGAGCCAACTAGTATAGAAAATCAAGGAAAAATATTCCATGATATAAAAAATATCCCAAAATAATCTCCCACTAAGTCAACAATTTCAGCTAATTAATCTTGGAAAAATTCTGCTTTGGCCCTCCTTCTTTGCTTCTTTCTTCAATCTAGCCCAATAGTTTCCTTTTTCTTCTATCTAGCCCCAAATTGCACCCCTACACAAAATTAAAAAAAAACATGGAAAAATTAGTGGTGCACTCTCATAAATTAACCAATTTAATTACATAAAATATGTAACTTTAGCATTTAATGAGTAAGTAGTGGAAAGTAATGTATAACTTTTTACTGATTAAAAGAACAAATAAATTAATAAATTAATAATAAATAAAACATGGATGAAATTGGAGGGTCATTATTGGCTTTAGGTAATGGAGAAAATATGAGAAAAACAAGAATCTTTTGGGTATTTCAGCAAACATATTGAAGTAGTCAAAACCCACCATCATTCTTTCCTAAGTGCAAATATCACACAAGGAAAAAGAAATTATAGCAACAACCAAGCAAAACTATATTCTAATGTAAAAGATGTAGGACTCAGAAATATTCATCTTACCCAAATGTATCGCAGAATACGAATTTAACACCCAAAAATCACCCCATTTTCAAGAGTTCAAGAAACACACATTAAAGACGATTCCCACGTGCTAGCGATCAACTGATGTGCTTCAATTAAACGAATACCACCCTTGATTCAACACGTTGTTAAGCGAAGTTTCTAAAGAACGATTAAAACTAGAGGAACGGCACAAAATTACTAGAATCAAACAATCCACAGTGGAACAAAAGAAAAACTAATAGAATTCAAGAATGGATCGAAAAAGAAAACAATGTCAAAAGGAAACACATTAGCCAAAAAGGAAAAAGTCTGAAATTGGAAAAGAAACTGATGTGAGAAGGAAAAAAATGGAAACGTGAGAGTTATTTTAAGGTTTTCAAAAATTAAAAATAAATAACATAAAAAAATTACAAACATAACTAAATAAATTAAAATAACATAATTTTTTTAAAACCAACAAAAATAAAATAAATCCCACTTAGCGCACACAAGTATTCAAACTCAAGAACAAGGAGTGACACAAGTAGTTCATCGTTGACTCTAAAACACAAAAAACTCACTTAAAAGTCCATCCGAACCACTAACCCTAACCAACCAACCTCAATTCTTCTGACCCCAGTTTCAGGGTGTGACACAAATAGTTCATCTTCTGCTACCACAATATCTACTAATATAAATACTATACCTAAGTTTAATGGGACTAATTTCAAAGAATGGAAAAGACACTTATAGTGCTAATATAAATACTATACCTAGGATTTTGAGAGGTGGGATCATTCAAATCGCATAAGTCTAATGATTATTAAGCACATCATTCCAAAAGCCTTTAGGGGTTCAAAATCTAAAGAGATTACTCAGGCCAAGGTTTTCTTGACAAAATTGAGAAACATTTTGCCAAAAACGATAAGGTTAAGATGACATCACTTTTGACTTCTTTGATGTCTATGAAGTATAAGGGTCAAGGAAATGCGAGAGAGTACATTATGGAGATGTTCCATGTTGTTTCAAGACTTAAGGCACTTAAGATCAAACTATCTGAGGAATTGCTTGTTCTTATGGTTTTGGTATCGCTTTTTGCACAGTTTAACCAATTTAAAATTGGTTACAACTGTTAAAAGGATAAATGGACTCTAAATGAGCTCATTTCTCATTGTATGCAAGAGGAAGAAATGTTGAAACATGACAAGTCTGAAAGTGCTCATTTGGCCGGTGCCTCTAAAGATAGCAACTTACATTCTGAATAGAATACCCATTAAAACAGTTGCAGAAATACCTTATGAGCTTAGGACAGGTCGAAAGCCTAGTCTAAAGTACTTTCACATTTGGGGATGTCCAACTGAAGCAAGGCTTTATAGGTCATATGAAAAGAAATTGGACTCCAAAACAGTGAGCATTTATTTTATTGGTTATTTTGAACGAGTTAGGGCCTATGAGTTTTATGATCCCACAATTAGGAATATTTTTAAGACAATAACTACAACATTTTTTTAGGGTGTTAAGTTTGGAGGCAGAAATAAGGGTAGAGACATTGCTTTTGAGGAGGAATTGTATTCTAACTTAGTTCCTGCTATCACTTTTGAAGGCGTTTAGGTTCTCATACCTATAATTGATAAAAAAGTGAATATAGAACCTCAATAAGACAATGTTGAACAACTCCCTATTCAAGATGAAATAATTGTTCCAGAAGAACAAACTCAACAACCTTGAGAACAAATATCATTAAGAAGGTCCACTAGAGAATGGGTTATAATGGCTTTATTGGAATATTTTGACCTTAAGCTGCATCAGATTAATGTTAAGCTAATGGTTTCTCAATGATAACATTGATCATACATTTATATGGTGCAACTAGAAAACTTTGTGTTTGATGATGCAAAGTTGATGATTTGCAAATTAAAGAACTCCATCTATGGGCTTAAGCAGACTTCTCATCAATAGTATTACAAATTTTACCAAATGATTATCTCATTCGGTTTAGAGATGAATTTGGTAGATATTTGTATATACCACAAGTTCAGTGGGAGTAAAGTTTTATATTTGGTTTTATATGTTAAGGACATATTGCTTGTCAATAACAAGTTAAGTCTTGACTAATACCCCAAGAATGATTTTGAGATTAAGGAAATGCATAAGATTCCCTATGTCTCAAGAGTGGGGAGTCTAATGTATGCTCAAGTATGTACATGTCCAAATATTACGTACATTGTTGGGATGTTAGACAGATATTTAAGCAACCTTGGTATGAACCATTGGATAACAGCCAAGAGGGTTATGAGGTATCTTCAGAAAACAAAAGATTACATGCTCACATGTCGGAGGTCTGATAAGCTAGAGATCATCAAGTATGCAGACTCAGATTTTTGATGAAATATGGACACAAAGTTTTGTTACTAGGGTGTAGATTGTGACAATAATTGATAGCCATTTATTCCAGTAACAATAGGAGCACATCAAAGTCAAAACACAGACTTTAAGTTCTTGATTGTTAAAGTAAAAGTTCAGAGAGGTTAGGTGCCTATAAAACATATTAGGACAAACTCCATGGTTGCAAAACCGCTTACTAAGGGACTACCACCCAAGGTTTTTCATGAGCACACTACTCATATGGATGTAATGTCATTTAAGGATATTTGGTTTTAGGGGGAGTTTGTACTTTTAAATATTTTTATGCTATAGACACATTTTCAGTTATTTTAGTTTACGGATATTAAGTTTATTTTTTTTGCAGAAATAAAGTTTATTTGGTTTATTCACACTCTGATTTTGGTAAGGTTTGATCTCACTAAGGTATAAGCAAGACCAGTTGGAAATAGACATGTTTGGATAATATTTCATATAATTTCCATGCTACACATCTATACTTGATCTATGTCATTTGGTTGTGTTAATATAAGTGATCAGAGATGGATTTAGTTATGATATATGTAACGAAAGTTGCCTTGGTTCTGTGTTAACATAATTAATTGACAAGGTTATTTGGAATACCTTTTGGATATGATAGTAAAGTTTTGAGCTCATAAGGTTATATAATGACATGTAATTATAGAGTAATTAGTATATATATATGTGGTCTAAGTGGGAGATTGTTGGAAAATATGGACATCACATATAAAATAAGGCTAATTACATGTTATTATTTAATATCATAAAAGGTTAGCCCAAATTAAAAGTGATCTAATTTGGTTAAGGTTTATTGGGCTTTAGTTATTAAATAAAGTATGAGCCAAATATGTGTAGATACTCTAGTAACTAATTTCTAATTGATGATAGGTTGACTAGAAATTAAGGTTAATGTGAAAAAGTTATATATTAGGGTTATGTTCTCCAAATTACACATAAAGTAACTTTTCTAATATCCTATCTTTAGAAAAGAGAGAGCCACCTTCTCTAAATTACTTGTGTGCTAATTTGGAAAATCAAAACTGCAAGATCCGTAGATTTCAAGAAACCGATGAATTCAGGTACGCTTCTACATTTAGTTTTATTCCATAATTTATTCTTGATGATTTGACATAACAGATCTTGGTTTATGGTTTATTAAGTTTTATTTTAGATTTATTTAACGGTTCTAATAATATTAACTAATAATTTTTAAAGAAAATCTTGAAGGGTCCAAAGTAACATTGGCTCAACTTTTGGTTGCTATGATGTTGGAGAGACATTTTATGATATATATTGATAAAGTGAAAATGGAAGAATATCATATTCAAGTTGTTTGACTCGAGAAAGAAAGATTCAGATCTGATCTGAAAAGAAGATTCCAAATAGATTTATGTAACACCCCAAACCCGACCTAGATGTTATGACTGAACCTGGAGGAATTACATTAGTTTGCTTAAAAACCTAGAAATCGAAATCCAGCTTTAGAAATCATGTGATTCAAAAATATTATTTTTGGCAATACTCTTACATGTTATTTATTTTAGGAAAAAGCACTTAATTTTACAATTAATTTTGTAGCAAAAATTTCAAAGTTGATATTTGAAACCCGTGATCTTGATTAGTGAGAACGTATCAAACTTACATAATTTAACTTTCGTAAAACCTTTTTTATATTTGCAGCGAAAAAACCTTAATTTGTTTAATTTTGGAAACCAAACATTTATATCTAATTGGCAGAAACCATGCAAAAATTTCCAAGGAAATAAAAGAACCATAACGAAACCCAAAATCAAAAATTAAATCTGAAAATTAGTCCAACACCAAAAGTCTAGAAAATTTAATTTTAACAAAATAAACCATTTTATACGAGAAACCAACCCAAGTTCCCAAACGACACCTAATCCTAATTCTATCGATTGCCTGAAATGGTGAATTGAAAAGGGGTAAGCTATAAAGCTCAATCTGCAACTAAACTCAATCAGAAATAGAAATAACATAATAACAGATAAAAACATTGCAGAGAATTTCATCAAACCCAAATAAGCAAAATTGTGCATGAATGATTCTTTCAGTGCAATAAATTTTCAGAAAACGAAATGTAGGTTTTTCAGAAAACCTCCTACCCAACTCTGTTACACTCCAAATAAGAGTTTCCCAGAACTCATCCATCTAAAAACACACCAATTAAGTCATCCCGAGTTGCCTGATAACGATGACTTGCCACCCTGGGTTGCCCGAAAACGATGGCTTATAAATTTGCAGTTAAACTGCCAGATCAGATATATGTGGTCAAGCCACTATATTGCAGTCAAGCTACCAGAACAAAAACATGGTTATACAACTAGATAGTGCAGATTATTAATCTGCAAGATCTTCCTCCTTACCATATTAACTCAACCCCATGCAATGTGACATGGCATGCAAACATAAAATTAGAATAGTAAGTATGTTGAACATGCAATCGTATATTTATCAGAAGTAGGCATGAGGTTTCATGCTTTGCAAAACAGATATTTCAAATTTCATTATTTACAAATCACTTAAATTAGAAAAACCACAATGTCACATGCAATAGGAATTGAACAAAAACATACCTTATCAATACTCGTATATACTTAACTAATCAGAATTAAAAAAATCATGATTTTAGAGATTGCATTAACAGTAGCAGATTATCAATTTTCATACTCATATCATATATACATCGCATTATAGAACCTACGAGGTGACTAATCTCGCCTGGCACACGGCTGTGTGACGTCGACAGTGGATTTTTCGACTTTTTTTCGTTCATTATTTTTACGAGATCGAGTCACACACACTAGACCATTTTTAAATGTGAACACAACCACGAGGATTCCAGTACCTAGAATCGACATTCAACCAATTTAATTAGCAACCAAATCTGAGAAATGACCCTTGCATTCTTAAAATTAAAGCCTAACCAAAAGGCACTCGACCTTAACACCAAATCGAACACTTACCCCAGAGAAATAGTAACCTAAAACAGTGCCTAATTCGTCGGAGAGACGTCGTACACACCACCCTCTTCTTCTATCAAAAACCAAAATGATTAATAATGAAGTACATAACATCGATAATACAACACTTGAGTGCGAGGAAAAACTAAACCTAAACAACGGAAAATACATTTCTTATGCCAAGATTAACCACGAAGAAATCCTTATGAATACCCCGCTTTCGATCGAAACAAGATCAACAATATAATAATAACCACAATTATGGACGGAATAAAAAAGAAGCAAAAAAAGGAAATAGAGGAAAAAGGAAAAGAAAAGAAAGAAATTAACAACAAGAAAAAAAAAATGAAAAGATAAAGAAAGAGGGAGAGAGGAATGTGAGAAACGTGAGAAAGAAGAGGAGACTTGTGAGGAAAAAAAACTAATTAATTTTTTAAAAAATAATATCCCACTAACCAGATTTTTTGGTAGCTAATCAGATTATCCAGAATTTGAAATTGACCCAACCACATCCACTTGGGAGACACCATTATAAATTAGCAAAAATATTATTGTTTGCACGCGCAGTGATTCAAATACATGACCAAAGGGTAAGTTGACATCTTACCATTGAGCCAACAGACTCATTCTGTCATCAGTTGAGCACAAATAATATATAAGCTATAAGTTCAAAGATAGGGGTTGAGACAAAATTAACAAAAATTCAAGAGAAAGAATTCGAACCCAGAACCTCACACACACAAGCACCACTCCTATCCACTATATAAGATTAACTCACTTTAAAAAAATATTTTACAATCTTAATTAAAAAACTGAACGTGACCACTCTTAATTTCATTAACCAAATTTCTACTAACCCAGTTTTCGGGATGTGACAATGAATGAAAAAAAGAAAATAACAAAAATAAGAAATTAAAGAGTAAAAAGATAAATATCAAAATAATAACTAAATAAAAAGAATATAGAATAAAAAGTGGAAGATGAATTGAATAAATCGATAGATATGATGGATAGATGGATAACTGTTCAATTAAATCTTTTGAGGTATAAACCCCAACAAACTTATTAATTAATGATATTAATAAACCCTCCAAAAAATAATCCTTAACAAATTGAAGGATGAAGAATGGATTTCCACGACTTTATAAAGAAAATTGATAAGAAAATTGTTTCTAAAATTACAATAAAGTAATATTGCACAAAAGAAACTAACTCACAGAGTTGAAAATTTCATTAATGAAAGATAATTGTATATTTGATGAACAATGAATAGGTCTTTATATAGGCTAGTCAAGTACATCCAAATAATACTCTCAATAATACTAAAACTCTAATTAATCTATACACGAATTAGTTTTAAACTGAACTTTCTTGTTGACTAAAAAATATAAAACTCCTAAATAACTTAAAATACTTTAAAAAAATCTAAAATTCGGAATAAATATATAATAAAATAATAAACCTAATAAATACAATATTAAGCTGATTTATAATAAAAATTTAAGACTAAAAATTGAACCTAATATGATTTAAACTCGAATTAAAAGCCTAAACTAATAATTTTCGTAATAATCTTGTTCAGAAATTCTGGTCGCGCAATCTTCACTAAAACGGTCATAACTTGAACTCTCAAACTCAAAATTGAGTGATTCAAAGTCCGTTTTGAAGCTAAGAGATAGATCTTTGGACTCTATGAAGACAGGTCAACCCAAAAATGTTAGGATCCCATCCAAAAAGTTATTATAAGTCGACTGATTTTTCAAACTTGAAAATTGGTAGCTTCGGTGAATGAAATTGAATAATTTTCACCCCATCCGTGCATGTATCATATATGGTTGCAAAATTTCATAGACATCTTGGTAACTAAGTTTAAGGGACTACTTTCCTATTTGGTTTTTCTTGTCCACTTGTGCTTTTAGATGAGTTACGTTTACTAACAAGTGGTTGGATGTAATGGTAAGACACATTACACTCTTAAAGTGGAGAATACATGTTTAAACTTTAGAAATTACATTGTTAAAAGGGACAGTCACAAATTCAAAATATGAACCATAAAACCAAGAATATAAAAAAAAAAATTAAAGTGCCAACACTACCCGCTTGATTTTATTGAGTTCCTTAAACTATTCCAATCACCCCAAAATTGGTTGTGAAATAGTCGTAAAGCATTCCATGGGGGCTCCTACAGTGCATCTGTAGTTGAATTGTATCTATATTGTATTTCAAAGTCTTATTCAGCCACCCTTGTTGTCGGGATCTAAATGGTTTGTTCTATCAAACTCTTAGATTTTGTTTAGAGGTCGAACTAGAAAGCAACGTCAAAAATGATTATAGAATTTGATTATATAAATATTTAAATAAAATTAAATTGTTAAAGGTAAATTATTTGTCTAATATGATGGCTTGATTTGAATACTTTTTCATTTAAATTTAGAAAAACTTAGATTTATTTCTTAATTTAAAAAGTATTTATTTCAATTTAATTTAAATTATATATAGACATCAGATGGGCTAATCTACAAGTAAGCAAAATTGTTCACTATCTAAATATGTTCTAGCTAGTTGTGGATGCAATTTTATTAGTAAAACACCATATTTAAATCTTATATAATATTTAAATTACCATTATTATATGAAATATTATAATAATTTTTAAAATTTCAAATATTATAAATGATATTTTTCGTTGCATATCTAAATTTTTTATAACTATTGAAGTCTTAGTTTTTAAGAAATTATAATATAATTTAAATATGAATATTTTTTAATATTATAATATAAAAACATAACATTATATTAATTTAGAAGAAATAAAACAAGTAATATCCAATTTTTCAAAAAATAGTCATAGTTTAAGTTCATTATGATAATGTGATAAAAAAATATTTACAATGAAAAAAAAATAATGTGAAAATATCCATTTGATTAATAAAAATAATTAAGCTGAAAGTAATAAATGATGCATATTTAAAATGCTACAAAATTTATTGGATTAAACTAAAATTTTTGTAGGATTAAATTGAAAACTTTTGGAAGAGTCGAATATAATTTATATAATAATACAAGAATTAGTTTAAAATATTAAAAATTTTGAGGGTCAAATCTAATTTTACAAATTCTACTAACCTAGTTCACATGTGGCATACGAAACTCGCTCCAAAGAAGTTGATAAAAGAAAAAAAAATTGTTTGTTAGAATCATAAAACAAGAGTTCATATAAAACTTAACTGTCCAAGATATTTCATGTCAAATTATTAAGAACAAAATTAGATTTAAAAGCAGATTTGAATCAATTATTATCTTGCAATCTTCGAGTCTTGCTGTTTTGGTATTCAAAATTAACTCACAAGTAATTTAGAGAAGGCAACTCTCTCTTTTCTGACATCCTCTCTCTTTTCTGAATATAGGATGTTAGAAAAGTTATGTATGTGTAATTTGGGGATAATAACCTTAATATATAAAATTTGAATATTAATCTTAATTTCTAATTAGTCCATCATCATTTAGAAGTTAGTTACGAGAGTATTTACACATATTTGATCCATACTTTATTTATTTAATTGAAGCCCAATAAACTTTAACCAAATTAGATCACTTTTAATTTGGACTAATATTTTATGATAGTAAATAATAACATGCAATTATGCTTACTATATATGTGATGTCCATATTTTTCCAACAATCTCCCACTTGGACCACATATATATATCAATTACCTTATAATTACATGTCATTATATAACTTTATGAGCTCAAAACCTTACTATCATATCCAAAAGGTATTTTGAACACGTCCATTAATTATGTTAACATAGAATCAAGATGACTTTGGTTACATATATTGTAACTAAATCCATCCCTGATCACTTATATTAACACAACCAAATGACATAGATCAAGTATGGATGTGTAGCATGGAAATTACATGCAATGTGATCTAAATGTGTTATTTTCAACTGGTCTTCCTTAGCCTTAGTGAGATCAAATTTTACTAAAATTAGAGTGTGAATAAACTAATTAAACTTTATTTTTGTAAAAAAATATCCTTAATATCCATAAACTGAAATAATTGAAAAATGTGTCTATAACTATTAAGCATTTAAAATTACAAACTACCACTAAAATTGAATATCCTGGAAAACATTACACCCATATGAGCAGTGTGCTCATAAAAACTTTGGGCGGTAGTCCCTTAGTAAGTGATCCACAATCATGGAGTTTGTACCGTTATACTCAATAGACACATGACCACTTTGAACTCTTACTTTAACAACCAGGAATTTAAAACTTATGTGCTTTGACTTTGATGTGCTCTTGTTGTTATTGGAATAAATGACTACAATTTGTTGTCACAATTTGCACCTTAGTGACAAAATTTTGCTTCCATATTCAATTAAAATTGGAGTTTGTATACCTGACAATCTCTAACTTATCAAACCTCTGATATGTGATCATGTAATGTTTTTTTGAAGATAATGTATAAATCATTTGGTTACTTTCCGACTATCCATACTCGAATTGATCAAAGATATGCACAACATCCAAACAATGTACACAATATCTAAACATGTACAAAGTTGAACAAATATTATACTTCTCACTGCTGAAATGTGGGGAATCTTATGCATTTTCGTAGTCTCAAAATCATTCTTGGTGTAACACCCCAAACCTTACCTAGATGTTATGACCAAATCTGGAGGTATTACCACAATTCATTTGAAAATCCAGAAACTATTTTGAGACTTGTAAAATAAATAGTGCTAGCTTTTGATAAATAAAATTCCAGTTTATTTGGAAAGTTGCTTTCTTTTAACTAATTCATTAAATTTTATGTATAAATACTTATAAAAACACTTAGTTTTGCAACAGACTTTATTTGTTAAATAAAGTTTTGGAAAACGCAGTTTGGTTTTGTAAATTCAACATTTTGTAGATATAGTTAATATAATCTAAAAACGTTGAAACAATTTAAAACGGAAAATAAATTCCAAAATTTAAAAACAGTCCCAAAAGTCCAAAAAAAATCCAACGAGCAAAATTAATTTAGTCTGAACAAGTTAAAAGAAGCACAATATAAATATATAACCGAGCTCCCACTACACTGATCCACCCTATGTTTGTGGATCACCTGAGAACAAAAAACAGAAAGTGAGCTCACCAGCTCAGTGTGTAACTTATTTCAATTAATAAATCAGACACACATGATTCATCATGTATTATAGTATATATGTGTTTAGATACCAACCAGATA
Source organism: Gossypium hirsutum (assembly GCF_007990345.1). Lineage (NCBI taxonomy): Eukaryota > Viridiplantae > Streptophyta > Magnoliopsida > Malvales > Malvaceae > Gossypium > Gossypium hirsutum. The sequence continues at coordinate 42,173,332 of NC_053447.1, forward strand.
TGTTTCATAAACAGAAACAAAAACAAATGCATAACAGATATAGATTCAGGTCCTACCTCTAACCGCTACACACCATCTTCGACTATCCCTACACACCAGTTAAGGCATTGAATACCAATCCAACCCCACACACCGCTAAGTGGTCGTGAGTCACTTTTCAAAAAAATTGCAGTCTAGTTGCTAGATCAACACGTGGTAATTCGCCAGAAACAGATACACGTGGCTGAGCCACCAAATAATGCAGGTAAATTAAACTACCAACACTTCCTCCATAATCATAATCCCATGCAAATGCACATGCAAAATTAAACAGATATCAAATGCGTGTATGACATACATGCTATACACATCAGATTCAGATCATATTAGCACAAAACACATCATGCTATTACATATAACATACATCTCATGCATTCATAAGTCATATTTAACAAAAACAGAGCATCAAAAATCAGGGTTTATAGATAAATTAATACCAGACAGACCCTACAGAAGGGCTAAATTTGATTCACACGAAAAATATGACCTTAGGGTAAAATTTTGAAAATTGGGCCTACACACCCATATGGCCCACACGACCTGACACAAGCAAGTGTGACTGAAATAGGCTACCACACGACCTACCACACGTTTATCTTGTTAGAGTATGCCCAAAGACCAATCATGAGATGATTGTAATCACATACTCATTTTACCTTGTTTATTAATATAAGGTATTGCCATTATTATTTTAGTTTCTTTTTCTATGTATATAAATAAACTGAATTGTAATAAAGTCCTAAAAAAATATGATTATTCTTAAAAATGTCATTAGTCAAGTATTATTATGGGCTTGGGTAACAATAATGCATTGAGACTAATGTGTAGTAGATTGACGACAAAGAATTGTCATTATCATAGAGATGTCAAAATCAATACATGAGTATGCGTTAGAGAACAACATATAGGACTGACACACTATGAGTATGTTTCTTGAATTATTATGTAATAGTGAGTATGTTTCTTGGATTATTATGTAATAGTCATAATATTACTCATAGTGATAACTATGTATATGATCCTCAAACTTGAGATCATCATAGTCCCAATATCAAGAGTCGTATATTTTGATACAGTCAAAACATATACCGTAACAGGTTGTACTATAAAGATTGATGTTGGATATACCAAAATCCATGTAGTGGGATATGGTTGATCAAAATAGGATTTATCCCTCCTACATAATGGGAGCAATACCTTAGGCCTCTTGATGGAATGAGACTGGAAATGCATGACCATGCTCGAATAAGTTGATATGAGACATCACACTTATTTGTTTATTATAGTCTACTCAGAAAATCAAGAAATATGAGATTGGACTATAGAAGTGTAACTATTCCATTACTTGTGTCCAATCTAGATATTAAGGATAAAATGATATAATACATGAAAAGATTATCACAGAAAGTTTATGTCAAATCATGACTTTTTCTAACTTGGGTGACAATGATGCATTGCTAGATGCCACTAATTGCTTGTAATGTTAGAAACGTTCTAGTATCACTACCAACGTTACAAGAGCCTACAGGGTCACACCCTATAGTTGAAATGAATAGAATCCAAAACATTTGGTATTGTATTTAGTTGTCACATGAATTAAATTAATTGTTGAATTATTTTAATTTGATGGTTAAATATTAAACACATTATATGTACAAACTTGTACACAAATAAAGAACATAAATATAATTAATATATGAATTTGGTTCATACAAAATATTAATTGTATATATTTTACCGAATTTATTAATATAAACAGTTATATTAATTAATTTCGGTCAAAATCTAAAAGACATGGAAATTAATATTCTTTTGGAAAGAATATAATTAATATATGAATTTGATTCATACAAAATATTAATTGTATATATTTTACCTAATTTATTAATATAAACAATTATATTAATTAATTTCGATCAAAATATAAAAGATTTGGAAATTAATATTCTTTTGAAAAGAATATAATTAATATGTGAATTTGATTCATAAAAATTATTAATTGTATATATTTTACCGAATTTATTAACATAAACAATTATATTAATTAATTTCGGTCTAAATGTAAAAGACATAGAAATTAATATTCTTTTGGAAATAATATAATTCCTTTTTTAATTTTCAATTTGCCTTCTCTACTAATAAGGGAATAATCCTATATTCTTTTGGAAATAATATAATTCCTTTTTATAGCTTTCCATTTGCATTCTCTCTTAGTAAGAGAATAATCCTGATTTTTCCTTTTTAATATGTGATATAAAAAAGGACAAAAGGATGATAATCTCTTAGTGTGTTAAGATTACCAACTTAATTTTTTAAAAGGTCTAGCAACCATTTTCATTCTCTCGAAAAAGTTCAAGAGAAAATGACTGTTGTTTTTGATAAGGTGGACTACATAGAGGTCAGGACATTTTCGTTATGGCTTGGAGTTGACATTGAATCAACAGCATCCTTTCAACGTTTTCATTAAAGAATGTATATTTTCAACCTTATTTCAACATGATTCATTCCTCGAACATGGATCCTTGGCTGTGGATCACCGAAATAATTTTTTCGCTGCGTTATTGGGCGTACCGACGATCCCAATAATGGTATCAGAGCCATTTGTACGATACATATTCAAGATTAAATTTATTGGTTGATGTAATTGTATGAGATACATGTTTTATACTATATTTGATATGCACGACGTTTGGAAATGCATGATTATAGCTCAATAACCCATTTAATTTATTATTTGCAAAGGTTGTAATTTTATAAATATGGTCTGTGTGTCATGCCTTTCTATATTTCTCTTGTACTTCTCTTCTCATCTTACTCCATCATTTGTAAAACGAGTTTCTATAATTTTAAATTGTATTAGTTGATAAGAACTAGAGGAATAGAAGGCTGGGCTACCTAAAGTGGAAAAGAAGCTTGAGAAGCGGCATAAGCCCTTAGGATTCCTTACGATTTTCCCATTGACTTGGGAGGAACTGCCTTAATTTTATGGGCTATAAGCATTGCATTTATTTACTGCTTTACATTTTTTTATATATGATACAATTGATGATATGTTAGCAAGCATGTTATAGGATATTGATAAGATCAATTAAAGGATTAAATGGACAATTTTTTACCATTAATGGTAAGATTAATTTAATTTAAAAACCCCTTAATAAAATATTAAGTTAAGATTTCCTTCCAATATTTTCCCTTGTTAAAGCCTCGATCGATACAATGTGCGTTCTGCTAAAAGGATAGTACATGTATCTATCTTGGTCAAAAATAGAGGAGTTACATGTGATGTAATTAGCAAGTATTGCTTACCTAAATAGCCATAATGTTGAGAGTAAACCCAAAGTTAACTTAAGAAGAGGTGAAATATGGATCCTTACCCACTAGAGAAATTTAGAGAAAGTCATTCCAAAATTAAAATATGGGAGTTATTAATTTTGAATAAAATAGTGGGAGCATCATTTAATAAAGTCCTTTTAATGATTATAATAAACTTGGTAAATGTAATCATGAGCATATTTTATTATTGTAGATTAATTATGACAAACAACACAATTTCTTTATCATTGTGATCGGTCCTTAAGAAGGACAAGTTGAATGGCTTGAACTTCCTTAATTGGTTCCGTAATTTTAGGATTATCCTCAAACAAGAACGAAAATTATATGTCATTGAAGAAACCATTCCTTATGAACTAGTAGCTAATGCCTCTAGAGCTAACAAGGATGCTTATAAGAAGCATCTTGATGACATGTTAGACATAGGATGTCTAATGCTTGCCACCATGACTCTTGAACTTCAAAAGCCACATGAGGATATGGTTGCCTATGATAATATCCAACATCTTAAGGAATTATATGAGGGGAAACATGTCAAGTGAGGTACGAGACCTCTAAAGCTCTATTTTGATGCAAATGGTTGAAGGAACTCATCTGGGAACTCACGTTCTCAAGATGATAGGCTATAAGCCTTGAGAAACTATGATTGCTTCTAAGTGTGGAGTTGGCCACCGATGTCATCCTGCAATCGTTGCTGGATAGTTTTAGCCATTTTGTCCTTAATTTCAACATGAATAAGATTAATATGACTTTGTCACAGTTGCTCAGTATGTTACGAACTACTAAAAGTAACATAAAAATTGTTGGGCCTAAGCCCATTCTGATGGTCCACAAGGACAATAGCAAAGGAAAGGCTAAGGCTAAGGCAAATCCTAAGGATAATGACAAGGCTAAGCCTAAAAAATGAAAAGCTGTATTGAAACCTAAAGGAAAAATTGCTAAGGAAGGAAAATGTTTCCATTGTGGTAAGACCGGACGCTAGAAGAGGAACTGCCCTGCCTATCTTGATGAGGTCATGAAGGCATAGGAAAATATAGTGTCCGCTTTAGGTATTTATGTTATTGATATTAATTTATCAACATCTACTTCTTGGGTATTAGATATCAGATGTGGTTTTCATATTTGTACCTCTGTACAGGGACTGTAAAGGAGTAGGAATCTAGCTAAAGGAGATGTGGACCTACGAGTTAAGAATGGAGCAAGAGTTGCTGCATTACCTGTAGGAACATATATTTTATCATTGCCTAGTGGACTTGATTTAATTTTGGAAGGTTGTTATTTTGTGCTAAATTTGACTAGAAACATTATTTCAATTTCTTGTTTAGACAAAATTGGTTTTGAGATAATTATTAAGAATAATTGTTGTTGATTTTATCTCAATAATGTTTTCTTTGGTTTGACACAATTAGTAAATGGCCTATACATTTTAGATCAAGATAGACCCATTTATAACATAAATACTAAAATATCAAAAAGAAATTCTTTAATAAAATTTATCTTTGGCATTGTCATTTGGGCCATATAAATGAGAAGCGCATATCAAAGCTCCATAAAGATGGGATTTTGAATTCTTTTGTTTTAGAACAATTAGATATATGTGAGTCTTGCTTGTTGGGTAAAATGACTAAAACTCCTTTTAATAGTAAAAGTGAGCGAGCTAGTGATTTATTAGGCTTAATACTTAGTGATGTTTATGGACCAATGAACAAACAAGCTAGAGGAGCTTTTCAATATCCATTACTTTCACTGATGACTTCAGTAGATGTGGGTATATTTATCTTATGCACCATAAATCTAAAACCCTTGAAAAGTTCAAGGAAGTTAAAAACGAAGTACAAAACCAACTAGGTAAAAGTATTAAGGCACTTCAATCAAATCGAGGAGGAGAATACTTAAGCTTAGAGTTTGATGATTTTTTGAAGGAATGTGGGGTTGTCTCACAACTTACACCTCCTAGTACTCTATAATGGAATGGAGTTTTTGAATGGAGAAATCAAACACTGTTAGACATGGTTCAATCAATGTTGAGTCATGTTGATCTTCTTACTTCCTTTTGGGAACATGCACTTGAAACAACTACTTTCAGACTAAATCGTGTTCCATCTAAATCAGTTCAAAAGACACCATATGAGATGTGGATTGAGAAGTGTCCTATATGTCTTTCATGAAAATTTGGGGTTGTGAAACTTATGTTAAACGTTAGACGTCTACTAAGCTCGAACCCAAATCTCAAAAGTACATCTTTGTGGGATATTCGAAAGAAACTAAAGGATATTATTTCTTCAATCCTATCGAGAACAAAGTGTTTGTTGCTCGGACAGGAGTCTTTCTTGAAAGAGAGTTTGTCTCCGGAAAAGGAACTGGTAAAAGAATAGAACTTGAAGAAATTCAAAAACAATAACAAATCACTGAACCAGATATTGAACAGCAACAGGTTCCACAAGTTGTTGCAGAATAATAAACTATTTTGGAAACACAACTACCGTGAAGATCTTTAAGAGAACGCCATGTACCTAAGAGATATGGATTTCTCATTACAACACATAGTGATATTCTACTTATGGAACAAGATAAGCCTAGGACTTATGAAAAAGCAGTGGTAAGCCCATATTCTAAGAAATGGCTTGAGGCAATGAGGTCTAAGATGGATTTCATGTCAAAAAACCAAGTATGGATCTTGGTTGACCCACCTGAAGGGGTTAAACCCATAGGGTGCAAGTGGGTTTTCAAAAAGAAAACCGACATGGATGGTAATGTACTAACATACAAAGGGCAATTACTCACTAAAGGTTTTCGCCAAGTTCATGGTATTGACTATGATGAAACCTTTTCTCCTATTTCTATGTTTAAATCCATACAGATCTTACTTGTAATAGCTATATTTCATGATCATGAAATCTGACAGATGGACATCAAAACAGCTTTCCTTAGTGGGAAGCTGGAAGAGTATGTGTACATGACACAACCTGAAGGTTTTGTCGATTGAAAAGATGCTGGTAAGATTTGTAAACTAAAATGATCTATTTATTGATTAAAGCAAGCTTCTCAAAGTTGGAATATTTGTTCTAATGATGTTATCAAAGAGTTTGGTTTTATGAAAAATGAAGATGAGCCTTGTATTTACAAGAAAATTAGTGGGAGCGCTATTGTATTCTTGATACTGTATGTAGATGACATACTTATCATAGGAAATGACATACCTACACTACAGTCTATTAAGAATTAGTTAGGAAGTTATTTTTCTATGAAGGAGTTGGGCGAGGCTACATACATATTAGGAGTCAAAATCTATAAAGATAGATCAGTACGACTCCTAGGTTTAAGCCAAAGTACATACATAGATAAAGTACTGAAAATGTTCAGTATGGAAGAATCTAAGAGAGATTTTCTACCTATGATACATTGTATTTCACTCTCGAAGGAAATCTGTCCTTCAACTTCACAAGAGAGGGAATATATGAGTAAGATTCCATATGCTTCGGCTATTGGATCTATCATGTATGTCTTGCTATGTACTCGTCCAGATGTATCATATGCTTTAAGCATGATGAGTCGATACCAAGTAGATCCCGATGAAAGTCATTAAGTCGCAATTAAAAATATCCTTAAGTACTTGAGAAGGACTAAGGATACATTCCTTATATATGGAGGTGAGGAAGAGCTTACGCTGATGCTAGTTTCCAAACAGACAAGGATGATTCAGGATCACAACTGAGTTCTGTGTTTCGCCTTAATGGTGGCGTTGTGAGCTAGAAAAGTTCAAAGCAAGATATGATAGCTGATTCTACAACTGAGGTGGAGTATATTGTAGCTAGTGAGGCTGCAAAAGAGGCTATTTCGATCAAGAAATTGTGCCTAGCATATTAGATGCTATAGAGATTCGTTGTGACAACAACGAAGCCATTGCACAAGTAAAAGAACCCAGAACTCACCAGTGGTCCAAACATTTACTTAGGCGCTTCCATCTTATTCGGAAAATCATTGATCGAGGAGATGTGGAAATATGCAGAGTACCAACAGATGACAACATCGCTGATCCACTGATGTGGCCTTTGACACAACATAAGCATGATCATCCCATTAAGTCACTCAGTATTAGAGTATGCCAAAAGACCAATCATGAGATGATTGTCATCACATACTCATTTTACCTTGTTTATTAATATAAAGCATTGCCATTACTATTTTAGTTTCTTTTTCTATGTATATAAATAAACTGAATTGTAATAAAGTCCTAAGAAAATATGATTCTTCTTAAAAAGGTCCTTAGTCAAGTATTATTGTGGGCTTGGACAACAATAATGCATTGAGACTAATGTGTAGTTGATTAATGATAAAGAGTTGTCATTGACATAGGGATGTCAAAATCAATACATGAGTATGTGTTAGAGAATAACATATTGGACTGACCCGCTATGAGTACGTTTCTTGGATTATTATGTAATAGTCATAATATTACGCATAATGATAACTATATATATGATCCTCATACTTGAGATCATCATTGTCCCAGCATCGAGTCGTATATTTTGATACAGTCAAAACATCTATCATAATAGGTTGTACTATAAAGATTGATGTTGGATATACCACAATCTATGTAGTGGGATATTGTTGATCAAGATAGGATTTATCCCTCCGATATAATTGGAGCAATATCTTAGGTCTCTTGATGGAATAAGACCAGAAATGCATGACCATGCTCGAATAAGTAGATATGAGACATCACACTTATTTGTTTATTCTAGTCTGCTCAGAAAATCAAGAAATATGATATTGGACTATACAAGTGTGACTATTCCATGACTTGTGTCCAATCTAGATATTAAGGATAAAAGGATATAATAAATGAAAAGATTATCACAGAAATGTTCTAGTATCACTACCAATGTTACAAGAGCCTACAGGGTCACACCCTATAATTGAAACGAACAGAATCCAAATACATTTAGTATTGTATTTAGTTGTCACATGAAATAAATTAATTGTTGAAGTAATTTAATTTGATAGTTAAACATTAAACACGTTATATGTACAAACTTGTTATATACAAATAGAGAACATAGATATAATTAATATATGAATTCGATTCATACAAAATATTAATTGTATATATTTTACTGAAGTTATTAATATAAACAGTTATATTAATTAATTTTGGTCTAAATATAAAAGGCATGGTAATTAATATTCTTTTGGAAAGAATATAATTAATATATGAATTTGATTCATACAAAATATTAATTGTATATATTTTACCAAATTTATTAATATAAACAGTTATATTAATTAATTTCGGTCAAAATATAAAAGACATGGAAATTAATATTCTTTTGGAAAAGATATAATTAATATATGAATTTGATTCATAAAAAATATTAATTATATATATTTTACCGAATTTATTAATATAAAAAAATTATATTAATTAATTTCGGTCAAAATATAAAAGACATGGAATTAATATTTTTTGGAAAGAATATAATTCCTTTTTGTAACTTTCAATTTGCCTTCTATATTAATAAGGGAATAATGCTATATTCTTTTGGACAAAATATAATTCTTTTTTCTAACTTTACATTTGCCTTCTTTATTAATAAGGGAATAGTCCTGATTTTCCTTTTTTAGTATGTGATATCAAAGAGGATAAAAGATGATAATCCTTAAGTGTGTTAAGGTTACTAACTTAATTTTTTAAAAGGTTTAGAAACTATTTTAATTGTCTCGGAAAAGTTCAAGAGAAAATGGTTGTTCATTTTTGACAGGGTGGGTTACGTAGAGGCCAGGACGTTTTTGTTGTGGCTTGGAATTGACATCGAATCAGCAGTATCTTTTCAATATTTTCAATAAGGAAGATATATTTTCAACCCTATTTCAACATGATTCGTTCCTTGTGCATGGATCCTTGGCTGTGGATTGCGCCATGGGGGTTACTGGCGATCCCAACATAATGATGCTCACAGGCTGCAACACAACCTACCACACGGTTGTGTGACCCAAATGACCAACCAAGTAGTCGTGTGACCCACACAGTCTGCCACACAGCCTGGCACATGATCATGTGATGTCGACAAAATGCTTTTCGGTTTTACGTTGTTTACTGTTTTTCGAGTTTTTCGTTACACACCTGGATATTTTCTAATTTAAATTCAATCCTGAGATTTCAAGGACCTAAAAACAATATTTACCTAATTAATTAACAATGATTTACTAATTTCCAATTAAATCTTTCGATCAAAAACACTAACATACGCATTACTAAACCGAAAATTAGCCCCTTTTTGGGTGTTTGGTCACTTACCCAAACGATCACAACAGCTAGTGAAAGTTTAATTTATTGGAGGATTTGACAATCCACGTTCCTCACCTTACCATCATTACAAAATGTCCATTAACCTCAATAACTCAACGATAGAAAACACTCAAAGAAAACGTACAAAACTTTTAACCATAACAAACTTATGAATCTAATTCCGAAATACTTACCATCCAAAGTTGTTACAGAATAATTGGCAAAAGGATGATGAAATTGAAGATGACAGGAACTAAAGTAAAAAAACCCAAGAAAGAAACCAAATGGGAGGGAGATGCGATAGAAAGAAAACCAACAGAAAAGTCAAAAGGGGAAAACGTGGGAAAAGAAATAAGAAAAAGAAAGAAGATAAAATAAAATAAAAGAATAAAGGGTGAGGGGTGAGGGAACGTGCCAAAATAGTTTTGCTTTAGGAAATTAAAAAAATATATATGTAAAACAAACAAAAAATAAAAATAATAGGAACTGTTATTATCCAACCAACTGATTTGATTCTAATAACTTATCAGATTTTCCCCAAAGTTTGAATTTAACTCAACTACGAACACAATGTAGCACCACACATGAGACCAAAAATATATGCATACGCAGGGATTCGAACACAAGACCAACGCTTAACCATCAGACTCATTTTTAACACAAGTTTAGCAAAAATTAAATTTAAGCCAAATATACAGAGATAGAGGTAGGAACAAAAATAGCAAAAATTTCAAAAAGCGAGATTTGAACATAAGACCTTAAACACACATCTAGAGCACTTAACCACCAAACCAGATCACTTTACTTGAATCAAAAACTCAAATTTTTGGGCGTTAAAACTCTCCCCCCAAAAGAAATTTCAGCCTCGAAATTTACCTAAGTCAAATAATTGTGGGTATTACTGTTGTATCGAGTCCTCAAGTTCCCAAGTGACTTCCTCTGTACCATGATTCTACCATAGAACCTTAACCAATGGAATAGTCTTCCTCATCAAGACTTTAACCTCGTGGTCCAAAATCTAAACCGACTCTTCCTCAAAGGTCAAATCCGGTATTACCTCAATCTCCTCAACATATACTATATGAGACGGATCAGACTAATACTGCCTCAACATAGAGACGTGGAACACATCATGAATACGATATAAGTTTGGAGTTAACTCTTACTGATAGGCGATCGTCCCAACTCATTTTAGAATCTGATATGGCCCAATGAACCTATGTCTCAACTTGCCCTTATATCCAAACCAAAAGACCTTCTTCCACGAAGATACCTTAAGGAAAACCCAATCTCCCACAATAAAATTAATATCTCTTCTTTTCAGATATGTATAAGATTTCTGTCTATCAGAAGATACCTTGAGACGATTCTAGATCAGTCAAACCTTATCTTCAGTCTCAGAAACCAAATAAGGACCTAGAATTCGCCTTTTACCCAATTCAGTCCAACACAAAGGGGCACGACACTTAAGACCATAAAGAGCCTCGTAAGTTGTCATCTGAATACTAGACTGAAAGCTCTTATTATACACGAATTTAGCTTGTGGCAGAAACTCCTCCTAATTACCAAGAAAGTTGATAACACAACTCCATTGTATATCATCCAATATTTGAATCACTCTATCAAATTGCCCATTAGATTGATGATGGAACGCAGTACTGATGTCCAACCGAGGAACCAAAGCCTCATAAAGTTTCTTCCAAAACAGAGACATAAATCGAGGGTCCCTATCAGAGATAATCGAGAGTGAAACCCCATAAAGTCTAACAATCTCAAAAATTGAAAACTTAGCCAATTTTTGCAGAGAATAATCAGTCCTAATTGGAAGAAAATGAACAAACTTGGTCAACCAATCCACGATGATCCAAATGAAACCCTTCTTATTGGGTGTCAAGGGCAACCCACTAACGAAGTCTATAGTCATACACTCTTATTTCTAAAGAGGAATCTTAACAGGTTGAAGCAAACCCAAAGGCAACTGGTGCTCAGCCTTAACCTACTAGAAAGTCAGACAACGAGAAAGAAAATCAGTTACCTTTTGTTTCAACCCAGGCCACCAGTATAACTCTCAAATATCTCAATACATCTTATTTCCATTAGGAAGCATAGAATAAGGGCTACTATACGCTTATCGTATTATGGACTGTCTCAACTCAAAATCATTAGGCACACAAACCCGACCTCTGAAACATAGAACACCCTCACCATTCAGCCCAAAATCAGAAGTCCTATCCTCTTCAACCTATTGAAACATAAGAATTAGAGAATCATCCACTGATGCTTATCTCGAATCTAATCAATCCAAGTCGGCTTAACTTGTAACTCGGCTAACAAACTACCGTCATCAAACAAACTTAGGCAAGCAAACATCGCCCTCAATTTAGACATTGGCCACCACATTGGCCTTATTAGGATGATACTCAATGGTGCAGTCGTAGACCTTAAGCAACTCAATCTATCTACATTGCCTAATATTCAGCTCCTTTTAAGTAAAGAGATACTTGAGGCTCTTGTGATCAGTGTAGATGATACACCTCTCACCATACAGATAATGCCTTCATAATTTCAAAGCAAAGACAACCACAACCAACTTAAGATCGTGCATAAGATAGTTGCCCTCGTGTGACTTAAGTTTTTGGGATGCGTAAGCCACTACTTTACCATCTTGCATTAGAATACAATCCAAACAGATGTGAGAAGCACACTGTACACCAAAAAATCTTTACCGGATTCAAGTTGTATCAAAATGGGCGCCTGAGTCAAAACATGTTTGAGCTTTTCAAAACTCGATTGCTACTCATCAGTCCACACAAATGGTGTATTCTTATGCAAGAATTTGGTTAAGGGACCTGCGTTAACTGAGAACCCCTCAACAAATCTCTGATAATACCTTGCTAAACCAAGAAAAATTCAGATTTCAAACACATTCCTAGGCTGTTTCCATTCAAGAACAACCTCAATCTTTTTAAAGTCAACATGGATACCTTCAGCAGAAACTACATGTCCTAGAAAAGTGATCTCCTTTAACCAGAACTGACACTTACTGAACTTAGCGTAGAGCTTTTTCTTGCAGAGTATTTGCAAAAACACTTCGAGATGTTCATCAAGATCCACCTCAGTCTTAGAGTATACTAGCATATCATTGATAAAAACCACGACGAACTGATCAAAATACGATTGGAAAACACTATTCATGAGATCTATGAACGTAGCCGGAGCATTCACCAAACCAAATGGCATAAAAAAGAACTCATAATGCCTATAATGGGTCCTAAAGGAGATTTTATGCACATTAGCCTCTTTAACCTTTAACTGATGATACCCAAAACGAAGATAAATCTTCGAGAATACAGATGCCCCACAAAACTGATCAAACAAGTCGTCAATCCTCGAAAGTGGGTACTTATTCTTTATCGTCAATTTATTCAATTGGCGGTAATCGACACTCATCTTCATAGTTCCATCTTTCTTTTTCACGAAAAGAACTAGTGCTCCTCACGGAGACACACTAGGTTTGATAAATCCTCGGTCGAGAAGTTTCTAAAGTTTCACTTTCAGTTCTATAAGCTTTTTCGGTGCCGCAGGAAATAATGGAAAACGGAGCTGTTCCTAGCAAAACCTCAATATTGAACTCCACCTCACTATCCAGTGGTAACCACGACAATTACTCGAGAAAGATGTCTAGAAATTCTTTAACTGTTGACTATCCTTCATAGAAGATTCCACAAAGCTCATATCATGCATATACGCCAGAAACACCTCACACCCTTTTCAGACTAACTTTTTGGCTACTAGAGCGGAGATTACATTGGAGAGGTAATCTCGAAGCTCACCAACTATAACAATCTCCACGTCATCCTTAAATCTCAGAGTTACTCTCTTTATAGCACAATCAAAACTGACTTGATGGTTCACGAGCCAGTCCATACCCAGTATTAGATCAAACTCCCCGAATGGTAACTCTATCAGATTAGCTGGAAACACAACACCTTATATCTCCAGCGGACACCACCTATAAACTTTATTAACATGCACTGACTGACCTAGTGGACTAATTACAGAAATCTCACCAGAAGTACTCTCAATAGAAATTCCCAAATTAACAAAAACAATACTTGCTATGTATGAGTGAGTTGAACCAATGTCTATTAATGAAAAATATGGAACAAAATAAATATAAAATGTATTAACATCACATCAGAGATGTCTCTGTCCTTACGGTGCCTTGGTGAATAAATCAAAGCACGTTGTATCGCCTCAATCTGATTAGCACCTCTTCCTAGTGCTTTATATCCTCTACCAATACCATTACCACATTTGGCCTGAACACGACCCCTAGGTGGCTGCTGAACTGGGTTTTGAGGCTAAACCAAACCCGGAGTTAAAGTTTACACCTGATCAACCCAAAGCAGACAATCCTTAATGCGGTGCTCTATAGACCCGTATCGTAGACAAGCTCCCAACCTCGACCACTCACCCGGATGGTGCGTACCACAGCCCCTACATATCTGAATCCCAGCAAAAATAATAGGTGCCTCAACCCATGGAGGTCCATCAACCCTGGCTCATTTCTTAGGCTGCTAAACAAAGCTAAAAGGACCCGAATCCCTCTTAAACTTATTTTTTTCCATTTTCTTACCCCTCTTTTTACGCTCCGCGTGCTTAATCTCTTCTGTAATTTTCACTTTCTCCACCAGAGTTTCGAAGACTCACTCCTGCTGCAGAGCTACCAGAACCTTGATGTCATATCTTAGTCTGTTCTAAAAATGGACACTATTCTCACAACCATTTTCAATTATGCTTCGAGCATACCTACTCAATTTCAGAAATTCAGCCTCATACTCAGCCACACATCTATCCTCTTGAGTCAACACAGTAAACTCGAGTCTGCAAGCCTCAATATATCTCGCCCCTACATACTTATTTTGGAAGGCGTTCCAGAAGAAAACCCAAGTCACCTGTTTTGGTAGGGTGTCTTGCTCAACAGTCTGCCACCATTGATATGCTTCACCACGAAGCAAAGAAATCGCACCTTTCAATTTCTACTCGGGGGTGCAGTCCAGATCATTCATGATCCTCTCAGTGCCCTCCAACCAGTATTTGGCCACAGCTAGGGCGACCCCAGCGATGCCTCTAAATATTTCGGCCCCATTTGACCAAAGTCGTTCAGTTATTGACCCACGGCTACTAGATCCAGTATGGGCCCCAGCGACCCTCTTTAACACTCTTAACATAGCTTGGGACAGTGCGTTGTCCCCAGAAGTCTGAGCCTTAGACTCAATCTTAACAGTAGGCAACTCAACGGTCTCGTTCGTATCTAATTTGGGCAAACTACCCATCGAGCCCCTCTTCGGTGCCCACAGGTCCCTCGTCCACAATTTCCGCACTTACTCATTATGCTTATATTATCTACAAATTTCATAATTTTATAAAGCAGTTGAAGTTTGTTATCAGAAGTCTTATGTTTAAAATTTTACCTGAAATTTTACTGAGTTGTTACAGTCTTTAGCTAAAGCAAAGTATTTCTAACATTGCAATGTCTTTCTAAACTATAGAGTATAGCTAAAGTAGAAGTACTTACAGGATCAACGTTGGAGACTCATAATTTTTCATAAACCCATTTTTCAGAATTACTCATGCATACAATTGTTCAAAACACTTTCCTAAAAATTTAAACCCAAAAAATGACAACCCGAGTTTTGAACCTAGCTCTGATATTACCAAATGTAACATCCTAAACTCGGCCTAGACGTTATGATCAAATCTGGAGATATTACCACAATTCATTTGAAAATCCAAAAACTATTTTGAGACTTGTAAAATAAATTGCGCTAGCTTTTGAAAAATAAAATTCCAGTTTATTTGGGAAGTTACTTTTTCTTAACAAATTTTTGCGGATAAATACTTATAAAAACACTTAGTCTTGCACTAGACTTTCTTTGTTAAATAAAGTTTTGGAAAATGTAGTTTGATTTTGGAAATTCAACATTTTGCAGATAGAACAAATATAATATAAAACCATTGAAACAATTTAAAGCAGAAAATAAAATCTAAAATTTAAAAACAATCCTAGATGTCCAAAAATAGTCCAACGAGCAAAAAGAATTCAATTTGAACAAGTTAAAAGAAGCACAATATAAATATATAACCGAGCTCTCGTTGCACCGATCCATCCTATGTCTGTGGATTACCTAAAACAAACAAACAGAAAGTGAGCTTACGAGCTCAGTGTGTAACCTATTTCAAACAATAAATCAGACATAGATGATTCATCTGATATTATAGCAGATATGCATTCAGATACCAATCAGATATGTTATATAAACAAATATAGAGATAAATGCATAATAGATATAGAATCAGGTCCTACCCCCATCTGCTACACACCATCTTTGACTATCCCTACACAATAGTTAGGGTATTAAATACCCATCCAGCCCTACACACTGCTAAGTGATCATGAGTCACTTTTCAGAAAATTTGTAGTCTAACTGCCAGATCAATACATGATAATCTACTAGAAATAGATACATATGGTTGAGCCACTAAATAAGGAAATAAATTAAACTGCCAACACTTCCTCCATAATCATAATCATAATCCTACCCCAATGCACATGCAAAATTAAATAGATATTGAATGCGTGTATGACATACATGCTATACACATCATATTCAGATCATGTTAGCACAAAACACATCATGCTATTACAAATAACATAAATCTCATGCGTTCATAAGTCACATTTAACAGAAATAGAGCATTAGAAAGCATTTTCATAGATGAATTAATACCATACGGACCCTACGAAAGGCTAAATTTGATTTGCATGACAAATACAACCTTAGGATTAAAATTGGGTCCACACACCCATGTGGCCCACACAACCTCACACACGTCCGTGTGACCCACACGGCCAACCACACAGTCGCGTGACCCACACAATCTACCACACGACCATATGACCCACACGACTAACTACACGACCGTGTGACCAACATAGTCTACCAAACGGCCTACCACACAGCCGCGTGATGTCGACAGGATGCTTTTCGAATTTACACATTTTCTATTTTTTGGGTTTTTCGTTACACACCTGGATATTTTTTTAAATGAATTCAATCCTGAGATTTCCAAAACCTAAAAAAAATATTTACCCAACTAATTAGCAACAATTTACTAATTTCCAATTAACTCTTTCGATAAAAAACACTAACATTCCACGTTTAATTCACTAGAGGATCTGACAATCCACGTTCCTCGCCTGACCATCATTACAAATTGTCCATTAACCTCAATAGCTCAATGATAGAAAACACTAAAAGAAAACGTACAAAAATTTTAAACACGATGAACTTATGAATCTAATTCTGAAATACTTACCACCTAAAGTCGTCACAGAATAGTTGGCAACAGGAGGATGAAACTGAAGATGGTAGGAACTAAAGTAAAAACCCAAGAAAGAAAGCAAATAGGAGGGAGATGCGATAGAAATAAAACCAATAGAAAAGCCAAAAGAGGAAAAAGATGGGAAAACAAAGAAGAAAAATTAAAAAAAATAAAAGAATAAAGGGTGAGGGAACATGCCAAAGCATTTTTATTTTGGGAAATTAAAAAAAATATAAAACAAACAAATAATAATAAAAATAATAATAGATGGTAATATCCAACCAATTGATTTGATTCTGATAACTTATCTGATTTTTCCCAAAGTTTGAATTTCACTCAACTACAAACACAAGGCAACACCACGCATGAGACCAAATATATATTTCCACTTTGCATACGTGGAGATTCGAACACAAGACAAAAGGATAAGCTAACACCTTACCATTGAACCAATAGGCTCGTTCTTGACACAATTTGAGTGAAAATTAAATTTAAGCCAAATATACAGAGATAGAGGTAAAAATAAAATTAGCAAAAGTTTTAAATAGCGAGATTTCAACATAGGACCTCAAACACACATCCAGAGCACTTAACTGCTAAACCAAATCACTTGAAAAACTTTAACAAATCAAAAACTCAAATTTTGGGGCGTTACACTTGGGGCATTGATTAAGACTATTCTTACTCCCACTAAACTTGTGATATATACAATCATTAACCAAAGCCATCTCATAACCGACTGAGATAACCACTTGGTGAATATTGTAATACCACTAACAAAAGGCCTACTTAATCCCATAGATGAATTTCTTTAATTTGCAAACAATTAACTTTGCATCGCTGAACATAAATTTTTCTAGTTAAATAATATAAATCATCTCATAAATGTCACCATTGAGAAACACTGTAACGGCCCAAAAGTCAGTGGAGTCGAAAACGGTGGTTTCGAAATGCTGTTTTTCGAAGATAGAATTAGTGAATATTATTTATTCATAGTTACGAAAGTATTATAGTATTATATTGAGGTAGATTTAATAATTTTAATTATTAGAAACTTAGACAAGGTACAATTGCATCGGTTCTAAAGTCAATGGTTTTGGAAATTAAGGTATCGAGATCTCATTACCCTAAACCAAAATCGTAAATATTTTTATTAAGTATTTACAGAGTTATGTTAGAAGTGAATTAAATTTTTGGTTATGTAATTTTGACGAAAGAGAGTTTAATTAAAGTAAATGGACTAAATCAAATAAGTGATAAAAGTAAGAATTAATACTAAATTATAAGTTGGATCTAAATTAAGGGACTTATTAAATAAATAAGCCATTATTTATATAACTATGTGATGGTGGATGGTTATAGTAATATTATAAGTAATATATGTGTTAAGTTAGTGATACGAGCCAAAGAGGTGACACTCAAGGGGTTGTTTTTCCTTGTGGTTCAATCACTCGAACCAAGGCACGACAATTAAAATCAAAGATGAATGCTTTTGTCCAAGACTTTGTTGCTACAAATTTAAGTCATCATGTTCGTGACGTTGACAAATACGGGAATGCAATTCACTGGACGAATATTGGAATAGTGAAAGCCCATAAATTGGTGGATTAATCTTTTATGTATATTCTTCTTAGTATTATTTACTTAATTCTCATTGGTTACGACACATCACTTATGAGTTAAGTAATTTTATTGGTTAGGTTATTATTTATTTTATTTTCTTAGATAATTTTAAAGAGTTTTATTAGGATTCAATTACTCTTGTAATTTGCCTATAAATAGGCTTGCTTTCTACACATTGGGCAGGATATATAAAAAAGAGAGTATTGTTTTCTTCCAAATTTGTGTGAGGTAAATTTTTTGAGAGTAGAGTGATTCTTCTCTTGCTATTTAGTTTGGAGTTTGTTATTTTCGAGGGTATTTCAGAGTTACAAATATTCAAATTTCTTTCCCGTTCATCGGTGTTTCTAGAGGTTCTTCTTCTAGGGGTTTCATAGGGAGCCGCTCAATCATTGGCGTTTTTGGTTGCAAGTTAACCAAGGGTTCCATAGGGCAAATCTATCCTTTTATTATTATTATTATTTAACTAATTTTATTTATTCTCGTTTTTATTTCTAATTTGTGTTTCTCTTGTGTCTAGATCCGGGGTTCCGCATCAGTTGGTATCAGTTTCAGGCCATTTGGTGTTATTTTTGAAGCTAAAATCAAATCCGAAACGAGTCAAAATACCAAAAACACTTTTCATCGGTTTCGTCGATTCTCCTTTTTTTGAAGTTTGTGTTTATTCTCCTCTTATTCTTAAAAAAAAGCAGAAAAAAAGCAAAAAGCGCAAAAAAAAAGTTGCCTACCTTTCATACGTAGGTTTCTTCTTTTCCTATTATTGTTATTATTTTTATTTTTATTTTTCCCAAAATTTAATTTTTTTCCTTCTTCTTTTCTTGACTCAAGTATAATTAAAGCTTCAATTTTTTGAAAATCTTAAGACACCAAACGTTTCTGATTTTTTTTTTAATTTGGGTAGAGTTTTCTTAAGTTTTCTTCTTATTAAAGTTTTTCTTTGACTGTAGAGTTAGGAATCGTTGCAGGTCTACGTTTTTTTCGTTTCTCTTACGCTTTCTAACACTTTGTTTCTTCTTGTGTTACAAGATATTAAAGGTACGCACAATTCCTTCATCCGTGTAGCCTCCATTACAAATTGCCTCGTCAAGTTTATTGGCCTCTTAGAGCAATTAGGGTCTTCATTGTTTCTTTGAAGTTTGCACCTCCGTTATTTGATCTTGATTAGTAACCCTCTCCAAACATATTTACAAGTTTTGAATCATTCATAGAGTTATTCTTTGGAGAGCTAACGAGTGAGGTTATTATTATTTTTTCTTTCTTGTTCCTGTTTGTTTGATCTTTCACAGATACCATGCCGCTCACTAGATCCCAAACTAGTAAAAATGAAGAGGATGAGCAAAAAAGAGAGAACGATCCTTTGGTCGAGTTGTTACAAAAAGAGATGAAAAAGTTGCAAACTCAATTCGAACATTGCATGACCCAGATGTTACAAGAGCAAAGGGAGTATCTTGATGTAAAACTTACAACTCAAGAGAGATACATTGCCGATAATTACAAGAAGTTGAACGAAGCCTTTATAAGCCGATCAAATTCACGTGATCGAACTTTTAAACGAAGGGAGGACCATGTTTTTGATGATGACTTTGAGTCCGAGTATGTACCTAGAGAAAGGTTGGAACGAAACAATGACACCCCCAAACCAAAATTTCCTTCTTTCTCAGGGAAGAATGATCCTGATGGTTACCTTGATTGGGAGGAAAAGATGGAAGCAGTCTTTGCTTGTTACAACTACTCTAATGAGAAAAAAGTAACATACGTTGTCGCTGAGTTCATTGATTATGCACTAACATGGTGGAGTCAATTATGTAAAAGCAGGATTCTTTATAGAGAGCAACCTGTTACTACTTGGGTTGAAATGAAGCGCATCTTGCGAAAACGGTTTGTTCCACCATACTATTATCAAGAACTCCATCAAAGACTCCAACATCTTGTTCACGGAGATAGATCTGTGGATGACTACTACAAAGAGATGGAGACTATTCAGATTAGAGCCAATCTTGTTGAAGAGGCTGAGGTGACTATGGCTAGATTCCTTCCGACCTAAAGCTTGAGATTGCAAATGGAGTTGAGTTACAACACTACATGGATGTTGAAGAGATGCTTCAAACCGTACTCACCATTGAAAAGTAATTACGAAAGAAAGGGACAACGAGGGGTGCTAGTTCAGTTTCTAATCCTGCTTGGAGAGAAAATTGGCAAAAACAAGATGATAGATTGTGGAATGGGAGAGATGCACGGTTCAAGCCAAATGAGCCTAGAACTTACTCCAAAGATAGAGGTATGCCTAATTCATTTAAAGGTTCTACTTCTACTAATCGAGCTCCATCTTCTTCTTCTACTTCTCCTAGTGCCATTAAGCAGCCAAAAGATATTACTTGTTTCAAATGCTAAGGAAGGGGTCACTATGTTCGAGAATGCCCTAATAAAAAGTCATTGGTGATTCGAGAAGATGGTGAGGTTGATTTTGAGTCTGATAACGAGGATGAGATGCCTCCTTTGGAAGATTCTGATGATGTGCATACTCATGATGAGTATGAAGAATACTTGGAGTATGGTGAGAAAGCACTTGTTGCTCGAAGGGCTTTAAATGTCCAGTTTAAAGAGGAAGGGCGCGAACAAAGAGATAACATTTTCCACACGAGATGTTTGATTAGTGGACAACCTAGTTCATTGATCATCGATAGTGGAAGTTGCACCAATGTGGTGAGTTCTTCCCTTGTTGAGAAACTTGGCCTACCTTGTGTGAAGCATCCAAGGCCATACCGCTTGCAATGGCTGAATGATGTGGGGAGGTAAAAGTATCTAAACAATGCTTAGTTTCATTTTCCATTGGTAGATACTCTGATAAAGTTTTGTGTGATGTTGTTCCAATGCAAGCTGGGCACATATTACTTGGATGGCCATGGCAGTTTGATCGACGAGTAAATCATGATGGTTTCCTTAACCAATATACCTTTGTGTTCCTTGGAAAGAAGTTTACTTTGGCTCCACTTCCTCCTCAAGAAGTCTACAATGATCAACTCAAACTTGCTAGTGAGATGGGTAAGGGAAGTGAGGTAAAATCATTAAAAAAAGGTTGAGAGTAAAGAGGCCCTTAGTGTGAAAAGCCAACTTAAAGGCCCAACATTGGTAAGTGATTGCACACACAAGTCACGAGATGAGAGAGTGAGTTTATTCGCTAGGTTTCGAGATATCAAATTTACTCTTTGCACAAAACAAACATTTGTAATTATTAGGTTTAGAGAAAACTTTGTTTTGACTAACCCTAATACACATTTGCCTAGTTGTTTTGTTGATCTTTTGCAGGATTTTGAGGATGTATTTCCTTCTGGAATGCCTAAGGGATTACCTCCTTTACGAGGGATTGAACATCAAATTGACTTTGTGCCTGGTTTGAGTATTCCAAATAGACCAGTCTATCGAAGCAATCCTGAAGAAACTAAGGAGTTGCAAAGGCAAGTTGAAGATCTCTTAGAGAAAGGGTTGATTCGTGAGAGTCTAAGCCCTTGTGCGGTCCCTATACTTCTCGTCCCAAAAAAAGATAGTTCTTGGAGAATGTGTGTTGATTTTTGTGCTGTCAACAAGATTACGGTAAAGTATTGATATCTAATTCCTCGATTAGATGATATGTTGGATGAGCTTAATGGTGCATGCATTTTCTCTAAAATTGACTTAAAAAGTGGTTACCATCAAATAAGAATGAAACAAGGTGATGAATGGAAAACTGCTTTTAAGACTGGAAAACTGCTTTTAAGACTAAGTATGGCCTGTATGAGTGGTTAGTCATGCCATTTGGCTTAACTAATGCTCCTAGCACATTCATGAGATTAATGAACCACATACTTAGACCTTTTTAGGAAAATTTGTCGTTGTGTATTTTGATGACATACTGGTTTATAGCAAAACTTTGAATGATCATGTTGGGCATGTTAAATTAGTATTGGATGTGTTAAGGCATGAACGACTCTTTGCTAATCTTGAAAAATGCACCTTTTGTATGGATAAGCTTGTTTTTTTGGGTTTTGTGATAAGTTCTATAGGAATCCAAGTGGATGAGGAGAAGGTAAAGGCAATTAAAGAATGGCCTATCCCTAAAACTGTTTCTGAGGTAAGGTCTTTCCTTGGGTTAGCCGGTTTCTACAGTAGGTTTGTTCGTAACTTTTCCACAATTGCTTCGCCTTTGACTGCACTTATTAAAAAGGATATATCTTTTCATTGTACAGATAAGCAAGAATTAGCATTTAATGAACTTAAAGATAAACTGTGTAATGCTCCTATTCTTGTTTTACCTAATTTTGAGAAGACCTTTGAGATTGAATGTGATGCTTCTGGTGTAGGTATAGGTGCCGTCCTCATGCAAGATAGTAAACCACTAGCCTACTTTAGTGAGAAACTTGGTGGAGCACATTTGAACTATTCGACCTATGATAAAGAGTTGTATGCCTTGGTAAGGACACTAGAAGTTTGGCAACATTACCTTTTACCAAAGGAGCTTGTGATTCACACTGACCATGAATCACTTAAGCACTTAAAAGGACAAGGTAAGTTGAACAAGCGACACGCGAGGCGGGTTGAATTCATTGAATCTTTTCCTTATGTTATAAGGTATAAGAAAGGTAAAGATAATATTGTGGCTGATGCTCTATCAAGGAGGTACACTTTACTTAGTACTTTGCATACTAAGTTATTAGGTTTTGAGTATCTCAAATATTTATATGCCACTGATTCTGATTTTGCAAGCATTTATGACGCATGTGAACATGGTGCATTTCACAAATTTTATAAGAATGATGGCTATCTTTTTCGAAATAATAGACTATGCTTACCAAAGTGTTCAATGCGAGAATTGTTGGTTCGAGAGGCTCATAGTGGTGGTCTTATGGGTCATTTTGGAGTCACTAAGACTTATGATGTTTTACATGAGCATTTTTATTGGCCTAACATGCGAAAACTTGTTGAGAAAATTTGCTCTAATTGCATTACTTGTAAACAAGCTAAATCCACTGTGATGCCTCATAGTCTATATACTCCTCTTACTGTTCCTAGTTCACCTTGGACTGACATTTCAATGGATTTTGTAATAGGTTTACCAAGGACAAAGCGTGGACGAGATAGCATCTTTGTGGTTGTGGATCGATTTTCTAAAATGGCTCATTTCATTCCATGCCATAAGACTGATGATGCAACCCATGTTGCCGATCTATTTTTCCGTGAAGTTGTGAGATTACATGGAATCCCAAGGACTATCGTTTCCGATAAAGATGCAAAATTTCTTAGTCACTTTTGGAAGGTGTTATGGGGTAAGTTAGGTACTAAACTACTTTACTCTACTACATGCCACCCTCAAACTGATGGTCAAACTGAGGTGGTAAATCGAGCTTTGGGATCTTTGCTTAGATCCATAATAGGTAAGAATGTTAAATCTTGGGAAGAATGGATACCCTATGTTGAGTTTGCTTATAATCGTTCTGTTCATTCTTCCACGGGTTTTACTCCTTTTGAGATTGTATATGGCTTTAATCCACTTACTGTTTTAGATTTGCTTCCTTTACCTTTGAATGAGATTGCTAATTTAAATGGTGAAAGGAAAGCTGATTTAGTGAAAGAGATCCATGAGAAAGCTTGTAAAGCCATTGAGAAAAAGAATGAGTCCAATGCACATTGAGCTAATAAAGGGCAAAAGCAAGTCTTGTTTGAACCTAGAGATTGGGTATGGGTGCAAATGAGGAAGGAACTATTTCCTTCTAAGAGAAAGAATAAACTTGATGCACGAGGAGATGGACCATTCCAAGTACTCGAGAAAATAAATGACAATGCTTATCGCATCGATCTTCCTGGTGAGTATAGTGTTAGTGCTACTTTCAATGTTTCTGATCTTTTTCATTTTGAATTTGATGTAGGTTCAGATTCAAGGACGAATCTTCTTGAAGAGGGGGAGAATGATACGAGCCAAAGAGGTGACACTCAAGGGGTTGTTTTTCGTTGTGGTCCAATCACTCGAAGCAAGGCACGACAATTAAAATCAAAGATGAATGCTTTTGTCCAAGACTTTGTTGCTACAAATTTAAGTCATCATGTTCGTGACGTTGACAAATACGGGAATGTAATTCACTGGACCAATCTTGGAATAGTGAAAGCCCATAAATTGGTGGATTAATCTTTTATTTATCTTCTTCTTCTTATTATTTACTTAATTCTCATTGGTTGCGACACATCACTTATGAGTTAAGTAATTTTATTGGTTAGGTTATTATTTATTTTATTTTCTTAAATAATTTTAAAGAGTTTTATTAGGATTCAATTACTCTTGAAAGAGTTTTATTAGGATTCAATTACTCTTGTAATTTGCCTATAAATAGGCTTGCTTTCTACACATTGTGCAGGATATATAAAAAAGAGAGTATTGTTTTCTTCCAAATTTGTGTGAGGCAAATTTTTTGAGAGTAGAGTGATTCTTCTCTTGCTATTTAGTTTGGAGTTTGTTATTTTCGAGGGTATTTCGGAGTTACAAATATTCAAATTTCTTTCCCATTCATCGGTGTTTCTAGAGGTTCTTCTTCTAGGGTTTTCGTAGGGAGCCGCTCAATCATTGGCGTTTTTGGTTGCAAGTTAACCAAGGGTTCCATAGGGAAAATCTATCATTTTATTATTATTATTTAACTAATTTTATTTATTCTCGTTTTTATTTCTAATTTGTGTTTCTCTTGTGTCTAGATCCGGGGTTCCCCATCAGTTAGTATGGAAATTAAGTTTAAAATTTGTTATAAAAGAATATATAATATTAATAATACTAGATGAGAGATATTAGTTAGTGAGTGGAGAGAAGAAAGCCAAGCTTATTTTCTTTTAATTTTCTTCTTTTTGAAACAAAAGGAAAGGGAGGAGATGTTATGCACGGCCAAGAGGTATTTGTTGGATGATTAATTTGATTAGTAGATTTTGGTTATTTTTATATGAAATTTATGTTTTTGTGTCTTAATCTTATGAGTTAATTTGTTCATATTCAAATTTTTAGAATTGTGTGAGAGTTATGGAAGTTGCCATTGTAGAGGAATCGAAGTTCTTAATATTATTTTTGTAGATTTTTTAAAGTTGGAAGGAATGTGAGATTATTTGTAAAGTCAATTCATGAAATTGTACATTGAGGACTAAATTAAGGAAAATTTTGAAAATATAGGGTTAAATTGTTTAACTATGTGAAGCTTAGGGACTGTTGTTGTTCTTTGTGCTAGAAATTTTGGGTTGAATTTCTAAGTTTCGTGAGCAATTAAAATATTTTGTTCCATGAATTTAGTTAGTATTAGGTTTTAAGGAGTTAATGCTATAAATTAAATTTGCATGGTGCTAAGTTATAAAATTCATGAATGAAGAGATTTTTAATAAATTATATTTATATTTGGTTAGCTATGGAAATTAGATGAAGATGTGATTAAGTTAATTTTGATGTTAATGATAGAATTGTGTAATTGTCAATTGTTCAGGGTTAAATGTATAAATATGATTTAAGGGTACTTGATTGAATTGAAATAAAAATTATGCTATTTAAATGGAGTAATTGAATTAAATTGTTAAACTTAGATCAAGAGAAGTATATATTGGGTATCAACCATGGAATGGAAAAGGTCATCGAGTAGCTATCCCTGATCTTTAGCATCTGTCGTATTTTGGTAAGTTTGTGGTCCTAGAAAGACATATTTTATTTAATTTAAATAGATAATTGTTAATTACTATTGAACTATGTTCTCATTTGTGTAATTAGATATGTAACACCCCTAAACCCGGCCTAAACTTTATGGTCGGATCTGGCATGTCACATTGAAGTGTCTCTCGAAAATTGAAATCGTTGGTAAAAAAATGTTTCTAAGTTTAAAATAAACCCCTTTATTATTAATTAACAAGTCAACAAGTCAAAACATTTGTCTTGTTATCTGATATTGTTTTAATAAGTTGGTCTAAAATCGCAAAAGCTTTTTAAATCCTATTTTTTAAAACTCGTGTATTTGAAAAAAATAATTATTTTAAAAATTCATCTTCTCCTAAACTAGCAGTTTAAAATAAGTAAGCAAAAGCCGAATTACAAATTTAAACTAACTTAAAGGCCTTATTACAAAAACAAAACCCAACATATAAATTAAATTAAATTAAAAGAAAGTGTAAACAGTAGCAGTTGTGTGGCCACTTCCAAGTCGCTCGCAGCACTGAATCGCCTATGGCTAGAGATTACCTGCAAAGTTAAATGGAGAGGGTGAGTTTACAAAACTCAGTGTGTAATCCCCTACCAAACAGTTAGCATACAACATGCAATAACAATCTGGACCCGAGCCCTATTCAGTAACAGTACAGTGTGGGCCTTAGCCCGATATAGTATCAGTGTGGGTCTTAGCCCAATATAGTAACAGTGTGGGTCTTAGTCCAATACAGTAACAGTGCAATAATGCAACCCATCCCAATCTATCCAACACACCACTCCGTACCACTAAGACACCATGTGGGGATAAAATCGACCCACCTAGCCAACACACCAATATCGTAGTAAAGTTGCTAGTAATAGTATCGCAGCGAAGCTGCCAGTAACAGTGTATGTGGCAAAGCCACCAGTACAGTATACTTCCCCCATATCAGTATCCCAACCCCATGCAGTATGTCATGTCATAAATCATACGTGTATGCAGAACGTCATACTTAGTAACAGTCATATATATATATCACAGAACAAATCAGCCATACATAACATAAGGCCATAACGGTCATTTCATCTCCTATAAGTATAATAGTCATTTTACCCTACGGGCGTATTTCGATAATTTTACCATATGAGGGTATTTCTGTCATTTAACCTTACGGGGATATTTCAGTCATTTTACCTTATGGGGCTATTTTGGTCATTTATTGACCCTATGAGGGTATTTCAATCATTTATTGACCTCTCGAAAGGTTCCCAGTCACCTCGAGCGACTCAGGTAACCTAAATGGTCATAACAGTGTAAATGGGCCCAATTGGGTCCACACGCCTGTGCAGCCCATTCAGCCCAGATTTCGCCACAGCTTTGTGATTTACCTAGCCTAGACCAGTATTTGCCACAAATCGTGGGTTTCAACTGTGTGAGCCCATGAGCACATTTGGCCCACATAGCCCACTTCGGCCCAACTGGCCCATTACGGCCTAAGCCCATGAAAATGCTCATGGAGACCTCTACAGTCCAACACCATGTTTCGTGTGCTCAGATTACCACACGAGCGCTCATACGCTCATATGGCCTCGAACATCGTCATTTTCGGCTTTTCCACTTTTGCCGATTTGCAGTTCAGGGAGGTGTGATTACACACCTGGATTCTATTTGCTGAGATAACCTCCCACGCATTGAAACCTACACTTAACCAAAAATCTCCAATTAATCACTCACGCAGTTAAAAAATCGAATAAACACAAGTTATCACAATAGTTACTTACCACTAAGTTTGATCGAGTGAAGAGGGAAGTTCGCCTATCCAAAAGTAATCACAAACCTTCAACCCTTTGAAAAGTTCCTAGCCACCAACCGAAACTGGGTAAGCACTTAATCAACAGGTAATAAGGTAACACTAAACTATTACCCTTGCCAATAATGTGAGAAAGGGAATCAAACTACGAAATGCGAGACACACGATCGACAACCAAAAGAAATGAAAGATTCAGCAATTAGAAAATAAAAGGGAAAGATGAAAGAAGGGGAAAGCCAAAAAAGCAAATCGGTAGCAGTGAAGCAGGATAAGGAACGGTAGAGAAGATAGATTCAAAAGGACAGAAGGGGAAAAAAAGAAATTGTATTCAACTAATGGTAGAATTAGTTGAGAAAAGAAAGGAGAAGAGACAATTTGCAAGAGACAGAGTTCGGTTAAAGATTGGTTATTGAAAAGAAAACGAACGAGGTGAAATAGAACCCTTAGCACTTTCGGCCTTTCAAGCAACAGAGGGAAGAGCAAATCCAAAGAAAAACTGAAAATGTGCAGTATACCCCTCTAGCCGAATTTCTTGAGTGCCAAAGTCCCAAATTCGGGACAACACTCCCTCTCAAACAACTCCTTGATTTTCTTATCGTATCTCTCCCATTATCCCTTCTTGAATCACTCCACCGATTTCTCCTCAACTCCCCCAACCACTCTATTCAAATTCCATTCAAACTCCCCATTAGCTGTGTTTCAGTCCAACACCACCACCTACACAACTCAAGCAGCAAAATAAATACTCCATTGCGCAACCCAGGACTTGAACCTCAGACCTTACAGTTACACAACATGCCACCTCGCCACTTGACTAGAAGCTCTTTTTGTGTCATAAAACAAGCACTATTATATATAAGGCCAATATGCCAGTGTCCAGATTCATTTAAGAGCAAAACTAAAAATTCTGCAGAAGCCAAGACTTGAACCCAAGCTTCTCAAACACTCTCATACACACCCAAATCACTTAGCCATTAAGACAAACAAGCAATTAGTAACAGATCATGCAAAAATTAAAGACTTAGATTTTTGGGGCGTTACAACTCTAACCCCTTAACAAAATTTCTTCCTCGAAATTTACCTGGTCAGAAAAGATAAGGGTATTGTTGTTGCATCGCCTCTTCGGGTTCCCTCGTGACCTCTATTGAACTGTGATTATACCAAAGCACTTTAACTAGTGGAATAGATTTCTTCCTCAGTACCTTAACCCCACGGTCCAATAGCTGTATTGGCTCCTCTTCGAAGGTCAGATCTAGCCTAACCTCGATCTCCTCGACTGGTACAATGTGTGTTGGATCAGAGCGATAATGCCTCAGCATGGAGACGTAGAACACATCATGAATCCAGTCTATTTCTGAAGGCAACTCAAGTTGATATGCAACTGGTCCCACACGCTTCAGTATACGGTAAGGCCCAATGAACCTAGGGCTAAGCTTACCCTTTCGTCCAAACCTCAGTATCATTTTTCAAGGGAAGACCTTGAGAAATACGAAGTCCCCCATAGAATACTCAATCTCTTGGCATTTAAGATCCGCGTAAGACCTCTGCCTATCAGATGTTTCCTTCAATCGGTCTCGAATCAGTTTTACCTTCTCTTCGGTATCATAAACTATCTCTGGCCCCAGAACTCGCCACTTGCCTAGCTCAATCCAACAGGTAGGAGTACGACACCTTCGACCATATAATGCCTCGTATGGTGCCATTTGAATACTGGACTGGTAGCTATTATTATATGCGAACTCTACTAGCGGTAAATAGTCTTCCCAACTGTCTTAGAAATCCATTACACAACACCTCAACATATCCTCCAGTACTTGAATCACTCTTTCCGATTGACCATCTGTCTTGGGATGAAACGTAGTACAAAAGTCCAATCTTGAACCCAAAGCCTCGTGTAACTTCTTCCAGAATCGAGATGTAAAGCGAGGATCTCTATCTGATATTATGGAAACCGGTACCCCATGTAGTCTTACAATCTCAGCCACATACAGTTTAGCCAACTTCTGCAAAGAGTAATCAGTACAAACTGGTATGAAATGGGCAGATTTAGTTAATCAATCTACAGTAATCCATACCGAATCCTTTTTAGAAGGCGTTAAGGGCAGCCCACTCACAAAATCCATGGTTACCCTCTCCCACTTCTAAAGTGGAATCTTAACTGGCTACAGTAACCCTGAAGGTAATTGATGTTCAGCCTTCACTTGCTGACAAGTTAAACACTTACTTAGAAAATCAGTAACTTCACGCTTAAGACCAAGCCGCCAATATAACTCACGAAAGTCACGGTACATTTTATTCCAGCCGGGATGTATAGCATAAGGACTACTATATGCCTCTCGCAATATAGACTACCTCAAATCATTATCCCTCGATATACAACCTCTCTCACGGAAGCACAATACCCCTTTGCTATTCAGCCTAAAATTTAAAGTTTCCCCATGCTTAACCTGTGGAGGCGAGGAACCAGTGACTCATCCAACAATTGTTTACCCTTAATCTGTTTCGTCCACGTCGGTCTAACTTGCAGCTCAGCCAACAAGCTACCATCATCAAACAAGCTGATACGAGCAAACATCGCTCTCAAATCAAATACAGCCTTATGGCTCAGTGCGTTAGCTACCACGTTAGCCTTACCAGGATGTTACTCAATTGAGTAATCATAATCCTTAAGCAGCTCTATCTATCTTCGTTCCCTAAGATTCAGCTCCTTCTGAGTGAGGAGGTACTTAAGGCTCTTGTGATCTGTATAGATAGTACACTTCTCACCATATAAATAGTGCATCCAAATTTTCAGTGCGAATACCACCGCAGCTAACTCTAAGTCGTAAGTAGAGTAATTCGCCTTGTGGGGCTTAAGCTAATGAGACGCATAAGCAACCACCTTACCCTCCTGCATCAGCACACAACCCAAACCAATGTGTGATGCATCACTGTAGACAGTGAATTCCTTTCCAAACTCTGGCTGTATCAAGGCAGGGGCCTCAGTCAGAACCTTCTCTTTAACACCCCGAACCCGAGACCGACACCGGAGTCGAACACGAGGTGTTAACAGACTTTAAACCCCTTATAAAAAAATATTTCCCAGACACTGCCAATCTGCGTACTAGTCGCTTTAAAAATCATATCTTGAGTTTCACAACTCGAAAATCAGTTTCGTGATTTTTCCCTGAAACTAGACTCATATGCCCATCTACATATTTTTTTCTAGAATTTTTGGTCGGGCCAATTAGTACAGTTTATTAGTCAAAGTCTCCCATGTTACAGGGATCGACTACCCTGACCTTTGCGCATTACGACTTGGATATCTCCTTGTACAGGGCTCCAATACTGATACCGTTTGTTTCTATAGAAACTAGACTCAGAGAGGAATCTATCCATATATGGTATGACTCCTAATTATCTCTGGTTAATTTATAATGAATTTCCGAAGTCGGAACAGGAAATCCAGAAACCGTTCTGGCCCTGTCTCACGAGAACCTGAATATCTCTTAACATACTGTCCGTATGATTGTTTCGTTACTTTCCTATGAAAGTATATTCATCAAGGTTTGTTTACATAATTTATTCACTATTTAATTCCCTTCATACTATTTTTAGTGATTTTCCAAATCTACATCACTGCTGCTGTCAGCATCTGCCTTTAAGGTAGACTTTACCTATTTCATGGTTTCCATGATTCAACTAGCCCTTTTTGCATAAATAGCACAATTTATGATAGTGATTAACCATTCCCATGGCTAATCCTTGTCAAGCATATCCACACCGAATGATTATAACATTATACTCAAACACATATAAGCCATTTTCGCATGGCTATCCAAAATTATACAAGTCCAAAGGGTCCACGACCCACAACAAATGGGTAGTCCTATACATGCCATTTCGAAGTTCAACCAAAATTGTACCAAAAAGGGGCTTTGATAGTGTGGGCGACTTTGACTTCAAGATCCCAAGTCCAATAGCTGGAGAACCAAATCTATAAAACAGAGGAGCAATGAAACGGAGTAAGCAATTTATGCTTAGTAAGTTTTGAGCAAGGAATTCCAGCACAACAAAGTATAGCATTCATATAGCTAAACGGATAATTTCATATGCACAAATTTTCGATATCATACTTGCTTCACATTACCAACCCTTATGTACATACACAAAAGATCAATAGCCAAAGGCCGGTAGCTCGTTTATCAACTGAGCGAATACTTATTTGTAAGGGCTCAACTAAATTCAAGCACATACGAAACATACCTCAATGTTGGGATGTTTCTAGAGCATTAACTGAAATTTTTACAGCAAGATCATTCACTCCCAAATCACGTACCTTCGGAATTTAACCGGATATAGCTCCTCGTTCAAATGCCTTCGGGACATAGCCCGGTTATAGTAATTCGCACAAATGCCTTCGGGACTTAACCCGGATTTAGTAACTCGCACAAATGCCTTCGGGACTTAGCCCGGAATTAGTATCTCGTACAAATGCCTTCGGATCTTAGTCCGGATAGGGTCACTTAGCACAAAGCCTTCGGGACTTAGCCCGGACATCATTCAAATAACCATGCACATTTAACAATAAATCATGGCACATTCGTATTTCGTTTTCGTTAGCAAAACTCAAACACAAGACATTTATCATTCTTGCAATTTCGGCTCAATAGCCACACACAAAGAGCATGATTTTGTTTGCTTAAAACATGATCTAATCAAATCTTAATTTAAGCTCTCTTACTCAAGAACTTACCTCGGGTGTTGTCGAACGATTCCGATAGCTATTCGACCACTTTTTCCTTCCCTTTATCGGATTTATTTCCCCTTTGCTCTTGAGCTTAATTAAACAAATAAATTGATTTAATCATTTGAGCATCGAAAAGAGGAACACAAGGTACTTAGCCCATATTTATACATTAGACATTAAAGTCACATATGTACGGAATCATGAATCAAACTCAACATTAGCCAATTTTCCCCCTTGGCCGAATATGCATGTCCATTTTGGGGCCGATTTCAACACTTAATACATTCTACAAGTATGGTCACTTGTATTGACTAAACACCCTTTTGTTTCAAGTTCAAAACTTGGCTAATACGCACATATATACACTAGTAAAGCATCCTCTCCCTTTCCATCAATTTAACACATGCATTGCTCATTAACATACAAAAGTTATATTCGGCCTTAGCACACAACTTGCTTGCCGATTCTTCCCCATCTAGCAACCAATGCACATATGTGCTCACTCAAAAATGCTAAAAAGGAGAGTCAAGAATCATCAATCCACCATCACATGCATCATTAACAAGCTTCATATTTAGCATGCAATGGCATTAACACAAAATCCACCTAGGCCGAATCTTAACTCATCTTCATGCCTCATCACCACAACATCAAACATCAACCAAGAATGATGCATCCATGGCCGAGTGTCATTTCCATCACATAGCAAGATTTAGACCATGGGCTAGGTAGACTCAAGCTAACAACTAAAACATGCATGCATCTCATGGAACATCATCAAACATACCTTAGCCTAGCTACATGCATGGCCGAACCTCTTCAACCTTTCTTCTTCCTTCCTCCTTAAAACTTTTGGCCAAGGATGAACCAAAGGATGAGCACTTTTTTTCTTTGTTTTTCTTTCTAGTTTCGGCAAAATGGGGGAGGGGAGAAACAACCACACACTTTTTTTTGTTTTCATCATATTCCCTTTCATTATTTAATTTCCATGCTCATTATTTTATTTTTTTCCACCCATGATGCACCAACAAGACATGTCTATGACATGTCTTGCCCATCACACTTGGTCTACCATGCTTGTCATGGCCGGCCACTACTAGTAGGGGGGAATTTGACATGCAAGTCCCCCCTTTTTCCACATGCACTAATAGGTCCTTGCGCATTGACCTATCACATTTTAAAATTTTCTCACATAAGTCCTATTGACTAAATTCACATGCAATCGACTAATTCGAAGCTTGAAATTTTCACACATTCATAATTACATATTCTAGACAATAAATATCACATTCAAACATTTCGGTGACTCGGTTTAGCGGTCCCGAAACCACTTCCCGACTAGGGTCAATTTTGGGCTGTCACATTCTCCAGTTTCTCAAAACTTTCTTACTACTGATCAGTCTAGTTAAATGGTACCCCTTTATGCAGCAACTTAGTCATAGGTGCAGCAATCAAGGAAAACCCCTTAACAAAATGTATGTAATACCCTTCCAGACCCAGAAAGCTTCGAATCTCAGATACGGTCTTAGGTGGTTTTCACTCAAGTAAGACTTCAATTTTTTGAGGATTAACCCTAATCCCTCTGGCAAATACCACGTAACCCGAAAATGTCACTTCTCACAGCTAGAACTCACACTTGCTGAACTTAGCATACAACTGTTTCTCCCTTAAAATCTGCAGAACAATTTAGAGATGTGCATCATGTTCATTCTCGGTTCTCGAATACACAAGATATTGTCTATAAATACCACCACGAATTGATCCAGGTAGGGTTGGAATACTCGGTTCATCAGGTCCGTAAAGGCTGCTGGTGCATTTGTCATCCCAAACGTCATCACTAGGAACTCGTAATGACCATAACGAGTCCTAAACACAGTTTTATACACATCAGCCTCCTTAACCCTCAGCTGGTGGTACCCAGAACGAAGATCTATTTTGGAGAAAATCGAATCTCCTTGTAGCTGATCAAATAAATCATCTATCATTGGCAAAGGATACTTATTCATGATAGTCAATTTATTCAATTGCCGGTAGTCGATGCACATGCGCGTGGTCCCATCCTTCTTTTTTACGAACAACACTGGTGCTCTCCATGAAGACACGCTAGGTTGAATGATTCCTCGATCCAACAGTTCTTGGATTTGAGCTTTTAATTCCACCAACTCCTTCGGTTTCATCCTATAAGGGGCGATGGACATTAGAGCTGTTCCTGGCAAGAGCTCAATACCAAATTCAACTTCACGGCTCAGAGGCAACCAAGGGAGCTCATCAGGAAATACATCAGAGAAATCCTTAATAGCTTTAATACCACTAAATGTAACACCCCCAAACCCGGTCTAGACGTTATGGTTGGATCTGGCGTGTCACATTGAAGTGTCTTTCGAAAATTGGACTCGTTGGTAAAAAATTATTTCTAAGTTTAAAATAAACCCCTTTATTATTAATTAACAAGTCAACTAGTCAAAACGTTTGTCTTGTTATCTGATATTATTTTAATAAGTTGGTCTAAAATCGCGGAAGCTTTTTAAATCCTATTGTTTAAAACTCATCTCTTTGAAAATAGTAATTATTTTAAAATTTTGTCTTCTCCTAAACTAGTAGTTTAAAATAAGTAAGCAAAAGCCCAATTAAAAATTTAAACTAACTTAAAGGCCTTATTACAAAAACAAAACCCAACATATAAATTAAATTAAAATAAAAGCAAGTGTAAACAATAGTAGTTGTGTGGCCACCTCCAAGTCCCTCACAGCACCGAATCGCCTATGGCTAGGGATTACCAGCATAGTTAAAAGGAGAGGGTGAGTTTACGAAACTCAGTGTGTAATCCCATACCAAAAATTCAGCATACAACATGCAGTAACAGTCTGGGCTCGAGCCCTATTGAGTAACAATACAGTGTGGGCTTTAGCCCGATACAGTAACAGTGTAGGCCTTAACCCAATACAGTAATAGTGTGGGCCTTAGCCCAATACAGTAACAGTGCAATAATGCAACCCATCCCAATCCAGCCAACACACTACTCCGTACCACCAACACACCATATGGGGATAAAATCGACCTACCCAGCCAACACACCAATATCGCACCAATGCTGCCAGTAATAGTATCGCAGTGAAGCTGCCTGTAACAATATATGTGGCAAAGCCACCAGTATAGTATACTTCCAACATATCAATATCCCAACCCCATGCAGTATGTCATGTCATAAATCATAAGTGCATGCGGAACGTCATACTCAGTAACAGTCATATATATATCATAGAACAAATCAACCATACATAACATAATGCCATAATGGTTATTTCATCTCCTAGAGGTATAACAGTCATTTTACCCAACGAGGGTATTTCAGTCATTTTACCATATGGGGTATTTCGGTCATTTAACCTTATGAGGGTATTTCGGTCATTTATTGACTTCTCAAAAGGTCCGCAGTCGCCTCGAGTGACTCAAGTAACCTAAATGGTCATAACAGTGTAAATGGACCCAAGTGGGCCCACACGCCTGTTCAACCCATTCAGCCCAGATTTCGCCAGGGCTATGTGATCTACCTAGCCCAGACTAGTATTTGCCACAAATCATGGGTTTCAGCCGTGTGGGGCTCAGAAGCCCATTGGGCCCACACAACCCACTTCGGCCCAACGTGGCCCATTACGACCTAAGGCCATGAAAATGCTCATGGAGACCTCTACAATCTGACACCATGTTTCACGGGCTCGGATTACCATACGAGCGTTCGTACGCTCATTTGGCCTCGAACACCTTCATTTCTGGCTTTTTGGTTTTTGTCGATTTGCAGTTAGGGGGTGTGATTACACACTTGGATTCTATTTGCTTAGAAAACCTCCCACGCCTTGAAACGTACACTTAACCAACAATCTCAAATTAATCACTTACGCAGTTAAACAATCGAACAAACACAAGTTACACAATTGTTACTTACCACTACGTTTGATCGAGTGAAGAGGGAAGTTCGACTATCCAAAAGTAATCACAACCCTTCAACCCTTTGAAAAGTTCCTAGGCACCAACCGAAACTGGTTAAGCACTTAATCAACAGGTAATAAGGTAACACTAAACTATTACCCTTACCAATAACGTGAGAAAGGGAATCAAACTACGAAATGCGAGACACACGGTCGGCCCCCAAAAGAAAGGAAAGATTCGATAACTAGAAAATAAAAGGGAAAGATGAAAAAAGGGGAAAGCCAGAAAAGCAAATCGACAGCAGTGAAGCAGGACAAGGAATGGTAGAGAAGATAGATTCAAAAGGACAAAAGAGGAGAAAGGTGTATTTGGTAATCAAAGAGGAATGGGGAAAAAAAGAAAGTGTATTCGGCCAATGGTAGAATTAGTTGAGAAAGAAACGAGAAGAGGCAATTTCCAAGAGACAGAGTTTGGCTAAAGATTGGTTATCAGAAAGAAAACAGACGAGGTGAAACAGAACCCTTACCACTTTTGGCCTTTCAAGCAACAAAGGGAGGAGCAAATCCGAAGCAAAACCAAAAATGTGTAGTATACCCCTCTAGCCGAATTTCTTGAGTGCCAAAGTCCCAAATTCAGCACAACACTCCCTCTCAAACAACTCCTTGATTTTCTCCTCGTATCTCTCCCCTTATCCCTTATTGAATCTCTCCACCGATTTCTCCTCAACTCCCCCACCACTCTATTCAAATTCCATTCAAACTCCCCCTTAGCTGTGTTTCAAT
Organism: Gossypium hirsutum; assembly: GCF_007990345.1. Lineage (NCBI taxonomy): Eukaryota > Viridiplantae > Streptophyta > Magnoliopsida > Malvales > Malvaceae > Gossypium > Gossypium hirsutum. The sequence continues at coordinate 42,210,920 of NC_053447.1, forward strand.
CCAACACCACCACCTACACAGCTCAAGCAGCAAAATAAATACTCCATTGCACAACCCAGAACTTGAACCTTAGACTTCACAGTTACATAACACGCCACCTTGCCACTGGACTACAATCTCTTTTTGTGTCAGAAAGCAAGAACTATTATATATAAGGCCTATATGCTAGTGTCCAGATTCATTTAAGAGCAAAACTAAAACTTCTGCAAAAGCTAAGACTTGAACCCAGGCTTCTCAAACACTCCCATACACACCCAAATCACTTAGCCATTAAGGCAAACAAGCAATCAGTAACAGATCTTGCAAAAATTAAAGACTTAGATTTTTGGGGCATTACAAGATAATTTCTATTGAATGAATGATGTTAAGACTATATAATTATCGGTATGAAAAATGAAATTATGGAATTAATCAATGAATTTTTAGTAGTTAATTGAGGTGAATGTTATATGGGATTATGAAATGTGATATCAAATTATGTATATGATATTATGGATTTGTAATGGTATAATTTTTTATCGATTCAGTCAACTAGTGCTGGGCACAACCATCATCGGTTATTAGGCTAACATAGGGTGCAATTTCTATTAGTTTATCTGACTAGTGTTGGGCATAACCATCGTCGGTTATCCGACTAGCGTTGGGTGCAAAACATCGTCGACTCATTTGACTAGTGCTGGGCACAACCATCGTCGATTATCCAACTAGCCTAGGCGCGACTTCTGCCAGTTTATCTGACTAGTGCTGGGCACACTCTTTATATTTGTCGATTCATTTGACTAGCGCTAGGCCCAAAGTTTAGTTACAGTTTAACCGTTAGGCACTAGGTTCCATTCATTGAGCAAATTAAATCAACAAGGTAAAAGTAATTTATCATAGAAGGTTGGTGTATGAAAGCTATTATGGAAGATGTATGAAATATCTAGTTGAATTGAATGGTAAATTCTATAATTTTAACTATATATGCTATGGATTATAAAAATATGGATCATCAAATTTATTTCAGGTTCTTGGGATGATGAGATTACTTAATATAAGATTGTTTCCTTATATGCAAGTTAGGTAATATTTTTTGTTTTTAACGACTCAGCATCCAACGATCAAATCTCGGACTCAATGCGGTGATGATCTCTTTATATTTGGGCATGTACCTAGGATAATGTTTTGGGATCTTAAACTTTTGATATATAGTTGTGAATGGGTGTAACTAGGTCTTAGAAGTTGAATCTTTAAACCTGTGATTATAAGTATGTATATATATATAGATATAGTTTATATATGTCATGGAAGATATTTTGAGATGAATGAAATTGCTTGTGAATATATAGAATACCATAAGTTCAATAAAATTTTTCATTTTGAGAAATGTATGGCATGACTTATTGAGTTGAGATTTGTTCATTAAATGTATGATGTATAGAAGAGTAAGATTTGTACTAATTGAATGATTTTTGAATTGTGGTGACAATGAGGGCACATTGGTTAGGCACTTGAATTGTAAGTATTTGGTATGTTTGGACTTGTATGAGAGTGTTTTTTGTCATGAATTTAGTATGGTTTCAGACATGGTTTGGTTAGCAAGTTAGGTGAAAAATTTACCTTGTTTTTGAAGCAATTTGTTGTACACACGGCCTGGGACACGAGCTGCCACACAGCCGTGTGACTCACACGGTCTATCCACACTTTCATGTGTCTTATTGTCTTTAGGTGCCGGTTTCACACGGCCTGGCACACCGTCTGTGACACGGTTATGTGTCTTAGAAAAATTAGTTACACGGTCTAAGACTTGGCCAACGACATGGCCGTGTGACCCAACATTGATTCTCATTCGGGCAAACACACGGGCTCGGACATGGCTGTGTGTCTGGACTTCGAATGTCCACACGGCCGTGTGTCCCTTATTTCCAAAATTTTTCAATTTTTCCCGACTTTCCCATTTTGTTATGATTTGACCCTGAAATGTTTCCAATCTATTTTTAGGGCCTCATACTTATGAATGGAATGTGATTGATTAATTGTAATCATGATTGAATAATTATCGTATGAACTGTTTAATGTTTGTAATTTTATCGTAATACTCTGTGACCCCAATCTGGCGACGAAAATGGGTTAGGGGTGTTACAAACACAGCCTTAATATTCATATAATGTAGCTCAAGGTCAAAATATATCGCTAAATTCATTATAATTATTTCTCTAGTGGACCTTATTAATGTCATTAGTTCTTGAAGTTGTAAAGTTTGTTACTTAACCTAGAGGTTCAACGACATTGTCTTGATTTGGAGTTGCTACTTGAACAATGTTATCATAATAGACAATGTCAACATATTATTCTCCAAAGACAATGTCCTTAAATCTCTCTCCCCCACAAACTCAATATCCTAAAAAAAATATCATTATACACATTAAAAATAACCTTAGCAGTGAGATCATAAAATTTTTAACCCTTAGATTTTTCGAAGTATCCGAAAAATCTAAGGGATTAAGAATACCGTTGGATAGTGGTGAGCGTTCGATCGAATCGATTCTAATCAAGTGAAAAATTTTGACTTAATCGAGTTGATGAATCTTATTTTGTCACCCTAACTCGATTTAAAATTTTTACGAATTGAGTCGAGTCGAACCGAGTGAAATTGTTCTTGTTAAATTAAAAAAAATGTCAAAATAAAATCTTGTTATAGTATAACTAATTCCATGTTAAAGCACATAAATTTGAAACCATATATATTTGAAAAATTTTCAAAGAAAAATAAAATAATAAACTTTAGAATAATAAACTTGAATCATTAATTAACTTATTTAGGTCCTCAAAATTATTATTCTAGAAAATTTTTAATTTTTTAACTTTCTTTATATATTTTTAGATATTTTTTGAATTTTTTATAATTTTTTAAAAAATATAAATTTTGGAATTTTTATAAATATTTTGAATTTTAAAAATTATTTTGAATTTTTGAAAATCCTGTTTGAAATATTTTGTAATTTTTATTGAGAGTGAGACCAATTTGCTCATTTTCAAACTCAACATGGACCAAAAGGGTATTTATATCAACATGTTATTTGAATTATTTGAGTTATTCGAATTGTAAAATTTAACTCGATTCGAACTTAAAACTCGAATTGCCAAATAACTAGAATAACCCGATCCAACTAACTCAAAATTTAAATTTTTTTCGATTTTTTTTATTTGAATCGAGTTTTGCTCACCCCTACCGTTAGACACAAGTTCTCAATTCTCTCTTTTTGTTTAGAGAGACATAACCTAATCTTTCTGCCACAACGAAGCTGTATTCTTAATAGTTAATTTGTGTTTCTTACCTATTATGCAAGGATTCATTAAATGAAGAAATAGTATCAAGTAAATATAGATTAGCATAACTTGATAAAGAACTAAAACCAACCAAATTTGAATTATGAAAAGACTAAATTTTCCACTTCCAAATGAAAAAAAAAACCAAAGTTGTCCAATGTTGAAATGGAAAACAAGTTTCGCCTAAAAGACGGTGTAACCTCGCCTAAAAGATGGTGTAACCTCCCCAACCTAGCCCAGGCGTTAGGCCCAAAATCGGGAGATTAAATCCGCCACCAGAATGGCTAGTACGATCGGGGTTTTACAAAATAGACATATTTAAACCTTCTTTATTTTGAAAGAAAATTAGTTTCTGATTCATTCATTTCTCAAATTTTGTTTATAATCTAGTAGCGGAAAAGTGATATTTACTTAGTTTTAAAAAAAATCCATATTTCATGCATAATTAATTAAAAACCACACCTCAACACTTTTAAAATAACAAATTAAATGTCATGCATGCTTATTTAAACCTAAATCCTAAGTCTCATGCCACAAATCAAGATTAAAGAAATACAGTCTAATAACAAAAATATCAAGTAATAAATCTAAAATATTTTAAAATAAACGAAATCGAGCTAAGACCCTCCAGATGTTGTGTTCGTGTCCTAACTTGGTGGGTTATTTGTATAAATGGAAATAAAATAGGAGTGAGCTATGATGCTTAGTGTGAGTTCCATCACAAGAAAATCAGTGCAAACTATTAAGCATACAAAATTACGACATCTAGAATATTTCACAATAGCAATTTCATAACAGTGATATTTCTGATCAAATTAACAATATATATGTATCATATCAGAAATCTCAATATTGTATGCACATGCTTGACGAATGCAATACAATTTTAGTTTAACAGAAAGGATCATACACCACCACTACACACCATAATAAGAGTTCCCCAAAATTCGCCCATCCCACACACTGGGTTATGGATAAACCCCAAAAATTATAGGTTAATACGTTGTCGAAAGGTTGTGAATGCATAACATATATGCAGATAAGAGTTTCCAGATAATGGGTGGATGAACCACCAATGTTGCAAGTTAATACGTTGTTAGATGGTTGTGAATAAACAACATTTTTGCATCTAAGAGCTGCCAAAAAGTGGGTGGATGAACCACGAGTGTTGCAAGTTAATATACTGCCAGAAGGTTGTGAATGCACAACATATTTGCAGATAAGAGCTGCCAGAATATTTGTGGATGAACCACTAGAGTTGCATATTATTAAACTACCAAGAATTCCTCCTTTCAAAGCGTCCCAACCCATGTAATGCAATATGCCATGCTAGTAACAATTCAATACATAAATAGTAGACATGCTTAACATGTGTTCAGTTAAACAAAAGTAGTAGGCATGCTTAACATATGATTTGTAGTATAGTGGAAGAATTTAATAATAGCAGTTTTTTAGTAATATAGAGACAATAATCATGTAATAATCACATATCATGCATAATCAGTAATAACTCAGTCAATCAAATCGTGAATTCTAACATTATTCATATTATCAAGGACTCAATTGTTTGAAATAAAACACTAAAAACAGTTTAGGGAATATCCAAGGACTAAACTATACATAACAGAAAATTTTTGGGCAAATTTATAAAATATGGGAGGCACAACCGTGTGGGGTGCTATAGGCCAACTGAAAGGGTTACAAAGTCGTGTGGCTAGGCCGTGTAACAGATTGTGGCCGTGTGGCAATTGCAAAAATTAACATACAGGGGAGACACAGTTGTGTGGCAGGCCGTGTGGAAGGTTCTTGGCCGTGTGAAAATTAAACTAGCCTAGGGTTTCCAAGGTACATGGCCGTGTGAGGGGCCGTTTAGTCCATACGCCAGTGTGGTCCACAGACCTGTGTGGCCCTAATCCTAGGCACGGTTTGCCCCAATTCGCTTGGTAAAGAACACACACCTTTCATCAGGAATCCGACCAACAGCCCTTGTGATCAAATCTGATCTGATTCACCTAAATCAAGTCCTTCAATAATAAATCCACACAAATTAACATTGTATTAAGATTTAACAAGATTAACAAATATTTTGGAAGATCCTTAAAATATTGATTAATCGAACGTAATATTAGCGTCAGATAGTTATTTTATGAAAATTTGGGATGTAAACATTAGAAACGAGATGTACTTACTGATTCTTGGAAAAGGTAGAGATGTTATTGACGGTAATTATAAAACCAATAGAAAGAACGATTGAATGAAAGATGATATTATTCGGGAAAGTAATAGAATTATCAATAATTGGGATGAAATTATGGTGTAAAGAAAAAGGAAAGAAAATAAAAAAAGAATAAATAGAAAGGTGGAGAGCAAATTCTATTAGGATTTAAAAATGGGCAATATTAAAATCTAATTAGGAAAAGAAGATAAAAAGACAGTGGAATTCCAATTCTATTGGAATTTTGAGGAAGGGCAAGATATGAATTCTAATTTGGAAATAATTAGTTAAATTCCTAGGGTTTGTAAACCCTAAGGGCTGCACATGCAAATTTCCCAATTTAGGAGTAACGGCGGCAATTTGCAAATTTACCCTATTCTTGGCCAAATTTAAAAGGAAATGTAAGGGGGATGGGCGGCTCAAACTAGGGTTACTTGGGGGCTCTAGAATTTTTACCATTAGGCCTGAAGCCTATTTCTTGTTTATTTTATACACTTAATTGTACATATTGCTTTCCTTTTGGAAAGCTTGGCGAATTCCCAAAATAAAAAGGGAAGGAGAGGCGAACTTGGGTGTCTCAAGAGTGCTAACGCCTTAACCATTTTGCCCTTGCTCATTTCTTGTTTATTTTTTACACTTAATCATGTTCATATGTTTTTGGGTGTTTTTGGCTAAATTATGAAATAAAAAGGGAAGGAAGGGTTCAAACTTGGGACCTTAGGATAGATGCTCTAACTCTTTAACCATTGAGCCTCAAGTTCATTTCTTACTTAATTTTATTTCTTAACCGTACATATTTATTTTAGGCTATGACTTTACCCTATTTTGTCGAAAATAATAAAATGGGAAGAAGGGAGCTCGAACTTGGGTCTTTACGAAGGACTTTCGTACACTTAACCATTAGATCTGAAGCCTATTTCTTATCTAGTTTTTATTTCTAACAGTATAAATTTTAGTTGTGACGTTATTAACACGTTCATTTTTCACATTATGATTTCCCTGAACCCAAATAACAAAATTTGTAACCTCCCAAACCCGACCTAGCTATTATGGCCAAATTGTGAAAGTTACAAGGCATACAAAAACTACAATTCTACCCTATCGATGGTTGAAAACCCTAAATGTACTATATTCTTAATAAAACTGCAGTTACCTTTGTTATTTTGATAAAAAAACATTCATTATTAAAATCCAGTCTTTATTAAGTCAGGTTTGTAGCACTGACATGGTTTTCGAAAAAACTCTTTGCACATTGTTGCTTTTGAAAAATAACTTTGATTTTCTTAATTGCAGCAAAAAATTTGATTTAAAATCCAATTATTAATTAAGCGAAGTAACATGCTTAATCCAATTTCAGTATATAATAATAAATCATTCTCATGTGTGAAGCAATGCATGCATGAAAAATGCCCAAAATAGAAACAGTCCCAAACCACAATTCAAATCGCTTTACAATCCAAAAACCAAATAAACTTAGGGAATTTTAAATAAAACAAAAATAAAAATAATAGTTTGAAATTGATCCCGAAGTTTGTCTTACATCTGCATGCCAAGTTCGGTCCTAATTTCGTTTATTACTTGAGTAGTTTCAAATAATAGGGTGAGCTAACTAGCTCAGTGTGAGTCTAAACAACAAGGCTTTTAGTAGACATTGAAGCATTCACATGTAGAACCAGAAATCACAAAAAAAACAAAATTAATAACAATGTAATGAGTCATGACCATATTATAATGCCAATTGAATTTCCTACCCCAACCATTCACTACACACCATGAATTCCCTAGAACCCCCTCTGTCAAAATCCAACGAATGTGAGCAAAACTCGATGTGGTAAAACCACCAAATGAATATAATTGCAAAAAATCTACCATATAACAAATAAATATGATAAAATCACCAAATCTCCTCGAATCTCTGGTGCAGCGCACTGACTACGAATAAATGCGGACTTAATATGCCACAGAATCTCCACAGAACTCCTCCGTCAACCTTAATAATAACCCACCCCAATGCACATGCAATATGTCATACAATCTCATACATAATCATAATTCAATACTTTTAAAATTTATTGGAATGTTTAACATGCCCTCAAATTATCAAATACTTTCAGTGAATATGATCATGGATCCCATTCTGGAATTACCATTAAGGCGGTATCATTCAAGAAATCACGATTCCATGTATTCTTACAAGACTTTTCTGTGTACATGTATAGCAAATTTTCAACATTTCATAACAAATTACCCATATGAATATCTCATGCACAAGCCTTATTTTCATTCAGAATCATGTTATACATACGACCAATCATACATCAAATTAACTAACCTTTCACAACAATATCTATCATGCAATCATTTAGTCAAACTAGCAACTTTGCTATCATGCTAAATAGTTAAGGCTCGTAACATACCTGGTTCGATCATTTACAATTTTAATTACTTAGCTATTTAGCGAAGCCTGATCAGCAAGCTAAATCATCAATTATATCATTAAAATCATTATTAACATTCAAGTTTTTTGAGTTAGGACCCATACCTTATTTTACGCTCTTCCGCAACACACTTATAAATCTTGCGGTTTCTCTGATAAGATTTAAAATTAACCTAAATTAAAAATAAGTATTAAACCTAATCAATATGCCTTTTTAACAACCCCCAAACACCCACTTATGGTTTTAATTGAACAATTACAATTATAACTACTTTTCAGATACAAAGTTGTTAGGTTTCTTACACTGATTTGATGCGAATCGTACGCACGAATGGCTTGGACTTCACTATTGATTTAAGGCATTTAAATCGGCACCTAACACATTTAAATACTGAAAAATCAGTAATACATGATTAAAATCTTTAATTTGGTCAATTAACAATTTCTCAAACATCTAAATCGAAACTACAATCTAGTCTATAATCAACCTCACTTACGCTTCTCGAATTGTCAGATCTGAGTCGCTGATTGATCAAGATTGATTTTTCCCTAATTATACATGCTTAAAGGCTAATTAGGAAGGGTTCAAGAACCCAAGACGTTTGTGGAAATAAATGGAAGAAAATAAAGAAACAACAACCCCCTTTCTTGAGCCCTTAGGCGCACGCACCACTACCAACAATGGTAAAATTAGGGCTGATTTAAAAGCACTTTTAAAAAGATGGCAACAAGATTGAGGAGAAGATGGTGCAAGATATTGTGGAAAAAGAAAAGAAAAGGAGATGGTGGTGCAAGGGTTTGGGCGAAGACAATAAAGAAGAAAGAAAGAAAAATTGAAAAGAGAGGAGAAGAGAGGGACGGCTAGGGTGGAAAAATATTATTAAAGCTGATCAAATTTGTTAAAAATAATATTTATACCCAGGTCTAATGGGGCATGGACATTATACAAATTAAAAAAACAAGGGATTTTGCAAATTTTATGCAAGGGAAAAGATTCAAACTTGGGACCTTAAATTAATTCCATGCTTTTTCATTTATCAATTAACCACTAGGCTATTTCCTTATTTTTGAAACAAATTTGCACTCTCATTAATCTAAAATTCAAGATGTTATAGCTCTACCTCCTTGAAGAAGTTTCGTAATCAAAATTACCTTATTCAAAGAGATGAGAATACTGAAGCCGAATTGAGTCCTTCGGCTCCCAAGTAGCCTCTTCAATGCCATGATTTCTCCAACGTACTTTCACTAAATGAATTTGCTTTCTCCATAATACGTTAATTTCACAATCCAATATTTGATCATGTTCCTCCTCAAATGTCAAATTCGGTGGAACCTCAATCTCCTCTACTGGAAGAACATGCGAGGGATATGATCGATACCATCTTAACATCGAGACGTGAAACACATTGTGAATACGATCTAACTTAAGAGGCAATTCTAGTTGGTAGGCCATGAAACCAACCTTTTGAAGCACTCGATATGGGCCAATGAACCTAGGTCTTGCCCTTACGACCGAACCTCAAAACCTTTTTCCATGGAGAGGCTTTAAGGAAAACCCAATCTCTTACATTAAACTCAATGTCCTTATGCTTCAAATTGACATATGACTTCTGTCTATCCAAATTTTCCTTCAATCTATCTCAAGTTAACTGAATCTTATCTTCAGTCTCCGAAACCAATTCTAGACCAACCGCCCTTTTCTAACCCACTTCAATCCAACATAGAGGTGAGTGACACTTACAACCATAAAGAGCTTTGTAAGGTGTCATTTGGATACTTGGCTAAAAACTGTTATAGTAGGTGAACTTTGCCATCGGTAGATGTTCCTCCCAACTACCTCCAAAATTCGATTACGCAACTCCTCAACATATCTTCCAAAATCTGAATGACTGTTTCCGACTGACCATCGAATTGTGGATGGAATGTCATACTAAAATCCAGTCGATTACCTAAAGCATCGTGCAATTTCTTCCAAAATTGATATGTAAATCGAGAATCCCGGTCTGAAATAATCGACACTAGCATGCCATGCAAACTCACTATCTCAAAAATATAAAGCTTAGCTAGATTCTGAATAGAGTAATTGGTCTAAACATGAATGAAATGGGTAGACTTCGTCAATCTATCCATTACGACCCAAATTGAATTTTTCTTAGTAGTTGTTAAAGGCAAACCACTAACAAAAACCATTATTACTCTCTCCCACTTCCACTGTGGAATTTGAATTGGTTGGAGCAACCCTGATGGAAACTGATGCTTAGCCTTAACTTGCTGACAAGTCAAACATTTTGATATGAACTTTGTAAAATCGTTTAAGACCCGGCCACCAATATACTTATCTTAAGTCACAATACATTTTAGTACTACCATGATGCGTAGCATAAGGGCTGCTATGTGGTTCCTGAAGTATAAACTATCTCAAGTTCTTACCATTGGGTACACAATATCTGCTTTTAAAGATAAAATTCCATCAAAATTGATTCTTAAATCCTCAGTTGACCCATCTTCAACTTGTTTAAATTAAAGTGTAAAAGATTCATCCAAACTATATTTGTCCTTGATTTCCTAAATCCAAACAGGCTTTACTTGCAACACAACCAAGAAACCCCCATCATTGTACAGACTCAAGTAAGCAAACATAGCCCTCAAATCAAACATTTCCTTTTTACTTAAGGTATCAGCCACTACATTAGCCTTTCTGGGGTTATACTCGATCGTACAGTCATAGTATTCAACAACTCAATCCACCTACGTTGTCACAAATTAAGTTTTTTTTAGTAAGGAGAGATTTGAGGCTTTTGTGATCAGTGTAAATAATACACTTCTCACCATATAAGAAATGTCTCTAAATTTTAAGAGCAAAGATAAAAACTGTCGACTCCAAATCATGAGTGGGGTAATTGCATTCATGTGGCCTAAGCTGTCTTGAGGCATAGGCTACAACCTTACCATCTTGCATTAAGACATATCCAAGCCCAACATGCGAGGCATCGCTATACACCACATATTTCTTAAAAGATTCTGGTTGAATTAGAATGAGAGCTTCTATCAACACAGATTTTAACTTCTCAAAACTAGCTTGCTGCTCTTCTCCCTATTTAAATGGAGTGTTCTTCTCCCTATTTAAATAATGCTGCTATTAAGGAAAAACCCTCAACAAACCTTTGATAATACCCTGTGAGACATAAAAAACTTTGAATCCCTAAAACATTTTTTGGTTACTTCCAATCTAAGATGGCTTTAATCTTTTTAGGATCCACATAGATACCTTCTGTTGGTACCACGTGACCCAAAAACATAACTTCCTTCAACCAGAATTCACACTTACTGAGTTTAGAAAAAAGCTATTTTTCATAAAGTATTTGTAGAACCACTCTCAAATGTTTATCATGTTCAGTTTCTATCTTGGAGTACACTAGGATGTCATTGATGAATACAATGATGAACTGATCAAGGAAAGGCTAAAAGATATGATTCATAAGATCCATGAAGGTCGCTGGCACATTAGTTTACCCAAAAGGCATGACAAGGAACTCATATTGTCCATAATGAGTGTAAACTCTAATTTATATAGGTTTTTAGCAGTTTATAACACCTTTTAACTTAAAAATAATATTAATTCTGAGTATTTGTTAATTAATTAGGTAAATTTTTCGTATATTCTGATGATAGGCATGAATTTATAAAAAAATGTAAATATGTGCTTTATTGTATTAATTTTGTGCATAAATTAAATCATTTCATGTTACTTATTAATGTGTTATATTTTATTATGCAGGGAGACCATGAAGTTGATATAATATAAAGCTCATTATAATTCTTGCATGGACATGAGTAATTCTAACCTACTTGGATGGCAAAACCATGCAAATTGGGTCATGGAGATGTTACTTTAACCTAGTTAAAAATGATCTTACATGGTGGACAAGTCTAATTATTTAATGGGTCACAAAACTGTCCAAACAAGGGGAAGACAAGCCATAATTTGGCACAAGCATGTTGGCTGCCCAAAAATCTATTTTGGGATATTTACTGAAGATCCCTACATTAGGAGAATCATTGGAAATCAACACACAAAGATTTCCCTTGAAACCGTCCAACCCATGCCTAAATTTAACATGATTCTATGCTCAAATAAAAGAACCATCATCCACCTTCTTCCACAAAATGTGGCCGGCCAAGAAATGGAGAAAATAGAGGGATTCCAATCCTTATTTTTAGTAAACTCTACCATCTCCTTCAAGTATAAATACCCCCACTCATTCCCCATTTCAATCATCCCTCATCCCTACATCTCTCATTCTTTACATTTCTCAATCATCATTCATTCTCTTATCCTATATTTTATTTCTTAGCCAAAAACCTTGATAGGATTATCTCTTGGCCAACCACCTTAAGGAGTCATTAGCAAAGGAGCAACACAAGGATCGGAGGAAAACATCTTCAATCAGAGTTCATGAGACTGTTGATTGAACAGAGTTTAATCTTCCTTTACTTTGTTATTTTGATTTTAATAATGTTTGCAATGTGTTTTAGTATATTGCCATCAACAATGGTAGCTTAATTCTATTTAGCTAGGATGATTGCATTTATCCAATGTAGATTTTTTAAGTCATGTCTATAGTGTTTGGGCCTTAGTCGATCATGTTTTCAATTAAACTCAAGTACGTATTTCACTCATACATTATTTGATGCATTAAAATTAGCTGAACGATCCTAACCAGACGACGGCTAGTGGAGACAATAATTGGAAATGTGCATGCTTAATTTAGATCCTAACTCGACTAAATTAAATGGTCATAATAACTTTAACAAGTTCTATTATCTTGCATAGTTTTTTTGGTTTTTGTGATTAAAATGTTTCAAACCTAACTCGTCCCTGTTACTTCACATGAATACTAAGAAACCCTTAGTTTAATATGATCAGTAAAATACATGTTTTACTAAGTAAAAGATTCTGGAAAGACTTAATTTGGTTTCCAAACTCATGAAAGATCGAATTGTCATGGAATAATTTCCGAACACTGTTAAGCATGATAAAAATAAGCTAGGTTGAATGTTGTTATTATCCTAGCCTATTCATGTTATTGATTGTTGAAGTTTGTGTTTTTTCTAGATTCATTCATACCTTTCATTTCATACTTCGCATTTAGTTTAAATTGCATTAGGGATCAATCTTCAATCTATATAATTTAATTTAGTTAATCACCCATCACTCAAGATATTGTGTTTTTATCATCAAATTGTTAACTTTAATTTTGCAATATATTGGTTAACATGCACAGTCCATATTGAAACCATAACTCTTTTACTTATTACTTGATGATGACTGTGTATACATCCCATTGGTGGAGGCCTTAGAGCAAATGCCCAATCATGTGAAGTCCATGAAGGACATCCTGTCCAAGAAGAAAAGACTTAGTGAGTATGAGACTATTGCTTTAACAGAGTGCAATGCGTTCTTCAAGAACAAGCTTCCTTCGAAATTGAAGGGCCTTGGAAGCCTTACTATACCCTATAATATTAGAGAATCTTACTGTGGTAAAGCTTTGTGTGACTTAAGGGCGAACATCAACTTGATGCCCAAGTCTATTTTCAAACTGTTGGGAATACGCAAAGTAAGACCCACTACTATGACACTTCAACTAGCAGATTGATCTTTAGCATACCTCGAAGGAAAGATCGAGGATGTTTTGGTAAGAGTCGATAAATTCAATTTTCCTGTTGATTTCACTATCTTAGATTTTGAAGCAGATAAGGAAGTGTTGATCATCTTAGGGAGACCTTTACTAGACAAGGGAAGAATATTGATAGACGTGCAAAAAGAACTCAGAATGAGAGTTCAAGATGATCAGGTAACACTTATTGTTCCTAAATCTATGAAATTTCTTGATCTGATGGAGGAATGTTCAATGATGGAGGAGCTAGAAACCTTAGTTTCTATAGAATGGGAGAACAATTTTGAAGACCCATTAGCGAACACTTTAGGGTCTGAGGCATTGAAAGATGAAAAATGTAATGAAAACATGGCTTTGATGGAAGCCAATCCGAGGGATTATGTTCAACCAACACGGTTTGAACCACTAGAATTGGAAGTTCGGAAATTTACACAATCAAAGTTGTTAATCAAGGAACCACCCAAACTCGAACTTAATGTACTTCATTCCCATTTAAAATATGTTTATTTAGGTAACTTTTTACTTTTCCTGTGATTTTTCAGTAGAATTAATAGAACATCAAGAGGAGCAACTGATCGAAGTTTTAAAGAAATTTAAAAAGGTGATCGGTTGGACCATAACTGATATTCGAGGTATAAGCTTTTTTTGTGTATGCATAAAATTATCCCAGAGTAAGGTGAAAGAGCTAGGATTGATGGGCAAAGGAGACTCAACCCCATCTTGAAAGAGCTAGCTCGAAAGGAAGTGATCAAATGGTTAGATGCAGGAATTATCTTGTTGGATCGCCGGCACCCCTATGGCGCAGCGAAAAATAAAAATCCGGCGATCCTAACCAGGGATCCATGTGTGAGGAACGAATCGGGGTGAAAGAGGTTGCGAAATTACCTAATGTTTATTCAGAGTAGACAGCAACACCTCAACAACGAGTATTCTGATCTGCTGTCGAACCAAACCACAATCATTCGTGATTCCAGCCTCTACGTAATCCACCCAGTTGACTACGAATGGAAGGAATCCCCAAAATAGTTTTGAGAGTTATTTTTCTTTGACGGTTGCTAGACTCAAACAAAGAAGAACGGGATTATATATATCCTTTTGTTTTAGGGTTTTTTTAAAGAATTAAATAAATATAATAATATTTTAATCCGAAAATTATAATTACATTAATTATAATATAAGTTCGGTAAACCATATATTTATTTGAATTCTTATGCTAACCAAATTCATGTCCTCACTATACGTACAACAACCTTGTACATAATGTGTTGGAAATTTGATTACCGAATTAAATTAATTCTATAATTAATTTAATTCAAGCGACCCCAAAGACAATACCAACTATGGTTTATTCCGTTTATTTCAACTATAGGGTGTGACCCTGTAGGTTCTTGTAACGTTAGCAATAACACTAGAACGATTCTAATGCTACGAACAATGAGTGGCATCTAGTAATGCATCATTGTTACCTAAGTCACAAGAGATCATGATTCGACATAACCTTTTTATGATTAACCTTTTATGCAATAATCCTTAAGTCATTTATCTCTGGATTGGGCACAAGTCATGGAATAGTCACACTTGCATTGTCCATTCCATGTTCCTTGATATCTTAAGCAGACTACGATATACAAATAAGTATGACATCTAATATCAACTTATTTGAGCATGGCCATGCATTTCTAGTCTCACTTAATCAAGTGGCCTAAGATATTACTCCCATTATGTAGGAGGGACTTATCCTATATCGACCAACCATATCCCTCTACATAGATTGCGGTATATCCAACATCAGTCTTTATAGAACAACCAGTTACGGTGTACGTTTGACTATATCAAAATATACAACTCATGATGTTGGGATTATTATGATCTCAAGTCTGAGGATCATATAAATATTAATCATTATGAGTAATGTTGTGACAATTACATAATAATCCAAGAAACATACTCATAACGGGTCAGTCCAATATGTTGTTCTCTAACACACATATTCATGTAATGATTCTGACATTCCATATCAATGACAACTCTTTATCATCAATCAACTACACGTTAGTCTTAATGCATTATCGTTGTCCTATCCAACAATAATACTTGACTAAGGAACTTTTAAGAATAATCATATTATTCTCAGGACATTATTATAAAACAGTTTATTTATATACACAGAAAAGAAACTGAAATAATAATGGTAACACCTTATATTAATAAACATGATAAATCAAGTATGTTATTACAACCATCTCATGATTGATCTTTGGGCATACTCTAACATATCTACCCTATCTCAGATAGTTCATGGGTAAGTTCGGTACAATATGCACCGAAAAAAGGTGAAATCACGATTTTCATAAATGAACGTAATGAGTTAATCCCAACAAGAATTGTCACCAGTTGGAGAATCTGTATTGATTACAGAAAATTGAGAAAAGGAATTCGAAAGGACCATTTTCTGTTGCCTTTTATGGATCAGATGTTAGATCGACTAGCAGGTAACGAATATTACTATTTTTTAGGTGGATATTCGGGATATAACCAAACAGTTGTAGCCCAGGAAGACCAACACAAAACCACTTTTACTTTCCCGTACAGTACATTTTCTTTTAGGGAAATGCCTTTCGGTTTATGTAATGCACTTCCCACATTTCAACGATGCATGATGGCAATATTTATTAATATGGTAGAAAATTTTGTTGAGGTTTTTATGGATGATTTTTCTATTTCTTGTAATACTAATGATGTTTGTTTGAGTAATTTCGCTAAGGTACTTAAAAGATGCGAGGAGACAAATCTTTTCCTTAAATGGGAGAAATGTCATTTTATGGTTAATGAGGGAATATTCTTAGGGCATAAAATTTCCAAAAGAGGAATTGAAGTTGATAAAGAAAAAGTGGATGTGATTGAGAAATTACCACCACGTTTCTTAGGCCATGTTGGATTTTATCAAAGGTTTATAAAAGACTTTTCAAAAAATTTTAAGCCTTTGTGTAAGCTGTTAGAGAAAGATGCTATTTTTGAGTTTGACAAAGCATGCTTGGAAGCTTTTAAAGAGTTAAAAAGTCTATTAATCTCTGCCCCAATAATTGTTACACTTGATTGGAACTCACCTTTTGAGTTGATGTGTGACGCAAACAATTTCACTATTGATGGGTCAAACAAGAAACAAATTATTTTACCCTATTTACTATGTAAGCAGAACTTTGACATGGGCCCAACTCAATTACACTGTAACTAAAAAAGAACTCTTTGCTATAGTTTTTGCTTTTGACAAGTTTCGTTCATATCTTATAGGTACTAAAGTTATAGTTTTTACTGATCATGTGACCATTAAATACTTACTCACAAAAAAAAGATGATAAACCGAGGCTAATTCGATGGATACTCTTCACAAACAGAACCAGCGCGCCCCATGGCAAAACACTGGGCCTAATGAAACCCCTATCCAACAATTCTTGTAACTAAACCTTCAACTCCATAAGCTCTTTAGGTGCCATGCGTTAGGGAGCAATGGACACCAGTGTTGTTGTTGGCAACAATTCAATACCAAATTCTACTTCTCGATCCGCAAGCAACCCCAATAGTTCTTCAAGAAACACATTAGAATAATCCCTTACTGTACGAATGCCATCAACAGAAGGATCAACAGCACTTGTATCTCAAACATAAGCCAGAAATGCCTTGCACCCCTTACACACCATCTTTTCTACTACCATTCAGAGATCACATTGGACAAATAATTTCGACATCCCCAACCACAATAATTTCCTTTCCAGTTTTCGTAACTAAAGTTACCCTCTTAAGTGCACAATCCATACGGACTTGGTACTCAATCAACCAGTCCATCCCTAGAATAAGATCAAATAGATTAAAAGGAAATTCCATTAAGTTGGCGGGAAAAATCTCTTGAATTTCTAAAAGGCATCTCCTATAAACTTTATTCACAAGCACAGATGATCCTAAAGGTCTGACTACAGTAATAGTGTTTTTAGTTTTCTCTACCCTAATCCCCAACTTTAAAAACACATCATAATCTATATAAGAATGAGTAGATCTTATATCAATCCATACAAAATAAGGCACAGAATAGATAGTAAAGGTACCTGCTATGACATATGCTGCATCTCTATCCTATAACGTCTAGTCGCATATACCAAGGTAGGTTTCTTAGTTTCAGCCCTATTCATACCCTAAAGTGGTGCTCTCTTTCCCTAATTATCATTCTCATTTCTATTCTGATTACGACCCTTTAAGCACCTTGATTACCACTTTAATTTTTACCCCTAGCAGGGCCTTGATTCTAATTCGGAGCTTGCACCTAATCATACCGATGAGGACAATCTTTAATCTTATGCTCCATCGAGCCACAAACCAAATGAGCACCCATTCTTCTCTAACATTCGCCCGGATGACGCCTTTGACAATACTGACATACCTGATTTTGCCCTTCTCTAGGGCCCACGACCTCCCTATTTTGCAATGGCTTAGCCTCTCTGACCCGCTTAACAAGGCACGAGTTTGGGCCAGTAGAGCCCACATCTCTTTTAGGTTGATCCCTCTGTTTCCCCTTTTTCTCGATCTCCACACACTTCATCTCTCTAATAATTTTGGTCTTCTCAACCAAAGCCTCAAACACACGCTCCTGGTGCAAAGCTACCTGAAACTTAAGGTCATACCTCAAGCCTTCTTGAAAATAGAAACTCTTCTCCTAATCAGACCCCGTCATACTAGGTACAAAGCAGCTCAACCTTAGCAATTTCGTCTCATACTCAGAATTAGTCCTATCACCTTGTTTCAGCTCAATAAATTCCAATCGTCGGGCCTCCACATAACAAGGACTTACAAACTTACCCTAGAAGGCCTCCTAAAAGTAAGCCCAATCAATACGCTTTGGCAACATACCCCTAACCATTGATTGCCACCACATGTATGCCTCATCCCTCAACAAGGATACAACACCCTTAAGTTTTTGCTCAAGAGTGTTGTCCAAATCATCCAAAATATGTTCAGTCGTTTCCATCCAGTACTCAGCCACTACAGGAGTAGTTTTAGCGATACCCCTGAACAATTTTGCTCTACTAGATCCGAGTCTCTCAGCAATCGTCCCATGACTAACGCCACCCATAGGAGTCCTAACAACCCAATTTAATGCCCTTAACAAAGCACGTGTTACAGGATCATCCTCATCGTAATTATCCCGATTATCCATATTCCTACCGTTAGCAGTGGGTTCACTAATAGCCTCATTCTATTCATTATTCTGTACTGGGTCTTGAGACGCAGTCAACTCAACTGGAGCCCTTAGAGGTTGCCTCTTACGGCCCCTTCTACCACGAGTATTCATTTCGGTATTTTATGGATCTATAATAAGCAAGAATATTTTTAGTACTTTGTTAAATCTTATAGAGCACTCTTAATCAAAATTCTTTTATTAAAAGTTTTATGCAGCAGTCTCTACTATCATACTAAAGTTCCATTACTGTTTCTATGGGCATGGCCTCAGACCTTCAGACTTCGTCATTTCCTGCAAAATACTTTTCAAAATATTGTGGTTTGCTTTTCCAATAAATTTCCTTTTCATGTATATATGCATACAGACTCATTTTGAAAAGATTAAAAATTCAGTCTGAGGTTTTGAACTAGGCTCTGATATCACTAAATGTAACCTCCCAAACCCAGCCTAGACCTTATGGTCAAATCGTGAACGTCACATGGGACACCTAAACTATGATTCTACCCTATCGATGGTTGAAAACCCTAAATGTACTCTCTTTTTAATAAAATTGCGGTTACCTTTGTTATTTTGAGAAAAACATTCGTTATCAAAATCCATTCATTATTAAGTCGGGTTCGTAGCACTAGCATGGTTTTCGGAAAAACTCTTTACACATCATTGCTTTTGAAAAATAACTTTGATTATCTTGATTGCAGCAAAAAAATTGATTTAAAACCCAATTATTAATTAAGCGAAGTAACATGCTTAATCCAATTTCAGTATATAATAAATCATTCTCATGTGTGAAGCTATGCATGCATGAAAAATGCTCAAAATAGAAACAGTCCCAAACCAGAGTTCAAATCGCTTTACGACCCAAAAACCAAATAAACTTAGGGAATTTTAAATAAAATGAAAATAAATATAATAGTTTCAAATTGAGCCCGAAGCCGTTGTATGTCCGCTCGCCAAGTCTAACCTTAATTTTGATCACTACTTGAGTAGTTTGAAGTAATGGGGTGAACTAACTAGCTTAGTGTGAGTCTAAACAATAAGGTATTTAGCAGACGTTTAAGCATTCACACATAGAACCATAAATAACAAACAAACAACATTAATTGCAATATAATGAGTCATGATCATATTATAATGCAAGTTGAATTTCCTACCCTAACCATCCACTACACACCACGAGTTTCCTAGAACTTGTTTGCCAAACTCTAACGACTGCGAGCAAAGCTCAAAGTGATAAAACCACCGAATGAATATAATTGCAGAAAATTTTCCATATAACGAATAAACGCGATAAAATTACCAAATCTCCTCGAATCTCTGGTGCAACGCACTAACTACGAATAAATGTAGACTTAATATGCCACAGAATCTCCACGAAACTCCTCCATCAACCACAATAATTAGCAACCCCAATGCACATGCAATATGTCATACAATCTTATACATAATCATAGTTCGATACACTCAAAATTTATTGGCACGTTCAACATGCCCTCGAATTATCAAATAATTTTAGTCACTATGATCATGGATCCCACTCTCAATTTACCATTAATGTGGTACCATTCAACGAATCACAATTTCATGTATTCTTACAAGACTTTTCTGTGTACATGTATAGCAATTCTTCAACATTTCATAACAAATTACCCATACGAATATATCATACATAAGCCTCATTTTCATTTAGAATCATGCTATATATACACCCATCATACATCACGTTAACAAACCAATCATACATCATGCAATCATTCAGTCAAACTAGCAACTTTGTTATCATGTCTAATAGTTAAGGCTCAAAATGTACCTGGTTCAGCTTTCTACAATTTTAATTACTTAGCTATTTAGCTAAGCCCGATCAACAAGCTAAATCATTAATTATGACTTTATAATCAATATTAACATTCAAGTTTTTTTAGTTAGGACCCATACCTTATTTTACGCTCTTCCACAGCACACTTGTAAATCTTGCATTTTCTCTAATAAGCTTTAAAATTAACCTAAATTAAAAATCAGTATTAAACCCAGTCAACATGCCTCTTTAATAGCCCCCAAACACCCACTTATGGGTTCAATCTAACCATTATCATTATAACTATTTTTTAGATCCAAAATCTAGTTAGGTTTTTTACATTGATTTGATGTGAACCGTACGCGCGAACGTCTTTCTACTTCACTATTGATTTGGGGCATTTAAGTCGAAACCTAACACATTTAAATACTGAAAAATCTATAACTAATCCATGACTAAAATCTTTAATTTTTTCAATTAAAAATTTCTACAACATCTAAAACGAAAAAACACTTTAGTTCATAATCAACCACACTTACGCTTCTCAAATTGTTAGATCTAAGTCGTCGATTGATCAAGATTGAGTTTTTTCCTAATTACACATGATTAAAGGCTTATTAGAAAGGGTTTAAGAACCCAATACATTTCTTAAAATAAATGGCAGAAAATAAAGAAACAGCAACCCCTTTTCTTGATCCCTTAGGTGCGCGCACCACCAACAACGATGGCCAATTTGGGGCTGATTTAAAAACACTTTTAAAAATACTTGGAAGGCTGGAAAAATACCCTTAAAAATTAAAAATCACCCAAATTCAAGATTTGAAATTTTGGTTTTTAATTCACAAGATTCATTAAGAAATTGAAAGAACTTACACAAGCTAGGTGAAAGGGGCAGCAATGACTCTTCTTGACAACAATAAGAATCGTTCTTGGAGATCCAAATTTTCAGATTTGGGGATAGAAAATTAAGGGTAAAATGGAAGCAAGATTGAGCAGAAGATGGTGCAATATATTGTGGAAAAAGATATGGTGTGCAAGGGTTTGGGCGATGACAACAAGGAAAAAGGAAAGAGAAATTGAAAAGAGAGGAGGAGACGAGAAGGGAGGGATGGCTAGTGTAACACCTCTATCCGTCTCTAGTGTTGGTTTAGGGTTACGAAGGATTATTATACAAATTTGAAAAATTAACATCAGAACATATCAATAATGTCATTTAACATTAATTACCTAAAACTCATTAAAAATCTAGCAAACATATACATTTGGGCGTTAAATCGAGCCTTCGAGGCCCTAAAAACAGTTTAGAAATAATTCAGGACTAATTTGAAACAATTCAGAATATTTGGGAAAGAGTTGAAAACTTTTAAAACAGGGATCACACGGCTATTTGGCATAGCCCAGACCGTGTAGTATTCGAATAAAGGGACACACGGCCGTGTCCCAGCCCGTGTCTTAAACCATCTAACTCACTGAGTTAGGTCACACGGCCGTGTCACAGGCTATGTGCCAGACCGTGTAACCCTCTGACTTGTGACACTCGGCCATGCCGCAAGCCTTGTGCTAGACCGTGTAACTCACTGACTTGAAATAATAAGTGACACACAACCATGTAGTCAGGCCGTGTGTGTCACACAACCGTGTGACAGCCCGCGTCCCAGGCAGTGTGGTCCATAATTTGACCCTAAACAAGCCATTTTAAGACCAAAATTTACCTAATCATCCACTCCATTTATGCATACATTCAATAGACCAAAACACCTTTCAAATACACATAAAAAAACCAATTCAATCAACCTATTTCACCAAACCATTATTCCATTCAAAAGCACCACATTTGTACAAAAACAATGTTAATCAAAACAAGGCTATAGTGCCACATCTCAAACACAAAAATATAGTCAAATAAGCTACCTAATGACATCAATGGTCAAACCATTCACCTTTCATTAAAACATACTAAAATGATCATAATCATATGGCTTTAATATATAAATAACCAACCACACCATATATTACAAAATACCTAAAGCTTAACTCAAGGGCATAAACTTTGTTAAAACATTATAAGTCCACACAAACAAAGTGAATACATAAAAGGCATACTCATACCAAAATGTTCATTAACATACTCAAAGACATTCATTGTAGAAAGGTCCTATACATGCCATTTATAACATTGGCCAAAATAACTCAAAAACTACCTAAATGATTGTTGGATAGTGTGATAGATCTCTAACAAGCTTCCGACTGGTTAAGCTTCCGATAATCTATGAAACAAAGGAAAATAACTACATAAGCAACTAATGTTTAGTAAGCTTTTATAAACTCAAACATAACTTACCATTCTTAAGTTCAATTTATAAATTATACATAACATCATTACTATGTTCATAAGCTTAATAAAATCCTATATAAGCACCACCAAACTCACAAGTTAGTAAGTTCATACATGATACATATAAGTTCAACCATATCATAAGTAGATTTTCATGTACACATCTTTTATCACATTAACCTTTCCATAAGATTATGAACCATTATCCAATTGTATAAATACCTTGTCATTAACCTTTGCTTACCCGTTGAACCATTTAAAATTACATTGGATACTCGGGAAAGCTCACACACAATGTGCCTTTGCATATAACTGTAACCTTTCCTTTTAAATAGTGTTCACACGAGCTGTGAAATGGGCCTATTCACATGAGCTATGGGTCAAAATGTTAGCTGCACGATGTTGCTCACACGAGCTGTGGTGTAACACACCTAACCTATAACTGTCGTCGGAATAGGGTTACAGAGCATTACTTTAAAAATGTAACATAAACACACATTTCCAAACATTAATATAAACATAGCATAATCCATACATATACATGCATATCATCCCTTAATCGAGCCCTTGAGGCCTTAGAAACACTTCAGAAATGATTCTGGACTAAATCGAAAACATTTGGAACATTGAGAAAAAGTTAAAAATTTTAAACTGCATGGGTCACACAGCCGTGTGACTCACATGGTTGAGACACACCTTCATGTCTTAGGCCGTGTAACAATAGAATTAGGGAAATATGACTATGTCCCAACCCGTGTAACTCTCTGAGTTCGGTCACAAGGCTAAGCCACACGCTCTTGTGTCGGGCCGTGTAACACTTGAAATGGCCTCACATGGCCATATGCTAGGCCGTGTGCTAAGCCGTGTAACTACTTGAATTGTAACCTTTAAAACCTAAAAGGCACATACAGTCATGTTGCATGGCCGTGTGTCACATGCCCGTGTCTTAGGCCATGTGAACATGAAATTGGCAAAAATCAAGCCATTTCCTTCTCCCATTTCAAGCATGTACCTACAAGTCATCTGCACCCTTGACCAAGGCATCAAAATATGCCTAAAATGACCAATTTCAAATGATCAAATTCCATTCAACCAATATGCCATATAGGCACCTCAATCACAATTAAACTAACATACCTAAACATATGCACATTTGATCACATTTCTACCATATCAAAACATATCATACTTAACCTATACCATTTCAATATAAACTTACCATTTGGATCATTACTTACATGCATCAAAATCACATAAATGACCCAAACCAACCATTTCCAAATGGTACCAAATAACTAACATATATATACATACCAAAATCAACCATTAGCATTCAACCCAAACTTTAAACATAAGTCCACCTATACATGCCATTATAACCTTGGCCAAAACATCAAAAACTACAGATATGTTCGTTGGATAGTGTGATAGGCCTCCGACTAACTTCAAAACCGATCGAGCTTCTGATAATCTATAAAACATAGGAAAGAAAACTACGTAAGCATATAATGCTTAGTAAGTTCGTAAATCATGAATACAACTTACCATTTTAATGCATAACCTTATAATTTAAACATGATTCAATCCAACATAAGGTTGGCACAAGCCTAAGTATCATCAACAGCACATGTTAGTGCTTTAACACATAACTCAATTGAATTATCACATGGTAAGGTAATTTTACATGAACATAATGCCATTGAATTCACACTTTTCATAAACATAGATATGCATTCATTGATCATTATCATTTCATACCTTTCCATAAGTTCATAACATAGTCGATTGGAACATTTATCATTCCTTCCCTTTCACGCCCATTGAATCATTTAGAATAACATCGGATACACGGGAAAGCTCACTCAAAGTGTGCTAAACATATGGTCGTAACCATTCCTTTCCTTTTTCCTTTACATCGTAGCTCAAACGAGCTATAAAATGGGTTTGCTCACACAAGCTGACGGTCGAAATGTAAGCTACACAATGCCGCTCGCACAAGCTAACGAGCATCTGCAACAAATGCAGGAGCTCAGCCATCGGTAGGACATTCAAGACCAGCACACGAAACATGGTAACTCTAATGACATGTCATTTGTATCTTATATATTCCTAATGTTCAAATGGGGCTCGATAATCATCATAACGTCATTGGATTTCCATCATTTCTTTACATGATAAATAGCATAATAACACATATCAAAATAATATTAAGACATTATTTAAACATACGAACTTACCTCGATAACAAAGATGTCGAAATAAGATCAACTAATCCGAGGCTTTAGCTTTTCCTCGATCTAGATTCGTAATAGGTTTATATTGATATAAATAAGAAAATTCAATCCATTTAATATTCATACTATTCAATTCAGTCCAAAATTCATACTTTTCAAAATTACATTTTTCCCCTAATATTTTAACTTCTTTACAATTTAGTCTTTAAGCTTGTAAATTAAAATTTATGCAATTTCATGCACATTACATACTAGCCGAATTACCTAGGGACTTATACCAACCGATACAAATCATCATTTCATAATTTTATCGTGATATTTTACTGCTTTTACAAATAAGTCCCTAAATGATAATTTTATCAAAAATACTTCACAAAACTTGTTTATTTAACAACAAAGACTCATAATATTTCATTAAATTTCAAGAATCATGCAAACATGCTCATGGAAAAACCCTAAACCTTTAACAATTTTGCACATTAGTCCTTGGGCTAGCTAGATTAAGCTACAACGACTTCAAAAACATAAAAATCATTAAAAACGAGACAAATTTCACTTACATGCAAGCTAAGAGAGTTGGTCAAATTCTTTAAACCCTAAAATGATTTTCTTGGTCTTCAAAATTGATGGAAAGAAGAAGATGAACGAAAAATAGAATTTGTGTTGTTAAATTTTAACCTTAATTATATAATTACCAAAATAACCTTTAAAAACTTTAATAATTTCAATAAAACCAATCCATGAATGTCCACTAACTATATAAATGGTCTATTTACTATCTAAGTCCTTTCATTTTAAATTTTCATAGCTATTTGATACCTTTAGCTACTAGAACTCTACTTTTGCACCTTTTACAATATAGTCCTTTTCACGAAATTAAGCATGCAAACGTCAAAATTTCTTAACGAAATTTTTATATGACCTTACTAACATTCCGTAGGCATTAAAATAATAATAAAATAAATATTTACTCATCAAATTTGTGGTCCAAAAATTACTGTTCTAATTTCACTAAAAATGGGCTATTACATGTGGAGAATCCGCAACAAATGCAAGACCTCAACCATCGGTAGGACATTCAAGACTAGCACCCAAAACATGAAATCCCTAATGACATGTCATTCGTATCCTAAGAATTCTTAAGGTTCAAACGGGATTATTTATGCATCAATTACTCAAAGCATCAATCTATTTATATATTCAAGTCAATTTATAACTAATATAATATAACAGATAATCAATCAACTATCATTAATAATATTATAGTTCATACGAACTTATCTCGATAAGTAACTATAGTCACAAAAGTAGAGTTGGAGATTAATCCAAAGCTTTTACCTTTCCTCGAGTTAAGTCTGGTTGGTTTTTTTCTTGATCTAAATAATAATTTAACTCAATTATTATAATTCTAGCATTCAAATAAGTAGTTTTATGCAATTAACCCTTCCATCACCAAATTACAAATTTATCTTAATGCTTTAACTTTCTTACAACTTAGTCCCTAAATTCTTAACTTGCAATTTCACCATTTTTCTAACTAAAACATGCTAGTCGGTTTTACTAGGGATCTTGAACAGCCCATAATTACCAACATTTCACATTAAAACTAATGGGTTTTACACTTTCAACAATTTAATCACTAACCTTAAATTCATAAAAATCACTTAACAAAACAAGTTTCTTTAACAATCAAGTTTAATAATCTATCAATTAACATCACAAATTCATCAATTTCACTCCTAACATAACCCTCAACCTTTAACAATTTTGCAAATTAACCCTCGAGCTAAGTAGTTTAAGCTAAAATGAGCTCAAAAACATAAAAATCACTAAAAACGGGGCTTTAATACATACCATGCACTAGCAATTTAGCTTGGCCGAACCTAGCTCCTCCTTTGCTACGGTTTTTGGTTGAAACTAGAAAAATAAAGGTTGAAGATGGTGACTTTAAATTTCTTTCTTTTGTTTAAATTTTTATCTTAATTTATTTACTTAATTAACCTTTTAAAAATCACTTAATTACGCCAAAACCAATCCAATGTCATCCACTAACTCAATTATGGCATAACTGCTATCCAAGCCCATAGATTTACCTTTTTAAATCTACTTAGTCCACTTAACTAATAGAACTCAACTTTTGCACCTTTTTCAATTTAGTCATTTTTACCTAATTAACCATTTAAACCTCAAAGTTTCTTAACGAAAATTTAACACTGCCATTAACCCTATATACATTAAATAAATATTAAAATAATAACTCACTCGTCGGAGTCGTGGTCTCGAAATCACTATTTTCGACACCACTGAAATTGGGCTGTTACAGTTAGGGTGGAAAAAATGATTAAAGGCTGATCAAATTTGTTAAAAATAATATTTATACCTAGGTCTAATAGGGCATGAACGACACACACATTAAAAAAATAAGGGATTTTGAAATTTTTAATTATTTTGTAAGGAAAAAGATTCAAGCTTGGGGCCTTAATTCAATTCCATGTTTTTCCATTTATCAATTAACCACTAGGCTATTTCCTTATTTTTGAAATAATTTTGCACTCTCATTGATCTAAAATTCGGGATGTTACAAATTTATTTATTTATCAAAATTTTCCTAGTAATATCCTAGAAGGGTCGTTATGACCTCACGTTTAACCAAATTTCATGACCCTACATATGTTCTTACGTTTTTTTGTTCACATTTCAATAAATTTTTTATTCTATTTGTAACATATATTGTTTAAAAATTTAACGAATTATCCTCTAAATTTGTCATGGTGACAGATTTACACATTTCTACTTTAATATCCAATTTCATGACTCCTTCACATACACCAAAATTAATCTTATTAGTAACTCTATGGAAACCAAAATATACATAATATTTTATTAGTTAATAAGGCATTTCATAACCAATCATTTCTACCTCAACTTTTTTGATGACTTCTTTCAACACCTTTTAAACATAAAGTTTACACATATTCATTTCACAATAATTCTCATATTTATTCATCATTTTCATATTTATCTTACTAATTCATTATTTCCACATCTTAATCCATGAAAATTTCCTTACATTCATACACAGGTTTATTTCCATATTAATGTCACAATTTTTTTTTATTAATCCTCTAAATATGCTAGAGTAGGAGTAATGGTATTCAAGGGTACTTACACTACTTCTTAACCACTAGGCCAATAACTTACTTATTTAACAAACACAAAATGATAACCTTATAAATCAAGATGTGACTACTCTTGGTTTTCACAAAGCTGATTCTTCTAACTCGATTTTTAGGGTGCGACAAACGATACAAAAAAGTCTCATTCAAATTCAAATAAAATTCAGCTCTTAATAATAATAATAATAATAATAATAATAATCTTAAAGTCCCTATTGCTTCAACTTCTATTGAATTACTATCACCTTCATAGATGTATCTTTCATCATCATTAGGTTTTCAATAATTCTAACAACCTTTCGTAAACACACTGATGCAAGTTATTACACCGAAATCTATCCACCAAGTGTGTCTAAGTACAGAAGTCAAATTAAACCTAAATAAACAAAAATTAAGAAATGCACCTGTCGCACCACAAGAGAAACAACCATCCTTGGTTAATTCATTTTGTTATTTCTTTTGAAGTTTCGTACGCGTAACTTTCTTATTTTTCTTATATATCCCATTGAAGTTAGCTTTGTCATGAACGTACCAATTTCAACCTTTTTGTTCTTGACAAACCTCTTTTCAATGTTAGCCATGAATACTTTGCTATGATAATCTTATTAGATATAATGCCCCTAAATATTTCAATGCATACAATGATGTTGGTAGGTATAATAGTAGCTGAATAAAACTAAACAAGCTCATATAATACTTTAAATTTAAACTAAAATAATTTGACTAAAGGTAAACCCCATCTCAAAATATTGGACACTCTATTATTATTTCATCTTTGGAAAAAATATTAACTTGTAAGTGATATCTTGGTATAGTAATCAAACACTGACAAAAGTAGTTTACCCACTTTAATTGGCACAAATTAGAAATAAATAAGAAATATATATATATAAAGTGGGTAAACTACTTTAGAAGGTGAAAGTCCTCCAATGGACTTATTTGTAAAACTTTAAAAGTTTTGTTAATTTATAAAATTTGTTATCTTTGATTGAATATCATGTTTTAATGAGCTCCTTTAGCTCATAAATAATTCTTTCATAAATTCAATTATTACTAAAACGAATAAAATGGTCTTCAATAATCAAATAATAACATAAATCAATATGAAATTTCTATAGTTGCTATGACAAATAATGTGACATCACGGTACCTTAACTCAGCAATCGGGTCAGGTATCGGGGTGTTACAAGTCAAAGGTTAAAACTAAATTTTCTGATTGCACTACAATTTCTGAAATAACCCAAAATAAGGTTTTCTAAATAGCATAATAAAAAACAAAAAACCTTAATATTTAACTGATTTTTCTTAACTAAGAATACATAATATGTACAAGACCTTATATATATATAAAGTCTGCCACGATTCAAGCCAAAGTCTGAATACATGAAAAATCAAGAAAATGAAAAACATATTGATATTACGATAAGGGTAATCATCATTCATTAAAGATATAATTTTAAAATAATAACTTCATAATTACCTTAAAAAATTATAATAATTTCATAAATATAATAGCATTGTAACTCCCCAAATTTTTAACATTTGACTGTTGATTTCCATCGTAATTAAATCTTTGGATCTATGATTTTGTGCTTTATTTATGTGATTGAGGTCAGGAGTTTGAATTGTAACATTAGAAATTTTGTTATTTATTTTGGAATAACCCCTATTCTGGAGTTGCATATTTAAGTCTAATTTCGTGTAAAACTATGTTAAGAATGAGCTTACTGGTTCATTGGTTAAGTAATTGTATTTTATTTGGTCTTGTGTTCGAAAAACCCAGTGTATGCTTTAAGAAATATTTTGCTAACTCTCAGATTTTTTCGTTGGAAGTTAAACCAATTAATTTACATTCCTCTTCCTTTTTCCTATTTTCCTTTTCTTTCTTTTTCTTTCCATTTTCTTTTTCTTCTTTTGCTTCCTTTCGCATGTCGGGTTGTTGATTTCATTCATTTTTGCTTCATATTGTCTGCTCAGATTTATGCTATTTTACTGTTACTGTTGTCGGTAAGTTTGTTTTCAGCAAACTCTGTGAATTGGTTGTACAATTTCTGAAATTCCTTTTTGTCAAGAAAGTGATTTCCTAATTAATGATGGAATCCTTGTTTATGTGTTCAATTAATGACTTAGGAGAAAGCCTCGAGGAAAACGGTCCTTCTAACTCTCGTAATTCATGAACTTCATTTGAGTGTGAAGGTAATGGTTGTGTTGAATTAGGGTTTCATGTTGAATTATGTCGATGACGCGTTAATCTTAGTAATTGTAATGATTTTATGTTAATTGGCTATTAACCGTCCATTTTAGGCCTCAGAAGTCTGTTATGTCATTTTTGCATCAAAACTACTTCAGGTGTGTGCCGAAAACCTCATTTTTTTGTGAATTTTGATCACCGAAAAACATGGTTGTCGACGCCACATGACCAGGCACATGAGTGTGTGCCTAGGCCGTGTGAGCCACACAGCCGTGTGCCAGGCCATGTGGGTGGTCGTTTAACCCACTATTTATCAATTTGGGGACATACGGGCATGTGTCCAGGCCGTGTGTGGCCATGTTAGTGCAAGGTTCACACGAGCAAAGGACATGGGCATGTGTCTAGGTCATGTAACTCACTGTTTGTGACTTAAGACCACACGGCCAGGGACATGGGCGTGTGCCCAAGCCGTGTGAGTCACACGGGAAAGGACACGAGCGTGTGTTCAGGCCATGTAACTCACTGTTTACATTTTAGAACCACACGGACAAGAGGCATGGGCCTGTATCTAGGCCGTGTGAACTACACGGGCAAGGACATGGGCATATGTACAGGCTGTGTGGCATATAAATAGGGTCCAAATCCTATTTTTGAGGCCAAGAGTTTTGCCCAAAGCTGATATTGACCTCCCCAATGTATGAATGATCTAAATTTGATTGTACGAGGACTTTCTGAAGCTCTATGACTGACATATGAATAACATAACTGTATATGTACTGTGATAGCTATTTCTGATATTGAACTGTATTATCTAATTGTGAACTGAATTAGAATGACTGAACACATGTTGTGGACATTGTACTCTGCATTTGCATGGGTTGGGATATTGTGAAGAATGAAGTATTCTGCTCTGAATTAGTGGCTAAGCCACAATGCGTATAAATCTAAATCTGGCCCTTTGTTGCATTTCAAACTAGCAGCTAAGTTGCATCTCTGTAAACGTGTCAGATAGACACTCTATGGTTTGTAGGGTTGGTTAGGCATTAAACACCCTTAATGGTGTTTTGGGATGGCCAAAAACGATGTGTAGCGAATGGGGATAAGAATGTCTGCATCTGAATCTGATCAGTTCTGTATATTAAACTGCAATTACTTCTACATATGTAACTAATCTGTCCTAAATCTGAATTGAAATTGCTTCTGTTACCAAACCGAATCTTGGGATTTGAGAATTATCCTATAAATGTGTTCTAATTGAACAAACGTCTTTTATACACTGAGTTCACAACTAATTTTGTTATTGAATGGATTTCAGGTGGCTCTCAGGCTTGAACGGGTAGGCGCTGCAGGAGCTCGGTCAAGCTTTTATATTTCTTTTAAATGCTACTATTAGAAATTTTGGTATTCTATGATATTATGACATTTGGAATATTATATTCTTAGTTAATTGTTGTGATGGATATTATGTGATAAATGATTCATTTTGACTGCATTATAATTGTGGTATTTTTAATATCGATGATGTAACTCTTTAGACTTGGTCTGGATGTCTAGGCCGAGTTTATGGTATTAAAAGAATAAAAATCAATATATATCACTAACATAAATAAAGTACCTCAATTATTAAAACTAAACCAACAAAAAATTGAATATGAATTACTTTCTTTAAAAATATCGTCTTCTATGATTTAACAAACCCAAGTCCTCTTTTTTTAAACTTAATCAATTAATTAATAATATTTTGAAACAATGAGAAACCTATATGGTTTAGGTTTTCTAACTGAAAATAAAAAAATCACCAGGAATCACTATTAATAAAAAAATGTTCAACTATGAATCTATTGAATGAAAATCAAACTAATTTAAACCTAACCAATTTAAACCACCAAAATTTTACTCTCCCATTTACTTTTTCTCAAAACTTTACTCTCAAAAACCCTCAAAACCTTTTATTTTCCCCCAAAATTTTTACCCCCTCCCACTTTTCCCCTAAAACTTTTATTCCCTTCCCATCCCACCTCCCATCTACCCCAAACCCTCCCCTCTCCAATTTTTTTTAATATTTTCCCTCCAAAATTTTACTCCCCCTATTTACTTTCCCTTAAACTTTTATTCCCCAAAACTTTTTATTTCCCCCCTAAACTTTTACTTCTCAACCTTTACTCTCAAATAAAAAATCAAAATTATCCAAAAAAAATCACTAAACATAAATAGTAATAATTTTATTTATATCTACTATTTATATTATTAAATTAAATTTCACATTTTATATTATTTATATTATTGAATTGTTTAGTCATATTGAATATTTATATTAAAATTGAATTATTAATTATGCCATAAAATATTCGTGTTAAAATTTTATATTGGTATCAATTTCACATTTTATTTTTAAAATAACTTTTATTAAAAAAAATCATATTTTTACATTTAATATATTTTTTAATTCCAAAATACATAGTGACAAGAATCTGAAGATAATTGAAACAACTAAGCAAGCAAAGAAGCTAACCAGTATATAAAAAATTAATAAATAAATTATGAGGTGATGAAAGTTAATAAAAAATTTGATTAAGGTGGACAAATTTTATTACGATGGGTGACAGTGGTTACAAGGACCCAAAATTATTTTTTAAAATTTAACTCGAACAAATATATTTGATTCGATTCGATTCGAATTCCATCTCACTCGACTCGATTCGAGAAAATTTCAAATCAAATTAGGATGATAAAATATGATTCGTCAACTCGATTAACTCGAAATTTTTTTATTCGATTCGATTCGATTGAACACTCACCCCTACCACAAAATGCATTAATTATACTTTTAATAAAACTAAAATTCTAATACATTTACAATTACCAAATAAAACTAAAACTTGTTAATCTTGAATTCTCAATTGCCGAATAATTAATGGAGTAATAGAATTCAATCGACATAACTATTATTTGATTGCCCAATGAAAATTAAAGCACAAACATTCAAAATCCATCAAAATTACAAATTAAAGATCATAGCCCTAAAAATTCCAAATAATCAAGATCTAAAAAAATTTTAATATAGATCTTCAAACATCATCATATATATAACTGAAATATTAAATCTATAAAATCTAAAAAACAAATCAATCCAAAAATAATAGAGAGTCAATTCATTCTCAATGATTTGACATAACTAGACTCTGATGCCACTTGTTAGAATCGTAAAATAAACTCTAATATAAAACTTAACAGGCCAGGATATTTCATGTCTAACCATCAAAAACAAAAAAAAAGATGCAAAAGCGTACCTGAATCCATTGATATATTAAAATCTTCGAGTCATATGGTTTTGATCTTTCAAATTAACACACAAGTAATTTAGAGAATGTGACTCTCTCTTTTCTAAACATGGGATATCAGAAAAGTTACGTATGTATAATTTGGGGACCATAACCCTAATATATAACTTTTGCACATTAATCTTAATTTCTAATCAACCCATCATCAATTAGAAGTTACTTACGAGAGTATCTACACATATTTGACCCATACTTTATTTATTAACCTGAAGTCCAATAAACTTTAACCAAATTAGATCACTTTTAATTTAGATTAATATTTTATGATAATAAATAATAACATATATTATGCTTATGATATCTATATTTTCTCATATTTCACGTTCTTACGTCTCTTCTATTTTGTTTATAAGTCATAATATTTTATCAGGCTTTTTTTTTGTGAAAAGAAAAGCTGAATTACATCAAATGCATAAGGGTATCATAAACTTTATCCTTTTGTAAAAATTGTAAGATTTCCTTAGGTGCCTCATCAAAGACCTGTAAAGTTGATTTACAATTGAAGCTAAGTTTAGCAAGTCGATCCACTACCAAGTTCTGCTCTCTCGGAATGTGATTGATCCTCCACTGTCCTTCAGACCTCATGATACGTTGAGTCCTTTTAAGCATAGTAATCCTTAGATCCTCCAATTCTAAATCGGTCAAGGTTTGGACTACTTCAAGGTTATCTGTCTGAATTATGGCCCTTTTGTATCCTTTATTAGACTTTTAAGAGGTTGAGTTTTCATGCACGAGAAAAAATAAAAAAATCATAATTATGTATTTTATGCACCAAATTTGTAATATTTAATCCAAGTTTTAGAATTAAATTAATAAAATTTCATAATTAACTAACAACATTATTAATTAACTTTGATCCAATCAACATAAAACTAAAAAAAGATCACAACTATCAAACTATATTTAACAAATAAAATGAATTCACAGTTAATACTAATTTTATTTTATTTAAGTTTACATCTAATTTGTTAAATACAATTCGACGAATGTTATTTAATTCAAATTTTAAGGTTGATTTAATGAAAGTTAATTGTTATTATTACCTAATTATGTATTTTCATTAAATTAACTTTAAAGACTGAATTAACACTACCTGTAGGTGGAATTATTATCCTCGTTAATAACATGTTCTTATGTTAAAATCCGCGGTCTACAATCATATAAAATTCGAATAAAAACAAACTCTAACATTTGACTTATTGACCAAGAGTGGACATCATATTTTTTGAATTTTCTGACAAATTATATCGATTAAGTAGTTTAAATGGATGTGCAGCATATGTATATTTCACATTAATGGTGAATTTTATATTTGATTAGGCCTGTCTGTTTTTCAGATCCGAAGGTAAGAAGTATTATTTTATTAAATTTTTACTAAAATTATTAAACAGTAATAATATCCTTAAGTTATTATAGATTCTATGTATTACTTAGTAAATTTATCATTTGAAAAGTATTATTATTATTTTACTTGTTAATCAAATCACTTTAAGAATTATATGTAATTTGCATTCTTAAAAGTTAAAACCGATTAAGTAATAAATATTAGGTGCAAGAAAATGTAGAGTAAATTATAATGAATTTTTAATATGAATCAACATAAAATCAATTTATATTATTTCATTAGTTATAAATTTATAATTATCTAAACACATTAAATCTACACTAAAAAAATTAAAGATATTAGAATATGTTGGATCTAGAGCTATTCAAGGGTCGAATTATTTATCTAATTTTGAAAGTTTACCTGAAATATGAGAGAATTTAGACAACTGCAAAACTCCAAAAATAAGTTCAGGCAAAAGTTTAGACCCAAAACTGGTTAGGCTTGAGCCCGATTCAAATATATATATTATGTTTAAATTTAATATTTATATTTATAAAATTTAAATATATATAATTTAAGATCTAACGCTAGCCCCCCAAATCCAAACCCAATTCTTAATAAATAAAACCTTAAGTCGGAACTAACGGTGTTCAAACTTCGGTTAAAACTGAACTAATCGACTAAACTGATTTAATTTGATTAATCAGTTGGTTAAAGGTATTTTTTAAATTTCGGTTAACAGTTAATTCAATTTAAAATTGAATAATTAACCGAATTAACCGAACTTGATAAATAATATTATATATTATATGTATTAGGCTATTACTAATTCGGTTAATTCAGTCAAATAAATATTAATAATTTATTTTTTATATGTTTTATACTTTTTTAACAATATATATAAATTTCGATTAATTCAATTAATCTATCGAATTAACTTAAAAATTTTAGTTTAATTACTTCTCTCTTTTTTTAAATTTGTTCAATTTAATTAACCAATCGATTAATCATTTCAACCCCCTCACGAAATCCAAACCTAACTCTAAACCTAATTTCTACCCAATCTCTACATGCCCTGCATTTTTACTTCTTTTTGCTCCAACTCAAAGGTTTGTGCTTTTGCTACATTTTACTTCTTTATTTGTTTTTTTCTTCAAATTTTTGGAATTAATTTCTAAAATAAATAATAACACATTATTTTATGCTTATTTGTACTAAAAACTTTGATTTGGAAAAGCTAAATTCTTGGGAGAAATTCTGAAAATTTGCTTGCATCCCTATTGTTTTAAATAAAAGCCTATAAAATCCATAATTTTTTACCATTTTATTAAGAAAGGCCCATTTCCTACTCTATTTACGGAAATGGGTCACTTTATTTATTATTTACCGAAATGGGCCAAAAACACAAAAACACGTCCATGTAAGAACGTTTTAAGGGGAAATTCCAATAAAAGGCGTCTCTGAGACAGCGCTTTTCCCATGTCAGCAAAAAACGCGATGATGTGGATGCGCTTTGCTGACATGGAAAAAGCACTCCTTAGGGACGTGTTTTAGCCCGTGTCTTTCTAGGGTTAGGGCTATTTGCATGTTTAGTGCCTAGGATTTATGGATTTAGGGTTTTAGTGGTTTAGGGTTAGGGTTTTGTTAAAATAATTTAGGAATTTATTGGTTTAGGGTTTAAGGATTTTAAAAAATAAATCAAGGTTTAGAATTTTTTTAAAAAAATTAATTCAATTAGGTTTAGGGTTCTTAAGTAAATTAATTAAATTAGGGTTTAGAGTTTTTAAGAAAATTAACTAAATTAAGGTTTAATTTTTTTTAAAAAAATTATGTTTAGGTTTTAGGGTTTTTGTAAAAGGGTTTAAGGTTGAGTCTTGAAAAAATTATATTGACAAGAAGGATTTTGTTTTTTTTTTCTATAGTAGTTTCTGAAAAATTAATTTTGAGAAGACGGTTCTGAAAAAATAGTGACAAAAACGCTTTAAGCAAGATGCACTGTCAGCAAAAGTATTAAAAAAGCTCTCACGTGTATGCTCTTTTTCTACTGTAGTTTCTAAAAAAATAATTTTGAGAAGACTGTTATGAAAAAATAATGTCAGAAACGCTTCAAGCAGTATGCAGTGTCAGTAAAATTATTGAAAAAAACTCTCACGTGGACGCACATTTTTTACAGTAGTTCCTGAAAAAATAATTTGAGAAGATGGCTCTAAAAAAATAATGTCAAAAACACTTCAAGCAGTATCACTGTTAGCAAAATTACTGAAAAAAGCTCCCACGTGAACGCTCTTTTTCTACAATAGTTCCTGAAAAAATAATTTTGAGAAGACAGTTCTGAAAAAATAGTGTCAAAAACGCTTCAAACAGTATGCACTGTCAGCAAAATTACTGAAAAAACCTCCTACGTGGATGCTCTTTTTCTATAGCAGTTCCTTCTTGGCCTTAGGCTATAAATGAGCCAAATTTCATTCTCATGTTACATAAGTTACAGAAAGAAAAATTAGAGAGGCTAACCAGAATCGAAATTGAAGATGATTAAATGTATTAGTGTTGTTATTTACTATGATGGTGAGGTCCGTGACACCAAGAACGACGTTGTTTTTTTATCGAAGAACACAGCGCGACTGGTTTTTAACTAGAACATAGATTTGATATAACTTCGTAAAAGAATTAGGCGTAAAATCTTCGAAACGATGCCAATGAGAGTTTCGTCTATTAAGTATCGATTGTGTGCTTCAGTTGATCACGTGACATGTGAATCATTTGATATTAAAGATGGTCGTAGCTTCGAGGTGATGGTGCAGACTCATCTCGCTAGTGGATCACCCTATCTTGAGTGGTATGTACAATTTTCATCTCCAAATGAAGCATTTACGACTTCAACATCTACTGTTGTTCGAAAGGAATACACGACCCCTGCCCGACACTCTGTTAGTGAGAGGCAGAACACAGAAGCGCCCATGTTTGGTGGCAGTATGGAATACACAACCTTTGCATGACACTCGGTTAGTGGATGGGACATGTACTTCAGTGGGTCGGTGTTCGATGCTGGAAATATGTACTGGGGAATAACATCAACTTCTAGTGGTTGACAATCCATATCTGATTGGGACGTTATGAAACATTCATAAGAAGGGATGATGTACTCCCTACGACATACACCGGCGAGGGGACCTCGTACGTTGCAGATGATGGTGGGTTGGATGATGAGTCTGATATGGATCCATCTCGAGAGCCTAGCCCCGGTGGTGTAGAAGTTGCATTATTTTCTGAACCGAAACCTGTTCCAACCGAACCAAAAAACAATGAAGGGGGTTTAGAAGAAGAAGAAAAAGATCCGCGATTCACAGTGTACTCGCCTCTGGCCCACATGCATAATGTCGATCTATCAGCAGATGATGTGTTGGAATTTCCAAATCTACTACACAAAAGGCGTGACCGTACAAGTTCGTCGTTGGATTTGGGTGAATTGAAAGTTGGTAAGAAGTTTTCCAGTAAGGATAGTTTTCTTAGTGCATTGAAACAATATAGCATCATGAACGGGGTTAACTATCACATGGTTAAATCTAAATTCGAGAAGTTCGAGGCCAAGTGTGTAGTGTAAGACGGTACATGTTCATAGAAAATCATGGCTTCGGTTAGGAAAAAAATAGGGATAAAGAAGTACAAAGGTCTACATACGTGTGTTACCGGTACAGTATCACTGGGTGTTTAGGGTTTTTGAATAATACTGTTATTACTTAATGTTGCATTATTTAATGTACTTCGTTGACAGGTGTTTCACAAGATCATCCCAAGATGAATTCAGATATGATAGCTGGCTTAATACTATTGATGGTGAAGGCGAGTCCTAGGACTTCTATGTCGGTCTTAATTACCAATATTTGTAGCCAATTGAGGTACACGTTTTCTTACCGCAAAGCCTAGATAGCTAAACAAAAGGCGTTGGAAAATATGCATAGTGGGTGGGACGCTTCATTTAATGAGGTGTGGCAGTGGTGTCAAGTGTTGGAGAGGTACGTTCCAAATTGCATAATAGACCTTGAAACGAGCTCTGCATACTACAACGACTGCTTGATCCGTGGATGCCAAGTGTTCAAACGTCTGTTCTGGAGCTTTAAGCAATGTTGGGACACATTTGTGTACTACAAGTCATTGGTACAAATTGACGGTACCTTTATGTATGGTAGATATACCCATCGGTTATTGCTAACTATGGCACAAGATGATGGTGGGAGAATCCTTCCAATTGTGTTTACAATAACACCGGGAGAGTCAGGTGACGACTGAGATTTCTTTCTTTTTAGATTGAGGAGGCATGTTTGCCCCCAACCTGATATCTGTATTATATCAGATCGGGGTACTAGAATACTAGCTGTAATTGAGCGATAGAGAAGCCTATGGGATCTCACACACCATTGGTATTGTCTAAGGCACGTTGCATCCAACTCTATGGGTAATATCGGTCTACCACTGAACGACTACAAATAACCAACATAGGTATTTAATCTCCATTATTATAATTTCGTTTGTAATATTTAATTTATTCTGAATGGAAGAGTGGTATGTAATTTTCGCTATCAACTTATATTGACAGGGAACGAGATCAATAATAATCGTTTTCATAAGATGTTGGCGATTTTGTAGTCAGTTAACGATCAAGGTGTAGACTACCTCTGTAACATACCTTTCGATTAGTGGACACAAGCATACGACGATGGCCTACGATATGGTCATGTGACCTCAAACCTGGTTGAATGCATAAATTCTATTCTAAAAAGAACTCGTCATTTGCCAATAATCTCAGTTGTGTAGGAGACATATTTCCT
Source organism: Gossypium hirsutum (assembly GCF_007990345.1). Lineage (NCBI taxonomy): Eukaryota > Viridiplantae > Streptophyta > Magnoliopsida > Malvales > Malvaceae > Gossypium > Gossypium hirsutum. The sequence goes on from NC_053447.1 coordinate 42,251,011, forward strand.
TTTAGTGGCACTATTTCCAAAGCGAGCAGCGAGTTATAAAGGCCAAATGTAGGGAGGTCATGTATAGTACTAGAAGGTATTGCAAGAAATTAACAAGGCAAAGGTGCAGGCCAATACCATGCACATAGTGTGTCACGATTGTGACAACCTATGGTTTTGTGTGACGGAGTTTGATAGACCAAACCAAGGTATTATCAGTGATCAATATCGTGTACACTTGAGAAATAGGACTTGTGATTGTGTGACGTTTGACGTACTTCGTTATCCATGCGGTCATGAATTGCAGCTTGTCAAAATTTCTGTTTGGATCCCATGAGCTATGTTGACGAAGTGTACAAAATAGAATACATGTACAACGTGTAGAGACACGTATTCCCACCGGTCCCAGATGAACGTAAGTGGTTGTTTGTATCGCTTGCTCCATTTAAGTTGTTACCGGATAGATAATTGCATCGCAAACTAAAAGGTCGACCTTGCTCGAGTAGAATACGTGATAATATGGATATTTGGGAAAGAACGAACCAATAAAAGTTGTGAAGATGGTGTAGGAACCCAGGTCATACAATTCAAACATGTCCAAATCGAAATAGTTGATAATTGCTTAAATGAAACTATGTTGCATTATTTCTATTGCCTTATTCAAAAGAACTTCTATTTTATTAAATAGGACAAAATATAAAAATAATTGACTATTAAAATATTCAAAAAAAACTTTTATTTTATTAAATGAAACAATATAAAAATAGTTTGTATAAATATATAAAAAATCAATACATGTGCAGGTCAGAATCAGTGCCATATAGGGGTGGTCGACGGTTACGCGCTAAATTCATTCTTAGTTTAGCTTTCAGCAGGAGTTGTGGTTGCTCCGACGAGAGTTGTGGTTGTTCTGATTTTGGGTGTTGGAAGGATGACCCATATTGATAGAAAAAAGAATGCGGAGGTTTTTACATCACCCACAGCAGAGGTGTTTGAATCCCATAAGGCGATGGGGATTAAAAATTAGATGAGCTCCCTGACTGTGTCTCGTGTGATCCCTCCTGCGATAATGGCCTATATATCTCTTCTACGATAATGGCCATGCATTCCAACCTGGCATAGGACTAGGAAAAAGAAACATATAAGGGTTAGGATACATATAAGGGCTAGGATACACACCTGGCATAATCTGAAGGGGTTGTGGTGTGGGTTTCGTCGTTTGAGGTGTTGGACCTAGTGATTATGTAAGCAGTGTTGATGGGCCCGCCCCGTCATCCATTCTCCTTGAATTTAAAGGTCCTCGTCGTTCCTTTTCAACACGTATTTGTCGATGCCTCTGCTCTACCGAGAACAAATATGGCTTGTCATAGATTCTAAACCATGGCATGTAATCCGACGCGTACGCTAACTCTAGAACGATGATCGATTTGCGAGTAGGTATATGATTATAACGATTTTCCCAAATTTCAATATATTCTAAGGAGAATAGCGGCAAATGCATATTCGATTACCGTAAGTTGATTTTGTGTTCTTCATCGAGCTCATCAGGTGTCACGGGAATCGGTTGCCAGAATCCAAATTGCCACAACACTCTATCTGTCTAGTGCATCTCGACAGTAGCATAGTTGATCAATGGGCCCTTAACATGCCAAATGTTCGGAATTTTGAAAGAATTCATCCGAAATTACTGATCGAATTGGCGATCCTCGTATGGTGTCCATTGAAACTATATGAGCATTATAAAAATATTAGTTATATACATAATACTAAATACTAAATAGGAAATGACTATGTTATGTATATATATTTCATTTAATACTTACATGCGCTTCCAACTGTTGGTCTAATAGAAGCCGTATATCTTCAAGAGCGGTAGGTATTCCAACATAACTCGTCAAATGGGTCCACCTAATTAAATAAATTTTTAGCATAAAATTATATTTTAAATCTATGTAATAATTGTAAAATCTAATATAAAATTTACCTCGTTATGAGTGGAAATGTATATGGGTGGTTCACTCGAGGACATAAAAATGGAAAGCGAAACTGAGTCTATGATTGTAGTAGTGATAGGCAACCTCCGATTTTGGCTTTATTTGGTTTGTCGCCCTGCACATCTCCCGGTACAATGTTGCCAACACGGCAGACCCCTAACTAAGTTCATTGGCTGCTCTAAAATCAACGAGTTTCAGTAGCCACCTCAGATATACGAGGTTTCGTGACAAGTTCGGCATCAGATAACCTCCAATAATCTCAATGATGTATGCCCGAGCATATCATATTCTTTCTACTTCAGTTGAATCATCCCCGGGCTTCGGGAATGTGTCTTGTAACCAGCCCATCTCGATCCGACCTCTGTAAATATTATCCAAAATTGCACCCAAAAGATCATAGCATATGGCTCCCCAATCAGCAAATTGAATGGACCCGATGAGTATGAACCCATCCACCGGCAATCCTAATTGTAACTGTACGTCCTCCAAAGTGATGATACACTCCCTGCATGGAAGATGAAATGTGCGCGTCTCGGGTCTCCACCTCTCTATGAACGGGATGAAGAGTTTCAATCCAACTTGCACTCTCGGCCTGTATTAGCTACGTGCCAAAAACCCACTTCCCTCAAGTAATTTTCTATCAACGGTAATAGAGGACCAGACATATTACGAATATAACATTGTAACACCCGATCTACAGACTGTTATAAAAAATTATAAAATAAAAATTAATTAAAATTACATAAATGAAAAAAAATTAAATAATATTCAAAAATTGAAATTAGCCCTTACCATTTTCATTTGTTCGACGGAGATATGTTTATGATCGAGACAAATTAATTCCTCGGTCATTGCTAACACGATCAAATATCTTAGAAATTATAAAAAAATAGAATACTAATTTAGAAAAAATTAAAGGAAATAGTTAATTAAAGAGAGTTTTGAGAAATTTAGGGAGAAATTTGAGAGTTTTTTTGAAAATTTTGGAAGAAATGTTTGTGTAAAAAAATAGGAGGGTTTTATTTTTTTTATTTTTATCGTTGGACCCCTAACGATTAAAATTTTAAATGACCGTTTGGGTGACCATTGGGGGTAAAAAACACAGGCTAAAACGCGTCTATAAGGGAGTGCTTTTGTCATGTCAGCAAAGCGTATCCACGTCAACGCGTTTTTCGCTAACATGGGAAACGTGCTCCCTCAAGGACGTGTTTTGCTGGAATTTTTCCTTAAAACGCTCCTACGTGGATATGTTTTTATATTTTTAGCCTGTTCCTATAAATAATAAATAAACTGGTTCATTTCTATAAATAAAATAGGAAAAGTCCTTTCTTAGTAAAATGGTCATAACTTTTTTATTTTAATTGTTATTTAACGTAAAAAAAAACATAGAAACATTTTATTTATCTAATATTGATTAAAATAAATTGTATTATTTATTTGTAGATTTCTGACCACTAGGGGTGAGAAAAACTCGATTCGACTCGAAAAAATCGAAAAAAAATTTAAATTTCGAGTTAAACGAATCGAGTTATTCGAGTTATTCGAATCAACTCGAATTTTTTTTTCAAATTTCGAGTTCGAATCGAGTTGAGTTTTCGAATTCGAATAACTCAAATAATTCGAATATCAAACTATAATATTTTACATTTTTACCCCAAACTCCCAAACCTTTTTACTTTTCCCTCAAAACTTTTACTCCTTCCCACTTCCCCCCCCAAAAGTTTTACTCCCTTCCCCTCCCAACCGCCAATCTACCCAAAATCCATTTCCCACCAAAATTTTACTCTCCCATTTACTTTTTCTCAAAATTTTACTCCCAAAAACCCTCAAAACCTTTTATTTTCCCCCAAAATTTTTACTCTCTCCCACTTTTCCCCTAAAACTTTTATTCCCTTTCCATCCCACCTCTCATCTACCTAGGTGTGTTCATTCGGGTAACCGACCGGTTAACCGACCCGAAATAACATTAACCGAATTAACCGTTCAAAATCTTTAACCGTTAACCGAACCAAAATTTTTTTCAAAAACATTAACCGAACCGAAATTTTTTCGGTTAATTCGGCTGGTTAACCGAATTAATCGAAAATTATATGTTTTTTTTTATTTTTGGTTAAAAATTAACCAAACTAACCGAATTAACGGAATTACCCGAATTACCCGAATTAACCGAATTAACCAAATTGAATCACTACATAATTAAATTATTTTTAGACTTTTAGACTTTAGTTTTAGTCTTATTTTTATAATTTTATTTTTATTTATTAAATTATTTGTAATTTTTATAATTGGGTTGGGTTGGATAATTGGGTTGGGTTGAATACTTGGGTTTAGATTGGGTTTAGGTGAATAGTGGGCCTATTTATATATTATAATTTTATTTATTAATTTTTTCGATTAAACCGAAAAAATTCGGTTAACCGACCGGTTTCAAACCGAATTAACCGTTAACCGAAAAATCAAAAAATAATTAACCGACCCCCGACAGAAAAAATTCGGTTAACCGACCGATTAACCTAATTCGGTCGGTTAACCGAATTTTTTCGATTTTACCCGAATTTTGCACACCCCTACATCTACCCCAAACCCTCCCCCCTCCAAATTTTTTTTTAATATTTTTCCTCCAAAATTTTAGTCCCCTATTTATTTTCCCTCAAACTTTTATTCCCCAAAACTTTTTATTTTCCCTCTAAACTTTTACTTCTCACTCTTTACTCTCAAATAAAAAATCAAAATTATCCAAAAAAAAACACTAAACATAAATAGTAATAATTTTATTTATATCTACTATTTATATTATTAAATTAAATTTCACATTTTATATTATTTATTTTATTGAATTGTTTAGTCATATTGAATATCTATATTAAAATTGAATTATTAATTATGTGATAAAATATTCTTGTTAAAATTTTATATTTGTATCAATTTCATATTTTTTTTAAAATAACTTTTATTAAAAAATCATATTTTTACATTTAATATATTTTTTAATTCCAAAATACATAGTGACAAGAATCTAAAGATAATTGAAACAACTAAGCAAGCAAAGAAGCTAACCAGTATATAAAAAATTAATAAATGAATTACGAGGTGATGAAAGTTAATAAAAAAATTATTAAGGTGGACAAATTTTATTACGATGGGTGACAGTAGTTACAAGGACCCAAAATTATTTTTTAAAATTTAACTCGAACAAATATATTCGATTCGATTCGATTCGAATGCCCATCTCACTTGACTCGATTCGAGAAAACTTCAAATAAAGTTAGAATGATAAAATGAGATTCGAAAACTCAATTAATTTAAAAATTTTCAATTCGACTCGATTCGATCGAATGCTTACCCTTACTGACCACAAGGTTTATAGTGGTGATAAATAGTAAATAAAAAGAGTAATTTATGAAACTAAAACGTGGCAGCAGTAGAGTGAATAACAACTACCCCAAGAATGAGCCCACGAAAGCAACCCCTCACCTCACCTTCCTCTGAATGCTTGCTACCAACCCCTCCTTGCCGGGGGGAATTGGTTGGTGGGAATGCCCTTGCTTCCACGTCATCATTGCTGCACTGTTTAAATATAATAAGAGGTATATATAAAATTTGTATACAGTTTCCATACTCCAGTCGCCGCTTTAAAATGCATCCCTGCCAGAAAAAGCAAACTGCATTTCTAAAAATATTACAGTAATAGATTATAAACGAGCCTTCTCTTCTTTAATACAAAGTCAGAGAGCAATAGCCCTTCACGAATTTCATTTTATCTTTATTAATTAATCGAGGTAAGTTCATAAGTTTTGCTTGAAATTTCTGTTGTTAAAGTTAATTAGCTTTATTATTAACTAATTTCTGCATAAATTTCTCTTGAATTAATTAGTAAAAGAAAAACTGAGAATTTTTATTTTTGAAAATTTTATTGAATCCGGGGCGGTTGGAAGCTGAAAATGGAGGCAGGAGTTGCATGCAAGTTGAATTATCCGACATGGATTAGGTTTGGGAGAAAATCGACTGGTTCTTTGCGGTTCGATCGGATAGCGAAGCAAGAACACAAGACCCGGGTGGTTGTTTCGGCCCACTTTCCGGTTCAGACATCTTCCAATCGACATAGATCAGTCTCTTTGGAGGTTTCCTGCTCTTCCTATACGAACTTTTCAGGTGAAACAAAATTGATATGCCAATTTTATGACTGTTGTAATTTCGTTTATCATATTTGTACAATTGATTCATTTATTAAAGTCCTCTCTCTTTCTAAATCTTTTTCATGATATGTTGAATTTCGAAAATTTAAGGTAAAATTGGAATAAAAGGATAGCAACGTTTTAAAGGAAAATAGGCAGGAAAGAAACTTTGGCAACTTTTGCACATGACACTATAAATTTACTATTGACCTGATAGTAAATTCCATTGTTTTTTAATGTGCGGATATGACGCAGGGTTTTGTTAAATTTCCTAATATAACCATTTGTAATACTTGGAGCGTAGATTAGAAATCATTTTGTCTCTGCCTTCTGTCAAATGCCAGTCTCCTTTCATGTTCTCACTTTTCTGCTAAGTTGTACCATTTAATCTTGGTTGAATTTCATGTTGTTTTACCATAGGATGAAACTAGCATGTTTTGTTCATGTTGAGATTCTCCAAAGTGAGAGCAATACAACTCAGACCCTAGGTGGCTAAATTGTTCTTGAGAATTTTAAATTTTATCACACATATGATTGATCCCCATGATGTTATGTGTTAAAATGTTATTTCGCAGCTTCAACAATGGAAACTGGCAGCATTCATGCACCTTATGATGAAGCTTTAATGTTAAAGGTATGATAAAATTCCCTGTAATTATTTTAATCTTTGGTTTATAAAGTATGATATGGTGATTAGATACCTCCTTTTTTTTTAATCTCTTCCATTTAGTGTTTTGGCATCTATTTCCAGTGATATTTTAGTTTTTAGTTAAGGCCTCAAACACTGGAAAGAGAAGCTAACTTGTGCTGCATCTGAGATTTGTTCTGCTGCTGTATCTTACATTATGTGAATAAAATTTGCAGAATAAGTCACTAGAGGTTGAGCCATATTTAAATGGGCACAGTATATATCTTGTTGGTCAGTTTCTTTTCTCCAAGTTTTCTAAGTTTGTGCTGTCAAAGATTTACTTTCTTTGGTATCTAAACTTTATCAACATGAATCTGCAGGATTGATGGGCTCTGGAAAAACTACAGTGGGCAAAATTCTCTCCCATGTACTCGGTTATTCATTTTGTGACAGGTTTGTACTGTGAATTGTTTGTTAGTAGTGAGTCCTATAGTTGTAATCTTCTGATGTTCTAATGGCAAAATTGGTGTGGTTTAAGGGGGGAAACCAGCAGTGAATCAATAGAAAGAATTTGGTCTGAACAAAAAAGAAGAAAGAAGTTGGAACTCTAAAAAGCTTGGGGTTTAAAAAGAACCTCTTGTTTCTTTATACTATTTCATAGAAAAATAATAAGAATAATGATGATGGCTGTAAAAGCTACAACTTATTTATATAGGCATTCTTTCTTGCAAGTGAAGTTACTAGGCTTTTTTGCAAATAAAGTTTTATTCCTAGCCTTAGGTTTAAACCCTAAAGATAACTAATAACCCTATCCATATATAATATATCTAATATATAAAATAAAGGTTATAACATAAAACTGAAATAATAAAATATTATAATATAAATAAATGCTCCTATGTCATTTTCATTCTCCATTAAGATACTGGAAAGAAGAAAATTAACATGCAGAAGCTATGGAAACATTCTTCATGAGTTTCCTAGTTCTTTGTGGCATATTGTCCTCTATGGTTTGTAGGGTGGAATTAGTGGTCTTGGTCACAAGAGCTAATGATGGGTTGAGATCATGCATTATTTAAATAATTTGGGCATTAATATGTTCAGATTAGACTCCACTGTCCAAGGACTTGGTCCATTTTTGATACGTAAATTGTCTAGGTTGAATATTAGAAGTGTTATTCCTTCCTTGATGTCTACCAATTGCCAAGGTAAGATTGCTAAACCAACTTTTTAATTTGTGTCTCAAGAACAGCTTTATTCTATAATTTTCAGTGACATATTAATAGAGCAGGAGGTGAATGGAATGTCTGTAGCTGAAATATTTAAGCTTCATGGGGAGAGTTTCTTCAGAAAAAAGGAGGTAAGTCAGCAAACTCCCTCTCTTTATGCACATATTCTTTCATCCTTCAGTGTATTTTACTTGAATCATTACTTATGTTGATGATCATGCAGTAAAGTAAGCCGTCATTTTTCTAAAATTGGAGGACTGTGAAAATTTTCATGGCAATATTTTTGGATTGAGTGTTTGAGTCTTCTTCTACTTTAAAATTAATCTTTTTGGAATTATGCCTTTTGTTTCAAATTTAAGTTTTTTTATTGAGTTGGTTTGAGTTATTTATTTTTAAGTTTAATTTAATCTTTTTTTAGCTAAAACATAATGGAGATATAAGGGTCAATCTCTGCCTTTTTGTGCTATCGTAGAAGATTGTAAACCAGTATTAATCTCACTTAAGTAGGACCTCTGCTGCTAGTCATATGAAGAATTAGATGATATAAGTTTTCATTGTAATGAACCTTGTTATAGAAGATTATTGGCAGACATGTAAATTTGACCAACATTCAGAAGTTGGTTTGGGCTGAGTTTCACTAATATAAAAGGGAGGCCACTGTAAGCCAGAGATAGCAAATTTACGAAAGAAAAGAATTAGACAAATTGCTAACTGATTTTAGTCTTTATCATCACTTATTCTAGGACCATTATTTATGATTGCGTGGAGGACCAATTTAGTCATCATAATTGTTGTCATTATAATATATTGCGGATTTTTCCAATTGAACTGAATCTTTTATATTCTTCTTGTCTATAAGACTGAGGTATTACAGAGGCTCTCTTCAAAGAAACAACTTGTTGTTTCTACTGGTGGAGGTGCAGTTGTACTGGATGTGAACTGGTAAACAGGAATTTAATTAGTTTAGATTCTTCTCTCTGCGTTGGTTCGATTTTCTGTTGCATAAACTATAACAGTCTGACTCTTTTATTTGGTTTATCAGGGACTATATGCAGAAGAAGGGGATTGTTGTTTGGTTAGATGTACCTTTGGAAGCCTTGGCACAAAGGATTGCTGCAGTAGGTACTCATTCTCGTCCCCTTTTGCATTATGAAGATGGTGATCCATATACAAAGGTAGTCTGTTGCTGATTTTATTTACTTTCCTTGCGTGGACTTGGTTTACATGGTCTAGCAAGTTTTTGACATTCTGACCCTTTTACAGGCTTTAAAACGTCTGTCTTACCTTTTGGAGCAGAGGGGTAAAAATTATGCTAAAGCAAATGCCAGGGTTTCATTGGAAGGTATGTATAGTTAAACCTGTGTCTTGTACTTTTATGGTCTAGGTTATGTTCGGACAAGATAGTGTATGAAGCGTCTGTTAGCTGGTTGCTTGAAGTGCATCAATGCTCATTACCTTCAGCTTGTTTACATTCTTCAAAGATATGAGATATAGTGTGATGCCATTATCATTCTTCCTTTACTTTCCTTTTCATCTGTATTCCCCTTGTATCTTCATTTGATATGGCAAGCTCATGCTTTTGTTGCTGTGGTGTTTATGTTCGTCTCCAGCTGATTTTTTTCTTTAAACTCGTGTTCCAAAAATTTCAGAAATTGCTGGCAAACTAGGTTATAGAGATGTATCAGATCTTACTCCAACAGAGATCGCAATCGAGGTCTTTTCTTTCTCTTTGTCTTATATTTTCTCCCCTTATCCTATTAAAATGTTGGCTAAATGGTATGACTATCCTCTTAGGCATTGGAACAAATTGAAGTGTATCTAAAGGAGGAAGATGGCATGGCCATTGCAGGATTATAGTTTTGAAAAAGCTTAAATATGGTGATTTGATTTGGTTTTATTTGTAGCATAGCATGTCAAAATTGCCTCATTTTTGTTTTGTTTTTCTTTTTATCTCTGCCACGGTGTAGTTTGTTTACGCAACTAAGTTGTGAAACTCCCCACGTATTGTGACTAAATATCATGAATTTGATGCACTCGTGTATGTTTGCCTAATTCATGATATTTCTTTTTTGGTATTCTCTATGTTCGTGGCTGTTCTCAATATTCTCGTCTATGAGATAGGCTTGTTTTTCAAGTGGGGCAGTTGAGATTCAAATCGGTGATGGCAGGGGGAAGCCAGAACAAATTTTTAGGGGAGGCCAAATGAAAATTTCATTTTTGTTGTCTATATTTTTATAATTTTTGAAGGATTAAATCGATTTTTTTTATTTTAAGGGGTCCAAAGTGTAATTTTAACTTTATTAATTTAAAATTTTAAAAAGGTTTAAAGAGCTTAAATAATAATTTTCTATTTTAAGGGGACTGGGCTCATGTCAACTGCCTTTGGGTGATGGTGAAATTGGTTGACGTTAGTGAATTGGATTAGATTGAGCCTTGATCAGGACACCAAGGACTAACTTCTTGATGTTAAAAATGGTCAATCCAGAGCCAAAATCCCAAGATTGATCAGTTAAATTAGAAAAATATAAATAAGGGCAAAAGTAAACTACAGCTTTTACAGTTGCATTGATTGATACCACGTATATATTGGTGGTTACTCATATTCCCCGATCCGGAAATATTTAAATATTTTACTTTTGAAAAATCATATTTCTATATGGAAAAACAAAATTATGAATATTATTATTTGTTTGTGCATGTGAAACATGAGACATTTTAGAAAGAGTTCGAATGGGATTGTTCAAACTAGCATTTTTGTTACAAATATATGATAGAAGAAGACTACAAGAGAAAGGGATGGAGACTGAGGCATAAATACTTTTTTAAAGGATACAAGCAACAAAATTACGAAACTGAATCTTATATAAATAATGAAAAGTTGAGATAATTTCATAACATTAATTTTTCCAAAAATTCTCTCTTTTATAATATATAAATAATAAACTCAAAATTCAAATAACTAACTTGCCATTATAATGGGTAGTAACCTGACTCAATTGTTTAATTTCTAAAAACTATCATGTATACAACTTGTGTTTGCTGAACATTATATATATAATATAAATAAAATTTCCTTAGCAATAAGAAATTACTTTGTAACAGTAAAATTGGGTAAAAGTATAATAGACACTCTTCAACTAGGAGATGGATTATATTTATACTTCTCTACTAAAAAAAATAGTAAATTAGTCACTGTATATTAGATCAAAGAACAAATTAATCTTTTTGTTCAAATTTTCTTCCATTTCTACTATTAAAAACAAGTTCTTATATGTTAGAATGAAGTACATATGTTTATTTTGTCAGTTATGCTAATTTTTAACCGTAAAAATAGATGAAATTACATCAATTTATTCTTTAATCTAATATAGAGACTAATCTACTTATTTTTTGAATACAAAGAGTAAAATGTAATTTAAGTAATAGTACAAAACCCTCCGTATTACTTTACCAGCAAAACTACAAACACTCTCAAAGATCTAGGAGAATGAAAACCCAAAGCCTATCAACATATATGCTAATTAATATTGAGCAGTTTAGTCCAGCAAAAGGATGTTATAGCTGTATAATATTTACTGCAAGACATTAAAACTGACAATGGACATGGCTGAAAATTTTAGAGTTGGATCGTTGATCAGCTGGTCTGAGCCGGGGGACCTTTAGGCACGGTCGGCCGCGTAGGACCCTTTGCAGTTTTGAGCCGCATGCCTCTCTGTTGTATGCTTACCTTCTGCACAACACCATCAACGTTACCACATCATCTATATGGACTTTTAATTTCCTTTTTTTTGCCAATCAGAGAGGTATCCATAGCAATATACTCTTTGATTATATTAAAATTTCAAATAATAAAAAGAAAAAAATAGAAATTACCTCAGAAGATTGAATCTTGAGTTCTTCCCCATTTTCGTTTCCTAGAAATAGAAGAAATTGAAATTAATGGGCTTCTTTTTTCTTTTTCTCATTTTGGGAAAAATAATATTATACCTTGGCTATCTTTATAACATTTGCAAGATGTGAAGGCTTCAACCATGTGGCAAAATCCCTTCTTTAGATCTTGAACAAGCTTCCCCATATTACACCGAAAGGTGGTGCTTGAAAGACCTTTTTTATAACTATAAAGGGACACTTGCAAAGCAAAGCCTAGTTATTGACATCCAAAAAGGGTCTGCCTCAGCATATCATTTATATTTTTATTGCATCTGAAGTAATTGTGGTTGAGTGAGTATTTGGTAAAGAGGATGATGAGCACTCAATTGTTGTTCATTATTAGGAGACCAGTGGCTGCTTTTCATAAACAAGTCAGAGGTAGTAGCTACAGTGATCTAATGAACCCATTTCTAGGCATTTAGGTTAGACCACAGGTGTCGAATGTCGATCATTTAAATAATCAATTAGCTAACAAGAGTTCATGGGTCACCACTTTTTCATGTTTTAATCAGACTTCGTATATCTTGCAAATGGCACGATGTCGGCTTATGGATTCCACGTGTCAGCCTCATCAACCAACCTCACGTGAAATGTACGGAGCTCAAGCCCACTATTGTAATCCCAAATATTTCAGCAAATATTACCTCTCAAATTACATAGTAATACTTCATTATCTTAATGATTTGTACAGGGTGAAATCAGAAAATTATTTTAGAGGTAGAATAAAATTTTAATTTTTAATAATTTATATTTTTATAATTTTAAGAATTGAATCCAAATTTTATAATTTTAGAGGGATAAAGTACAATTTTAATTTTATTAATTTTAAAATTTTAAAAAATATTTTAAAAGTCTAAATAACAATTTTCTATTTTAGAGGGACTGAACCCGCTGCTAGCCCTCTAGATTCGTCTTTGCACTTAAGCAATCCTTTCCAACTTCTTACTTCCCTTTCAATACTCAATCCCAAAGCGCTTCTAATTTTGAGAAGAGAAATGATCTATTTTGATTAGACAAATGCTATAATCTTAGTCCCCATTAGCAACAAGTTGACAAACCTCTCGCCAATTCATCCAATGAAGCTTTGGTTCTTCATTTGAATACCCCTAAATAAAGCTCCTAATAATTTTCTCAACAGAATCACAAATTCCTCTTAGGAGTAAGTGTTATTGCATGAAATAATTCCTCTTAGGGGGGCTAAAGCGTTCAAGCTGGATGCATTACAATGTTCCATCGCATGGCATTCAATTTCCTCTTATTTGTTAATGAAGAATGTATTGTTGTTTTAATTTTTTGGATGGATGATTAAAGGTCCGTTTTTGATATTTTTAGGGCCCTAGATAAAATAATAAAATAAAGTTTTAAGTTTCTTAAAAGTTGGAGAAATTTTTTTTAAATCCCTTAAAAGTTGGTAAAAAAATTTTGGGCCCTTAAAAGCTTTTTTTTGAGCCCTTTAAAAGTTGGTTAATTTTTGTTTCTTTTAAAAGTTAAAAAAAATATTTTTGAGCCCATTAAAAACTAAAAAACAATATTTTGAACCCCTTTCAGCCTTGGGCCCTAAGCAATCGCACCTCTAGACGACCTTAAGGGCCAGGCTTGGATGATTGCATTGTATGTGCTCATATTTGTTAATAAAATTTCTTATTTTAATTATATATTTTTATATTAATAAACCATGTTTGAAAAGTTTATTGTTCTTTTATAGTATATTGGTGAAAATTGAGGATAGATTAAATTACGAGCTTTTAAGTATTTTATGTAAATAGGTATTAAAGTTTTTTGTTTTTAAAGTTGAATATTTTAATTTGGTGTCTATGTGGTGCATATAATTTGATAGTCACTAAAGTGACCAAATTAAAAAGTTCTCATAGGTGTCAATCTAATCATGTATGTAAAATTTTCAATATCTATGTAATTAATTAAATGCTTATAATGGTCATATTGATGAATTGACTTTCACTACTCATTAGAAATTCATAATTTGCCTAAAGGTGAATTATTTATTTTATGAATAGTGAAAATTATGGTGGCAAAATAATATTTTTGTTAGACATATATTCGAATGTCCAAATAGAACATTTATATTTGATGAAAATTATTTATTTTTCCACTAAGGTTATTAGCATTTATTTATGATAGTATATTGTAGTATTTACCAAAGGAGAACTAGAATATACTTGGGTTGTTTGCATATGTGAATTCAATATTTGAACATTTATGTATTGTTTTACTTTTATGTATTATTTTGCAACCATTTCTCTTCATTGGCAAGCTTTATCTATTACTTTATTTAATGAGTTAAACTTCGCTAAATGGAGTGAACGAGTCAAGTTCCATTTAAGTGTTTTGGATCTTGACTTGGGACTACTATAAGATAAACCTGCTGTTATTACTCACTCAATTAGTGAGGAAGGGATGTTATACGAGTTAAACTTCTCTAAATACATATTGAGCCTTATGTTTTTGTGAATGACTATTCCCAACAACATTAAGACCACAATTCCACAAACTGAAAGTGCGAAAAAATATCTTATGTTTGTGGAAGAGTGTTTTCGTTTTGCGTGTAATACCCAAAAATATTTACAGTCAAATATTATCTTTGATATAATAAAATAAGGAAATAAAGCGACAAAAAGAGGAAATTTTGGAGTTATGTAAACATTGAGAAGTATATTATGACATATTAGTTCAAGAAAGGATTAAATCGCAAAAGTGAGAAAAGTTTTGTTGCCCAAGAGTAAATACTTAAAAATTGAGGGGTTAAAGTGTAAATATGAAAAAGTTGAAGGACCAATGGTGTAAATATTTTAAGGGTGGAATGATCTAGAAACTAAGGAAAATAGATGGATTAGGACCAAATTGAAAAAGGTGAAGAATTTTGAGGGAAAAAATCACAATTTTAACAAATTAAGTGATGACTCAAGAATGGAATTTTAAAGATCATAAAGGGCAAAATGGTCAATTAGAAGAGAGAGAAATCTAGAAGACAAAAAGAGGAAATTTTGGAGTTATGTAAACATTGAGAAGTATATTATGTGATGACTCAAGAATGGAATTTTAAAGATCATAAAGGGCAAAATGGTCAATTAGAAGAGAGAGAAATCTAGAAGATAATGATATGTTGGAGATATTTTATATTAATTAAATAAATAAATATTAGTTTATTAGTATTTTAATTTGATTTTTAAATGATATTTTATTATTTTATTATTATTTTATTTAATATATATAAGAAAAGGAAGATGAAGAAGCATGCAACCCACCATTTTTCCATGCACCAACGTGAGAAAAAGAGAGAAAGAAAGAAAGTTTTGCTTTCTTTACAATTTGGTCCTTCCACCAAAAATTCACCATTTTCATCTAGAAATTAAAAGAATTTCCATAACCACCAAGAGAGAAAATTGATAAGGAGACTATTGGGAGCTAGAATATCAAGTTAGATTCAAGAAATAAAGGCTAGAGGAGAGAGAAAATCAAGTTAAAGATTGAAATCAATAGAACAAGGTAAGAACATTAAGATTTCAATATATTTTTGAGTTTGATATTATTGAAAAAGTAGGGAATTGATGTTAATGTAGGGATTTATTATATAAGGTTCTATGTTCTTGATATGTTAGTGAAGGGAAACAAGAGGAATTGATAGAAAATATTGTAGAGAAAGGAAAGGAGGGTGTTATAAATTTGATTATCAACATCTTGCACTAAAACAGTTTTGGACAGCTGCAGTAGGTTAACTTTGAAAAATCACCATAAATTGTAGAAATTGAATTGGAGAGTGAATAAGATATTAAATGAAATTTTAATGAATATATATTTACATAAAAGAAATAAAGAAAGTAAAAGAGTTATATATTTTGAGATATTTGAATTTTAGTAAGGCAGGGTCGGATTGATTTTGGAATCCCCTGTTCTAACTTTTATAAACAATTATAAATTGTAAAAAAAATAATTGTAATTTTTAATTTATATGATTAAATTTATTAATTAGTCTAGTTTCAATAGAAATAAACGAAACTACCATCAGAATTTTGTACTAAGAGATATTTTATTTTTAGTGAAAAGAGGTCAGAAACGGAAGGCAGTGAAATAGGGGAATCTTTAAAGAATAAACTATACCAATTGGATAAACTAAAAATTCTGAAAATTTTATGGTAAAAAGATATATGAGTTTAGTTTCAGGGAAAATTAACGATGTATAATTTGGAGTTCTGTAGCTCCAGAAAAAAATAATTTAGTGATACTGACTTGGATAGACAGATTTGAATATACTTAATGGTGAATAATGAAACTTTCGAAAATGTTATTTCTAAGAGTGTTAAGTACATTAAGGATGTGGAATGGAGTGGAGGAGGAGGAAAAATATATGTGAATATTCTGATAATATGAGTTTATTTTAAAAATAACTAATTCACATGTTTTAGGTTTAGGGACTAAATTGAATAAAAGTAAAATTTTAGGGTAATTTTGTAAAAATGGAAAAAATGACGAAATTTCAAGAATTGAATAGATTTATTGTCTAAATTAATAAATTGAATGAAATTATTAATTTAGATCAAGATCGCGTGGAAAGTCGAGGGAAATGGAAAATTTCCAAAATGCCCCTGTATCATGGTATTTCTGCAATTTAGACTAGTAAGTTTGTATTACTGTAATTAAAATCTAATTATTATTAATTATTGTGTTTTTAATTGAAATACATGGTAATTAAATGGAAATTGCTAGTGATATGATTTGAATTGTGAGCATGAGAAATTGTGAACCGAATGAAATGGAAATGAAGCATTGAATTGCATGCCTCATGCCCTATTCCGACGTCGAATACGGGTAAGGGATGTTACATTGCGAATAAGTCACTCGCTAGTACTTTAATGAAACAACTCACGACCATGAAGTATGGTAGGTCAAGGGGAATGCAAGAACATATCATTGAGATGACTAATGTTGAAGTAAGGATAAAGACCTTGGGATGATGATGGATGGCTCTTTTTTTGTGCTATTCATATTGAACACACTAGCACCGAATTATGGGCTATTTCAAATTAACTATAACACTATTAAAGATAAGTGAGATGTTAATGAATTGGCTAGTAAGCTCGTTCAAGAGGAAACAAAATTAAAGAGTCAAGGAAGTAATTTCATCAACCTTGTGGGTTAAGGAGCTGACAATGGACTCAAGGAAGAAATATACAAGTTCAAGAAGAAAAAAAAACTTGCTTGTCAATGTCTCTAATGGTAAGAAAAAGGAACGAATGATAGATAAGTATCACTTCTGTAAGAAAGTAGGATACTTTTAGAAAGATTTCCAAACATGCAAAGCTTGGTTCAAAAAGAAAGGAAAATTTTATGTTTCTGTATGTTTCGAATTAAACATAATTGAAGTTCCTAATAGTACTTGGTGATTTGAGTGTGGTGCTACTACTTATATATCCAAACCACAAAATTAATTGAAGATTTCCTATAAATGGGGAACCGTATAAAGGCCCAAATTGAAGGCATAGAGACTAATCATTTAGTCTTGGATGCCAGTTATCGCTTAGACCTATTTTAAACTCTTTATGTACCTTCAGTGTCTAGGAACCTTATATCTATTTCAGAATGTTGGGGATCAACTCGTATAAACAACGAAAAAGAAGGAATAGAGAAAATTGGGCACAAATATTTATGTGGAAAAATTCTTCCAATCAAGAGGATAAAAAATCATGGGCAAAAGAGACTTCACTAATGAGCAAACAAACGAATATTGTAACACCCCTCACCCAGTCCGGTCGTCGGACCCGAGTTATAAGATGCTATATCAACCAACGAAACTTAATCACATGCATATATGGTTTTGAATAAGAGCAACATATACTAAAATTAACATTTAAAGAAAAGTTCATGGCTAATTTAAACATTTAAATGACAATGGAAATAGTTTTAACAGTAATTAAGGTTTATTTTTTAATAAATCTCAAAAATAAACGTAGGTACCGATACTGAATGAGCAAGTATCAATATTTTTATCACGAGTATCAATACTCGTATATGGGTATCGATACCAAAGTTGGATTCTATCAAATTTTGAAAATGTCCCAACTTCGAGGTATCGATATTCGTATCCCGAGTATCGATAAATTTACCCAAAATACCAAAAATTCAGAAGTTAAAATGTTATCCATGCTCAAAACAATGTTATACTCAACACACAATTATAGTCTAATTTAACTAAACTTATTAACATCCTTTAAACGTTTATCATGCCACATCTTGTAACAACCTAATTTTCAGTGGTGACGAAATAGTGGTTCGGGACCAAAAATTTTAGCCGCGTCAATCGTAAATGTTATTTTTAGAATATTTATGGAGTCACTAAAGTTGTATTAAAATTTGGTTTAGAAATATTAACGTTTAGATAGTTAATTTAAGAAAACGTACTAAATTGTAAAAAGTGCAAAATATGCTAATTATAGCATCTAAGTGATGAAATAGCTTAATTAACAAAGGAGGAAGGACTTAAGTAGAAAATATACCCTAGTTATTATAGTGGGATGGCAACATAGTTGAAATTGATTTAAAATTATGAAATCAATGGCAAATTTATAAATTAAACTAAATGAAAACAAAATTAATTAATGAAGAAAACAAATTCACTTTCATTTTCTTCTTCAAATGGTCGAAAGCCATAACCAGGGTGAGGAAAAACGAAGTTTTGCTTAATTTCTTTCATGTAAGTACATTTTGATTCTGTTTCTGGCAATTTTTATATTTTTGAGATCATTGTAACTAGATCCAACTAGCTCGTACCTTCGTTTTTGAATATGTTAAAAATTTTAAAAGTTTCCATTGATGAATCTTGAATGTTTTTTTATGAATACCATGTATTTGGAGCTTTGATTATGTTGTTTCATGATTTTGTAAAGTGATTTTTGTTAGATTTTGATTTTAGGATTAAATTATGAAAATGTCAAAATTTTAGGGTTTGATAGTGAATTTAATATTCATTAGGGACTTTTTAAGGGCCTAGTATATTTGGATGGAATATTAACTTGAGAAAATGGTTAATTTGATGAATTTCGGGTTAAAGGGCTAATTGTAAAAATATAAAAATTTGGGGTAATTGTGTAAATTTGAAAAAAAGGTATTAATTGTAAAATGGATTGAAATGTGAAATGTAAGCTGATAATTGAGAAATTTTACATTTTAGATCAAGATCATGCAAATACTCATGGAAAAGGAAAAATTGAGAATAGTGCCTGAACTTTTACAACTACTACAATTTAGTCCAAGTAAGTTTGTATGGTTTAACATTTAACATTTATATGAATTGTTGAATAGTATAACATGGTACAATAGATATATTCAATTGTTGATAATGAAAGGTTATTTGAGAAATGTTATTGAATTTGATGTTTAGATTAGATTGAACGCGGGATAGAGTACAGTCGAGATATGGTGTGTTATAGGGGATTGGAGTGGAGATGGTTATTGAGTGATATATATACATGTATTTCTTGAGTAAACCAAGGTTTAGCATTTTTTGCGAACTCTCGTCTTATACTATCTATTTTGGTGTGTTTCGGAGGGATTAACTCTTACGAGCATTGGTGTGTTTCGAAGGGATTAACTTTTATGAGCACTGGTGTGTTTCAGAGGGATTAGCTCTTACGAGCATTGGTTTGTTTTGGATGGATTGACTCTTGTGACATCTGGTGTGTTTTGTGTTGGATTGTCGATGTACTCTTATCTGTAAGTCGTTCATCGAATTGAAAATCTCGGTAACATAACTTGTTTTATGATTTTGATGGAATTTCTATATATATTTGAGTATTGAATTGAACTTTTGTGATTTATCGGTTGAGGTTGTGGATGACAGGAAAAGTTTATGGTTGAATTGTTATACTTACTTCGGTAATGTAACACCCCTAACTTGTATCCGTCGCTGGAATAACTCAACATCAATCATAGGAAAATCAATCAATAACATTCATATTGTCCCTTATACGAGCCCTCGAGACTCTAAAGATACATTAGAAACAAGTCGGAACAAAATAAAAAATATATAGAATTTTTAGGAAAAAGATGAAAATTTTCAAAACTGCAAGGTCACACGACCGTGTGACTCACACGGCTGAGACACACGCCCGTGTCTCAGGCCGTGTGGGCATCCAAAGTAGGGACACACGACTGTGTCCCAGCTTGTGTCCATGCCCATGTAACTCTCTGACTTGGGTCACACTGCCAAGCCACATGCCCATGAGCCAGGCCGTGAAACTGCCTGACTTGCAACCTTTTGTAAGCTACAGGGGACACGCGACTGTGTCGTATGGCCGTGTGTCACACACAGCTGAGACACATGCTCGTGTCCCTGGCCGTGTGGATGAAAAATAGGCCATTTCCAAGTCATTTTTCTCACCCAATCATGCACACACCTACAACCAATTTTCCACATGTAAACAAGCATTCAAATTGCACCAAATAATGCATCCACAAGCTAAACCAATAAGGTATATGTGCATACAACCAATATTCCCAAAAGGTACCTCAATCACAACAATTAAACATGTAGCACCATTAGCCA
Organism: Gossypium hirsutum; assembly: GCF_007990345.1. Classification (NCBI taxonomy): domain Eukaryota; kingdom Viridiplantae; phylum Streptophyta; class Magnoliopsida; order Malvales; family Malvaceae; genus Gossypium; species Gossypium hirsutum. Next base: position 42,271,503 of record NC_053447.1, read on the forward strand.
AAAGTTCAATCAACTTATAACTAATTTTATGCCAAAACTTACCACTTTATTTACCTATCAAATTCACACCACAATACCAAATTGGACATTTGACATTTAGCACCATTAGTCATATATGTCCACTACATTCCAAATACCAAGATAACCATATTCAACCATGTCAAAGAACATTCCATTACACACATTTTAAATACCATTTCAACTTCCATCATTTAAGCATCATAAAGACTATAAAATCAACCATCATAAGGTCATATATATATACCATAATTACAAGCCTAAACATAATGGCTATAACATTAACCAAAACACCTATAAATGTTGATATTTAACAAATTATCACTTAACTTGTTTTCATGCCAAAACATAACATAATTGATACATAACCATACCAATTTTGGTCACTTCAAAACATACACCAATTTGACCATATTAACCACAATCAACAAGCTATCAATACTACCTTAAGTACCTCAAATCCAAGGCAACATTTCATTCCATAATCATCAACCAAAATGACATATATATTGTGTAATACCTTAAATTTTAGGGTTAGAAGTTTTGAGCTTTGTGGTTAGGGCCAGTGAGTAGGTTGTGCTATTGTGTTTAGTTGCGTGTTTAAGTGACAGAATGAGCCTGCTGGTCTGGTGGTTGGTAGTGTGTTAGTGTACCTTTGGGTCTCGGGTTTGAGTCTTCAGAAGTGTTTTGAGGGACCATTTTTGTTTTGTTTTAATAGTTTAGATAATTATTTTCTTTACTTAGTGTTTATTTTATTAGTTTTATTAGTTTTCTTTATTTTTTTCTTTCTGGACATTCTCCTCTTCCCCTTTCTTTGTTTTCCTTTTTTTGAAAACGGTTGTGTTGTAGTTTTCAAAGAGCTTTGGTTTCTTGGTCATCGAGTCAGGTTTTGAACGTCTTTGATCGTGAATCAGGTGTGGGTTCAAACTCTTCAATTTCAATTTGTTGTCTCGATTGTGTGGAACTTGACATTTTATAAGTGTTTTGGTGAATGTGTGGTAGGTTTCGCTTCTAAGTTTCATAAAATTTGGATTTCTATGGCATGTTTCTGATCTATTAAAGTTTAGGGGGCATTTGGTGTGTGAATTCACGATTTGCAGGATGTTTCGAGGTGGTTTTGGGACCATATGGGCAACTACACGGGCGTGTACTAGTTCACATGGCCGTGAAGAATTCGGGATTAGGGTTTTTAGATAAAAATTCATGCCACACAGCTTGGCCACACAGTCCTGTGGCTGATTAGGGGAAATTAGTCAATATCCACATGATCTGTCTCTTGGGTATACGGGCGTGTGCATTTGGGAATTAGGGTTTAGGTGATTTGGTGCCAAACGGTCTGGCCACACGGTCGTGTGGCTAATTTGGGGATTTAGGGATCCCACATGGGGGTGTGTTAGGACACACGACCGTGTCTGGTGGGCACACGGGCGTGTGAGACTCTCACACGGCCGTTTCCGTCTTGAACCATATTTTAACACAATTAGACAGAGAGTTACATAGCTTGTTCACATAGCCATGTCCCTGGCTCACATGAGCGTGTGCCTTAGCCACACGGCCGTGTGCCTCCCCCCACATGGGCGTGTTGACCCCCACACGACCTAAGCATTTCCACACGGCCAGAGCACACGGTTGTGTGGCCCTAGGTGACCAATTTTTGTTCTGTGTATGTTTTTTATCTCAAAATGTGTTTGTGTGTTCTGACCCTTGGCTAGGCTTTAGTGAGGTTATTTAAGACTCTGATCTGGGCTTCGACTTATGTGTTATTTGTGACTGTTTTGCGAGATATTTGATTCTGAACCAGGTTAGCTGGGTGTGTGCATGTTTGTTTCAATCTGACTGTCTGTCGATGTGTTCATTATTTCTGTGAGGTTGTAAACATACATTTACTTGCATAAAGTAATTTTTGGGTTAGTTGTGAAGAGAAGGAAGACTGATTTTGGTCTGATCTGGTAATTTAACTGTAACTTATCAGTACAGCAGTTTACCGCATTGTACCGCATGTACGTCAGCTTTACTGCGTACTATTATCTGATCTGGCAGTTTAAACTGCAACATATCTGTACAGCGTATTGCCGCAATGCACTATACTGCATGTACGCCAGCTTTGTTGCGTATTATTGTCTAAGTGGCTTAGTCCACATACATGGTGTCTAGGGTTGGATGGGCCTTTCGAGGTCCTTTGTGGTGCGTTTTGTTGGTGAGCTTAAACAGCTCTTTTGGGGTGTGATTGGGGAGCGGAGAGGTGTGTTGGCTAGATGGGCGGGGTTTTACTACTTTACTGCATTCATAAGCATCCGATTGAGTGACTAGGTGTAAGTGTGTTTGTTTGTATTCTATTTGCTTGTCTTAACGTTCGTGACTGTTCTAATTGCGGGTATTAAGGTGTAAGCGTAATTCTGATTTTTCTTATCATTGTATTTGTGATGATAGTGTTTTGGTATCAACCCGTTAATGGGTTTGCCTGTTGTGATTCTGCGTATAATACCAAGTATGTTGATTGTTGCGTATGGTCGGGACATAGGTTTCGAGTTTACCCTCTGTTTCTGTGTATCTCTGTAAATACACTATGCCATTGAACTGCTATTTGGATTTCTATTCTATAATTCTATTGGTTGTCACCTTTTGGACTCATACTGAGCTCGTGTAGCTCTCCCCCTTAGTGTTTCCCCTTTTAGGTACATTATCGCTTTTTGAAGCTTGGACTCGGCATGCTGGAGGTCTCAGAAAATTACGATTAAAAACAAGTTAATAGTTCTTCTTTTCAGTTCCCATTTTGATATACTGTTTCGAACTGTAAGGTTTTATAAAAACTGTGGTACAAGTTCTGTTTTGGACTTTTCTCGTAAATCTTACTTTGTTCATATATTAAACTTAACTGTAATTTTTCTAATTGAAATCTAAATGATTAAATATTTTCGGTTCATTAAGAGAAAAATGTGTTTGTAGTAGAATTTGAGATAATTTGTTTTGTAAAATTTTCCTTCGGTCATTTCAGTGATTAATGTAACCTCTGGGATTCGGTCTAAACTTCTAGGCCAAGTTTTGGGGCGTTACATATACCAAACTCATCAATTAAACATTAGACATAGTCCACCTATACATGCCATTATAACCTTAACCAAGACATCAAAATGTACTGATATAATCGCTAGATAGTGTGATAGATATCTAACGAGCTTCCGATAATCTGAAAAGTAAAGGGAAAACAACTATGTAAGCAATGAATACTTAGTAAGCTCATATAAACTTTAGTCATATCAATCCCCAAATATGAAATTTATACATATCAAGAATAATCTTATACCAATACCGCGAGATTCATGAAACCATATTCAATAACTCACAAAGTAAATAAATCCACAACATCACATGTACATATCATCCCTAGTATAGTAGGATTTTATAAAACTTTAAACCCTTTCAAATTTTCTTACTTTCATTTACATTTCATTACTTTCCATTATATTTACTTTCTTTAGCTTAAATAACAATATTAATTCAACTCATCATTCCCTTTTTCATTATTTTACACTTCAAGTATGAACTTACTATTTCATTACCTTTATGAACTTACTATTTCATTACCTTTCCACATCCATTTTATATGCATAAGACACAAGACATAAGCATATCATCAACCATAGCCACAAGCTAGTGCATTTAAACATAGCTTTTTGAAATTAACCACATGATAAACCATTTCATAAGAAATTACATAATTTAAACCTTACCACTCTTTCATGAACACAAGCATATTTCCATTTGGGAACTTACCATTTCAATGCATAACTTATAAGTAAGAATAATACAATCCAACCAATAGCTTGGCCAAAGCCTAAGCATTCACACCAAACATGTTAGTAATATAAGCATAAGGCATAGACAATTTACTCGTGGATGATCACAACATTTAAACATGTAACATATGAATATATCATCCATCTTAACTTACATTTATCCATGTATCACCAATTCAATGCAATTCATATGTGAACATGTCTTAGTTCATACCGAACTCTTACCATTTCCTTTCAAATCATGCCCATTGAACCATTTAGAATATCGTTGGATACTTGGGATAGCTCACACATAGTGTGCTAACTCATATAACTGTAATCCGTCAATTCCTGTACATGTATGCTCACATAAGCTGTGAATCAGAATGCTCACATGAGCTGTGAAAATGGGCCTGTTCACACAAGCTATGGGTCGGAACGTAGCTACACGATGCTGCTCACATGAGCTGTGGAGTATTCGCAAGCCAAACCTCAGCCATCAGTAGGATGTTCAAGACCAACACCTGAATCATGTAAACCCTAATGACTTGTCATTTGTATCCTACGAATTCCTAAGGTTCAAATGGGGCTCGGTAGTCGTCGTACGTCGTTAGATTTACGTCGTTTCATTACATGATAAATTGCATACTAACACATATATATTGATTTAATCAGAATATAATCACATATAAACACATACAAACTTACTTGGCTAACTTACATAAATACCAATGTTTAGGGGTATTTTGGTAATTTTTCATTCTCCTCGATTTTTCCATTCAAACTTGATCTAAATTAATAATTTCATTTAATTTATTAATTTAGATAGTAAAGCAATGTATTTCATGCAATTTGGTAATTTTTGACATTTTTACAAAATTGCCTCTAAATTTTACTTTTATTCAATTTAATCCCTGAGCCTAAAACATGCAAACTAACCATTTTTACCCAAAATTGAGCCTAGTCAAATACTTATGGCATCCAAAACAGCCCATTCATGAACAAATTTAACATCAAATCCTTATACTTTTACTATTTTAGTAATTTAGTCCCTAATCAGAAAATTTATCAAAAAATCACTAAATAAAATACTTTTAAATAACAAATAATATCTCAAATTCATCATTTAACATCTAAAATCATAAGGTTCATCAATGGAAATATTCAAAATCTTTAACAATTTCAAAATCGAAGGTATGGGATAGCTGAACCTAGTTGCAACGATCTCAAAAACATAAAAATTTAAAGAAACAGGTGAAAAATAGTTTGGCTTTTCAAATTGCCGAAACTCCAAGGTTAACAATGGCTTCTTTCTCCCTTAATAATTGGTGAAGAAGATAATGTAAAAGGTGCATAAACAATTTGGTTTTATTTATTTTAATTTAATTATCAAATTACTATTTTAACCTTGGTTAATAATTAAATAAAACATCAAATTCATGTCCATTATTGTCCACTAACACCTTGAATGATCTAATTACCATTTAAGTCCCTGTTCCTTTATTCAATTAACCATTTAATCGCTCAAATCAAATAGTGATCAAATTTTACATCTTTTCCGATTTAGTTCTTTTTAATTAATTAACTATCGAAATTTTGAAATTTTTCAACGAAACTTTAATACCCCCTTAATGACACTCCATAAATATTTATAAAAATATTTACGACTCGATTTATAGAAACGAAGTCCCAATACCTCATTTTCTAAAACCACTTGACCTTAGGGTCTTACCACTTGAACTTAATAAATCGCTTATATAACATAAATATTCAAATAAAAAACCTTTTTAAAAATCACATTTGACTTGTACATATTAAATAATAATATTTACGAACTTACTCGTCGGATTTGGTGGCCCCGAAACTACTATTTTCGACACTATAGAAAAATAAGCTGTTACAGGTAAGATTTATCATTTTAATTTGTCGAACTTACTAAGCTTTATTAAGCATACTTGAGTTATTTATTGTTCTTGTAGATACTTTGTAACACCCCAAACCTGACCTAGATGTTATGGCCAAATCTAGGAATGTTACGAAGAAGGGTTTTAATTCCAATCTTATCATGTTAAAAACCTCGTATAGTTTATTACTAAAGGAGCCCACATTTTATAAAACATATTATTATTATATTTATTAATGATACCACCGACAGTTTGCTCTTTCAGAAAACATAATTTGCAGTGGAAGTTTTAAAAGTAGTTATATTTGAAAACCGAGCTTGTGTTTTCAAAAACAATTGTTTACGTAAAACTGTTGTTTTATCATATGTCACAGGATAAAAACCAAAACACATAAAAACCCAAAAATTATAAACAAACAGTCCAAAGAGTCCCAAAATTACAAAACTCTCAAGGACAGTCCAAAATATTAATTAAATTATTAATTAAAAACAATTCACGGACTAGTGGTCACCACGGAGCCTCTGTTGCACCAACCAGCCTATGCATGAGGATTACCTGAACAGAACAGACAAACAGATGTGAGTTTTCAAAAACTCAAAGTGTAACTCAACAGAAACATACATACACATAATCTCAGATTTCTCACATAGCAGAATAGATACGGACATAAGTACTTAATAGAATCAGAATATAACATAATCATGCAAATATGCAAAGTCCTACTTCCATCCTCTACACACTAACTTCGACCATCCCAACACACCACGTGGGGTATAAAACACCCACCCATCCCTACACACAACATAGTGTCCGTAAGACACTTATTAGAAAAAAAATTGCAGCCATGTTGCCAGTATATTGGCGAAATGTCTTCTCACAGAATACTTCCTCCACATGTATACATCCCACCATGTACACAGATACAGATAACAGATCAACAAATATATCAAAATTAACGTGCCCTGCATGCTCAAATACAATATTACATATGTTTATACATAACAATAAGATCATACATATTGTACTTCATAATAATCAAACCATTCCATAACAATAGAAAATTTCATGCATTAGGGTTTGTTTTGTCCTTATCGATCCTACAGAAGGCCCACAGTTGATTGGCATGACATGTGCGACTCTAGGGAAAAATTTTGAATTTTGAGTCCACATACCCGTGTGGGCCCACACACCCGTATGGCCCACGGCGTACATGCCCATTTGGTAGGCCCGTGTGGGCCCACATGCCTAAATCGGCCTAGGCCGTGTGACCCACCCGGCCACACACTCACCTATCACATGGTCGTGTGTCGTACACGGCTGACTACATGGCTAGGCACACACCCGTATGGCATCGACAAACAAGTTTTTTAGCTTTCACCAAATGTCGTTTTCTCGTATTTTCATTACATGCCTAGTTCGATTTTGATGCCACAGCAATCCCGAGACCTTCGAAACCTAAAGACAATATCCCAAACACCGTTTTAGTAGTAAATTTATGAATTTAAACAAGGATTTGATCCTGATTTAAGGCCTCTAAAAACTGAACAACGCGTAATACACTTACCACCAACGAGCAGGAACCACTCAATACTCAAATTGCTGGAGGAGCACCAATCACTTCTTTTCTTTCCCCTAAACGAGAAATAACGAAACACCATTAATGCATTCTGTTAAACATAATTAAAATCCCCCAACGCAATAATGAAAAAAAGTACTCAATAGCTTACCTATTTGGAACGGATTGAAGAACCCTCAAAAGCACAATGATGACAACAGGAATGACGATCAGAATTGAAGAGGGAAGCAAAAAAAAAATTTGAAAGAAAGGAAGGGAGAGAGAAACGTCAAAAAGCAATATTTTGGGAAAAGAAAAAAGTCAAAAGATGAGAGGAATTTTTGGAAAATTAAGAAAATAAAATAATAAAAATAAAAACACCCAAAATCCCAACTGCCAACTAACCAACTTATCCCACTAAAACCGACATCAGATTCTCATCCAACAACCTTAAAGTTTCAGTTCCATCGAACCTCTACTACAGAACTGACACACACTCATAGAAGCAACAACAACGTCCTTTGTTCACACTCACAGAAGCAAGCTAACACCTTACCACCTAAACCAGCAGGCTCATTCTGATATGAGTTCACTGAAAATATAACATAAGCCCACCTAATAGGGATAAGGCTAGGATAAAAAGCAAGCTAACACCTTACCACCTAAACTAGCAGGCTCATTCTGATATGAGTTCACTGAAAATATAACATAAGCCCACCTAATAGGGATAAGGCTAGGATAAAAAATAACAGAATTATCCAAAAATGAGACTTGAACCCAAGACATCAAACACACAATCAAAACACCTAGCCACTGAAGCAGATACATATTTATGTCAGAATTCACAAAAAGAGTTAAATAATTCAAGGTGTTACAACTTTACCCCCTAAAAGAAATTTCAACCTCGAAATTTACCTAATCCAATTAGATGAGGATACTGTTGATGAATCAAGTCATCAGGTTCCCATATGACTTCCTCAGTGCCATGATTTCGCCACAGAACCTTAACTAACAGTATAGACTTCCTCCTCAAAATCTTTACATCTTGATCCAAAATTTGAACCGACTCCTCCTCAAATGTCAAATCCGGCCTAACCTTGATCTCCTTTACAGAAATAATGCGAGATAGGTCAAACTGGTACCGCCTCAACATAGAGAAGTGAAATATGTCATGGATACGATCTAACTCTAGAGGTAGCTTTAACTGATAAGCGACCGATCCCACACTCTTCAAAATCTGATACAGCCCAATGAAACTAGGGCTCAACTTGCCCTTACATCCGAACCGCAGAACCTTATTCCACGGAGACATCTTAAGGAATACATAATCACCCACAAAGTAGCTTTAACTAATAAGCGACCGATCCCACACTCTTCAAAATCTGATACAACCCAATGAAACTAGGGCTCAACTTGCCCTTACATCCGAACCGCAGAACCTTATTCCACGGAGACATCTTAAGGAATACATAATCACCCACAAAGTACTCGATATCCCTCTTTTTTAGATCCACGTAGGACTTTTATCTATCAGAAGCTGCCTTAAGACAATCCCGAATTAATCTGACTTTGTTCTCAGTCTCAAAAACTAACTTAAGACCCAAAACCAGTCGTTTACCCAACTTAGTCGAACACAGTAGATTACGACACTTACGACCATACAAAGCCTCGTAAAGTGCCATCTGAATGCTAGATTGAAAACTATTACTGTAGGCAAAGTCAGCTAAAGGAAGAAAATCCTCCCAACTCCCTCAGAAATCAATCACACAACTCCGAAGCATATCCTCCAGCATCTAAATCACCCTCTCAGATTGATCATCGATCTGAGGATGGAACGCAGTACTGAAGTCCAATCTCGAACCCAAAGCTTCATGAAGCTTTTTCCAAAACTAAGAAGTGAAGTGAGAATTGCTATCAGAAATTATTGAAATCGGGACCCCGTGAAGTCTCAGAATCTCAAAAATGTAGAGCTTGGCCAACTTCTATAGTCAATAATCTGTCCGAACCAGAATGAAATGGATGGACTGGGTCAATCGATCCATGATGACCCATATAGAATCCTTTTTAGTAGGTGATAAAGCCAACCCACTAACAAAGTCCATAGTCACGCGTTTCTATTTCCATAAGGGAATCTTAACGGGTTAGAGAAAACCTAAAGGAAAATGGAGCTCAACCTTAACTTTCTGGCACGTTAGACAATGAGAAACAAAATCCGTTACCTCTCGTTTCAAACTCGACCACCAATATATTTCACAAAGATCTCGATAGATCTTATTTCCACCAGGATGCATAGCATAAGGGCTACTATGTGCTTCCCTTAGAATCGACTGTCTCAAATTAGAGTCGTTCGACACATAAACCCATCCTCAAAAATACAGAACCCCATCGCTATTCAGCCTAAAATCAAATGTACTACCACTCTCTACCTGATGGAAAAGCAGAACCAAGGAATCATCCCAAAGCTTCTTATCCTGAATCTGATCAATCCAAGTTGGCTTAACTTACACTCAGCTAACAGACTCCCATCCCCAAATAGACTTAGGCGAGCAAACATCACCGTTAAATAAGACATTACTCTACGACTAAGAGCATCAACCACCACATTGGCCTTACCGGAATGATACTTTATCGTGCAGTCGTAATCCTTGAGTAGCTTAATCCATCTACGTTGCTTAAGATTCAACTCCTTTTGAGTATGAAGTACTTAAGGCTCTTGTGATCGCTGTAGATGATAAACCTCTCACCATACAGATAGTGCCTCCAAATCTTTAGGGCAAAAACCATGGCAGCGAACTTGAGATCGTGCGTCAGATAATTTCCCTTGTGTGACTTAAGCTGTTGGGACTCATAAGCTATTAGAGTATGCCCAAAGATCAATCATGAGATGGTTGTAATAACATATTTGATTTATCATGTTTATTAATATAAGGCGTTACCATTATTATTTCAGTTTCTTTTCCGTGTGTATAAATAAAATGTTTTATAATAATGTCTTGAGAATAATATGATTATTCTTAAAAGGTCCTTAGTCAAGTATTATTGTTGGATAGGACAACGATAATGCATTAAGACTAACATGTAGTTGATTGATGATAAAGAGTTGTCATTGATATGGAGTGTCAGAATCGATGCATGAATATGTGTGTTAGAGAACAACATATTGGACTAACCCGTTATGAGTATGTTTCTTGGATTATTAGGTAATTGTCACGACATTACTCATAGTGATTAATATTTATATGATCCTTAGACTTGAGATCATCATAATTCTAACATCGTGAGTTGTATATTTTGATACAGTCAAACGTACACCGTAACTGGTTGTTCTATAAAAGCTAATGTTGGATATACCACAATCTATGTAGAGGGATATGGTTGATCGATATAGGATAAGTCTCTCCTACATAATGGGAGTAATATCTTAGGCCACTTGATTGAGTGGGACTAGAAATGCATGGTCATGCTCAAATAAGCTAATATGAGATGTCATACTTATTTGTAAATCGTAGTCTACTTAAGATATCAAGGAACATGGAATGGACTATACAAGTGTGACTATTCCATGACTTGTGTTCAATCCAGTGATAAAGGACTTAAGGATTAGTGCATGAAAAGATTAATCCTAAAATGGTTATGTCGAATCATGATTTCTTGTGACTTAGGTAGCAATGATGCATTGCTAGGTGCCACTCATTGTTTGTAACATTGGAATCGTTCTAACATTACTGCTAACGTTACAAGAACCTACAGGGTCACACCCTATAGTTGAAATGAACGGAATAAAACATAATTGGTATTATGTTTGGTTGTCGCATGAATTAAATTAATTATAGAATTAATTTAATTGGGTAATCAAATACCGAACACATTATATGTACAAGGTTGTTGTACACATAATGAGAATATGATTTTGGTTCGTATATAAATAAATATAGTTTACCAAAATCTTTATTATAATTAATGTAATTATAATTTTCAGTTTTGTAAACATTATTATATTTATTTAATTTTGAGAAACCCTAAAAAATAATAAGATATAAAATCCTATTTTTCATTGCTTGGTGAGTCTAGCAACCGTCAAAGCAAAGTCTTCTCCAAAATTGTTTGGGGATTCCTTCCGTTCATAGTCAATTGGTGGATTACGTAGAGGTCGGAGTCATCAAAGATTGTGGCTTGGTTTGATAGTAGATCAGATTACTCATTGCCGAGGCGTCGCTGTCTACTTAGAATCACCATTCGATAATTTTGAAACCCTTTTTCACCCCGATTCGTTCCTCACACATGGATCCTTGGTTAGGATCGCCGGGTGTTTTATTTTTCCACTGCGCCGTAGGGGTGCCGACGTTCCAACATAAGCCACAACCTTACCATCTTGCACAAGTACACATCCCAAACTGACATGCGATGCATCACAATAAACCACAAACTCCTTACCAGATTCAGGCTGTATCAAAATAGGAGCCTGAGTTAAAACAGACTTGAGCTTCTCAAAGCTTGATTGTTGCTCGTCAGTCCAGAAAAAAGGAGCATTCTTGCGCAAAAGCTTAGTCAGAGTGGCTGCAATTAATAAGAACCCCTCAACAAACCTCCGATAATAACCCGCAAGACCTAGAAAATTACGGATCTTAGAAACATTCTTAGGTTGTTTCCAATCAAGTACGATCTCAATCTTTCTAGGAACAACCCAGGTCCCCTCAGCAGAAACCATTTTCCCCAAAAATGTTACTTCCCGCAACCAGAATCCACTCCTGCTCAACTTAGCGAAGAGCTGTTTCTCTCAAAGTAACTGAATGACTACTCTAAAATGCTTATCATGATTATCCTTAGTCTTAGAGTATACCAGGACGTCTTTGATGAAGACTACGACAAACTGATCCAAATACGGCTGGAAAACCTAGTTCATTAGATCCATGAATGTAACCGGAACATTCGTCAAACCAAAGGGCATGACTAGGAACTCGTAGTGCCTATAACGAGTCCTAAAAGCCGTCTTATGAAAATTAGCTTCTTTAACGTTAAGCTGATGTTACCCGGAACAAAGGTCTATCTTCGAGAATACTAAAACCCCTCGAAACTAATCAAACAGATCAGTTATCATCGGTAGTGGGTACTTATTCTTCGCAGTTAGCTTATTCAACTGTTGATAATCAATGCACATCCTCATGGTACTGTCATTTTTCTTCGCGAACAAAATTGGTGCCCCTAACGGAGACATAGTAGGACAGATGAATCCACGATCCAAAAGCTCCTGAAGTTAAGCCTTTAGCTCCACAAGCTCCTTCGATGCCATACGATAAGTAGCGATGGACACCGGAGCTGTACCTAGTAGAAGCTCAATACCAAACTCAACTTCCCGATTCAGAGGTATACCCAGTAACTCCTCAGGAAAACATCCAGAAATTCTCTCGCTATTCTGATGTTCTCAATAGAAGAGTCCCAAGAAGCTGAAACACATACACAAGCCAGATATGCTTCACACCTTTTTTGAATCAGTTTTTTGGGCACTAAAGCGGAGATTACGTTATATAAGTAATCTCGACGCTCGCCGATCATAACAACCTCCACATCATCCTCGATTCTCAGAACTACCCTCTTAGTAGTATAATCAAAACTGACTCAGTGCTCTACAAGCCAGTCCATACCCATAATTAAATCAAAATATCCAAAAGGTAGCTCCATTAGATTTGCCGAAAACACAACCCCTTGTACTTCTAGTGGTACATTCCTATACAGTCTATTTACCCGAACCGATTAAACCAGCAGACTCAATACATAAATCTCACCCGAAGTACTCTCAACAGTAATTCCCTAGTTATCAGAGATAGAGCTAGGTATGTAGGAGTGTGTTGACCTTATATCTATCAATGCAACATAAGCAACATCATAAATAAAAAATGTACCCGTAAGCACATTAGAGGCTTCTCTATCCTCACGGCGTCGAGCAACATACACCAGCATAGGCTACCTCGCCTCAGTCTGATTAGCACCTCTGCCCGGTACTCTCTGTCCTCTACCCAAACCATTTTCATCCCTGGCCGGACCATGGCCCCTATGCGGCTGCTGTGCTGCCCTTTGAGGCTGAACAAAACCCGAAACTAAAGCTTGCATCTGATCAGAACACTGTGGGCACTCTCTAATACGATGCTCCATCAACCCACAATGCAAACATGCTCCCAACCTCCTCTAACACTTGCCCGGATAGCGCCTACCACAGTCACTGCATAGTTGGGCCGTAGTAGGAGCAACTGAAACTCCAACCCTAGAAGGTTTAATAGGTTTGGCCCGTTTCTTAAGCCTCTGAACAGAACTAGAGAGCTCTGAATCCCTCTTATTCTTGCCCTTCTCTCAGTCCCTATTCTGGTGCACCACATGCTTAACCTCTTCGGCGATCATCACTTGTCCACCAGAACGATGAACTCTTTCTCCCTCTGTGGAACAATTAGTACTCTCAGACTATTTCTCAAACCATCCTCAAAACAAACATACTTTTCGCATTTAGATGCCACCATCCCTTGAGCGTAACGGCTCAATCTCAGAAATTTGACCTCATACTAGGCCACTGTCTTATCTCCCTGCGTGACATTCATGAACTCACGCCTACGAGCATGCACATAACTCGCTCCTACATACTTCCCCTAGAAGGCGCTATTAAAATACTTCCAACTAATCTGATCTGACTGAGTACCCTCATCAACCCATAACCACCACTGGTATGCCTCGTTGCAAAGCAAAGATACTGCACCCTTCAGTTTCTACTCAAAAGTGCAGTCAATATTATTCATTATTCTTTCGGTGGCCTCAAACCAGTATTCGACCATAGTAGGGGTGACTCCAGTGACACCCCTAAATAGTTCAGCACCACTGGACCGGAGTCATTCAATTATTGACCCACAGCCTCCAGAAAAAGAATGGGGTCTAGCGACCAACTCCAACACCCTCAGCATGGCTTGGGACAGTGCGTCGTCCCCAGTCAAATGGCTTTAAGACCCGATCTTAGTAGTAGGTGTAGCCGGTGTCTCACTTGTATCCAAAATAAGCATATTGCCCAATGAGGAATACTCAGCTCGAGTCCCTCTACGACGCTCGCTGCACCCACGAATACCATGGCCACGTGTTCTATGAGCGCCATCATTTTCAAAGTTTTATCTACATTACGAAATTTTTATCCATCAATTTCAGTGTTTAATAGCAAGAATATTATGATTCAAGTATTTATCACAAGTTTCAGAAATTTTCCATAAGTTTCATTCCCTAACTAACTCAGTATAGTTTTAGACAATTTAGAGTTTTCTAACTACAGTATTTCTATGTTTAGAAGTACTTACAGGATCAGCGACGGAGACTCAGTGTACCACATAGTTACTTAAAAAGAAACAAACTTTGTTTGAAAACCAGTTCTTTTACCAATACAATTTTGAACCCAAAATTCACAGCCCGAGTCTTACAACTTGACCTCATACCACTAAATGTAACACCCCAAACCCAGCCTAGATGTTATGGCCAAATCTGAGAATGTTACGAAGAAGGTTTGGATTCCAATCTTATCATGTTAAAAAGCTCGTATATTTTATTACTAAAGGATTTCACATTTTATAAAATGTATTATTATATTTATTAACGATACCACCGACAGTTTGCTCTTTCAGAAAACATAATTTACAGTGAAAGTTTTAAAAGTCGTTATATTTGAAAACTGAGCTTGTGTTTTCGAAAACATTTTTACATAAAACTGTTATTTTATCATACATCGTAGGATAAAAACCAAAACACATCTAATTCCAAAAATTATAAACAAATAGTCTAGAGAGTCCCAAAATTACAAAACTCTCAAGGACAATCCATAAAATTAAATAAAATATTAATTAAAAATAGTTCATGGATTAGTGGTCACTATTGAGCCTCCATCGCACCGACCCGCCTATGCCTGAGGATTACCTGAACAGAACAGATAAACAGATGTGAGTTTTCAAAAACTCAGTGTGTAACTCAATAGAAACATACATACATATAATCTCAAATTTCTCACAGAGCAGAACAGATACAAACATAAATCCTTAAAAGAATCAGAATATAAAAGAATCATGCAAATATGCAAAGTCCTACCCCCATCCTCTACACACCAACTTTGACCATCCAAACACACCACATAGTGTCCATACGACACTTATCAGAGAAAAATTGCGACCATGTTGCCACTATATTGGTGAAATGTCGTATCACAGAAGACTTCCTCCACATATACATATCCCACCCCGTACATAGATATAGGTAACAGATCAACAAGTATATCAGAATTAATATGTCGAACATCCTCAAATAAAAATATTACATATGATTATACAGAACAATAAGATCATACATATTGTACTTCATAATACTCAAACCAGTCTATCAAAATAGCATATTTTATGCATTAGGGTTTGTTTTGCCCTTATAGACCCTATAGAAGGCCTACAGTCGATCAAAACGACATGTGCAATCCTAGGGATAAATTTTTAATTTTGGGCCCACATGCTTGTGTGTCTTACCTGTGTGGGCCCACACGTCTGAATTGGCCCTGCCCCTATAGGCCTACACGCCCAAATTGGCCTAGTTCGTCTAACCCACATAGCCACACATTCACCTATCACACAGCCGTTTGTTGCACACGGCCGACCAAACGGCCAGGTTTTTGTTTTAGATCTGGAATTTTAAGATTTAATTTTTTCAGTTTTGTTTCAGATCTAAGCATCTAAGGCTTTCGTAGGATTTTCCCGTTACTCGACAAAGGGTACATTCGTGAGAGCCTAAGCCCTTGTGTCGTTCCTGTCTTATTGGTACCGAAGAAAGATGGCACGTATAGAATGTGTGTTGATTGTCGTCCAATCAACAAAATAACGGTAAAGTATAGACATCCAATTCCTCAACTTGATGATATGCTTGATGAGTTACATGGTTCAATTATATTTACTAAAATTGATTTAAAAAGTAGTTATCATCAAATTCGAATAAGGGAAGAAGATGAATGGAAAATAGCCTTTAAAACAAAATTTGGATTGTATGAATGATTAGTTATGCCTTTCGGCCTTACTAATGCACCGAGTGCATTTATGAGATTAATGAATCACGTTTTAAGGCTTCACTTGGGTAAATTTGTAGTAGTTTACTTTGTTGACATTTTAATTTACTCAAAGACATTAGATGATCATGTTTTCCATGTTAGAACCGTTTTAGACATTCTGCGAGCTGAAAATTTTTTTGCCAACCTTGATAAATGCACATTTTGTTGTGATAAGCTAATATTTTTAGGTTTCATAGTTAGTGCTCAAGATATTCATGTCGATAAGGAAAAAGTCAAGGCAATCAAGGAGTGGCCAACTCCTAAATCAATAACTGAGGTGAAATCTTTCCATGGTTTACCTAGTTTTTATAGACAATTTGTGAAAGATTTATCTACTATTGTTGCCCCATTAACAGAGGTTATAAAGAAATCCGTGGGTTTCAAATAGGGTGAAACTCAAGAAAAGGCTTTTCAGACCCTAAAAGCTAAGTTATGTTCTGCTCCTCTTCTTAAATTGCCTGATTTTACTAATACTTTTGAACTTGAGTGTGATGCTTCAGGAATTGACATTGGCGCCGTTTTAATGCAAGATAAGCAACCAATTGCTTATTTTAGTGAAAATTTGAATGGTGCACAATTAAACTACTCAACTTATGATAAAGAACTGTTGGCATTGGTTCGTGCACTTCAAGTATGGTAACATTATTTGCTGCCTAATGAATTTTTTATACATACAGACCATGAATCCCTTAAGTGGTTAAAGGGACAAGGTAAGTTGAGTAAACGGCATGCCCGATGGGTGGAATTCATTGAAATATTCCCTTATGTGATAAAATATAAAACAGGTAAAGATAATGTAGTTGCGGATGCTTTGTCTAGACGGTATGCTTTAATAACTACATTGAATGCTAAAGTATTGGGGTTTGAACATATTAAGGAGTTATATAATGATGATGCTGATTTCGGCCATATCTATAAAAATTGTGGACATACTACTTTTGAGAAGTTTTATCTTGTAGATGGCTTTCTTTTTCGTGTAAACAAGTTGTGCATACCAAAGTGTTCCATGTGAGACTTATTGATTCATGAGGCCCATAGTGGGGATTTAATGGGACATTTTGGAGTGGCCAAAACACTAGACATCTTGCAAGAACACTTCCATTGGCCACATATGAAGAAGGATGTCGAAAAGGTGTGTTCTAAGTGCATTACATGTAAACAAGAAAAATCTAAGGTAATGCCTCATGGTCTTTACACTCCTTTGCCGATTCCTACTTCACCATGGGTAGACTTATCCATGGATTTTATTCTAGGTTTGCCTTGAACTAAGAAAGGAAAAGATAGTATATTTGTTGATGTTGATAGGTTTTCCAAGATGGCACATTTTATTCCTTGTCACAAAATAGATGATGTTACACATGTGACAGACTTATTTTTTAAAGAGGTGGTAAGACTTCATGGCATCCCTAAAACAATTGTTTCCGACAGAGATGTCAAATTCCTTAGCCACTTTTGGAAGGTATTGTGGGGTAAGCTTGGTACGAAATTACTGTATTCAACTACATGTCACCCCCAAACCGATGGCCAAACTGAGGTATTTAATCAAATTTTAGGAGCCTTATTACGATCTGTTGTGGAAAAGAACATTAAAAATTGGGAAGAATGTTTGCCATTTGTTGAATTTGCATATAATAGATCTATTCATTCTACAACTGGCTATTCTCCATTTGAACTTGTTTATGGTTTTAACCCACTAACAGTATTTGATCTTGCACCATTACCACTAGAACATATTGTTAATTTAGATGGCGAACAGAAAGCTGAGTTGGTGAAATCCTTACACGAGAAGGCTAGGCAACGAATAGTCAAAACAAATGATGTCAACACTAACAAAGCAAATGAGGGGCTCAAACGGGTTGTCCTTGAACCCGTAGATTGGGTTTGGGTCCATATGAGGAATGAATGATTTCTTACAAAAAGAAAGACCAAGTTGGACCCAAGAGGCGATGGGCCTTTCCAAGTACTCGAGCGAATCAATGATAAATGCATACAAAATTGACCTACCCGGTGAGTACAATGTAAGTTCTACTTTCAATGTGGCTGACTTATTTCCATTTGACTTTTCAGATTCGAGGAGGAATCTTTTTGAGGAAGGGGGGAATGATACGAGTCACAAAGGCCCAACTCAAACTCAAGAATGTGATGGGCTTAAACTACCACAAGACCCAATAACGAGATCAAAGGCCAAGAAAATGCGTACGAAACCAAATGGTACCATTGAAGACTTCATTAGCAAGGCCTTAGATGCATATACGAAGGAAAATGAAAATCAAGATTCACTTTCTTGTTTTCAAGAAAATCAAGAAACCAAATCTTGGTCTAATTTTGCTGTTTTGAGCGATTTTAAGAATCAAGAAAATCAAGATTTCAAATATTGGAAATCTTGGTCCAAGAAACCAAATCTTGCAGCCAAGGCACATTGGATCTCAGTTACGAGCATCAACGAACCAATTTTGGGAAAGAACGAATTACAAGCCCAGGTTCTTGAAGATATGGCCCAATAAGATGTTCCAAGTCCAATCCAGAAATTTAAATCAGACTTAGTTGAAAATCAGGCCAAATTGTCAAAGTGGCACAATTTGTTAAGTTTTAATTCTTTAAATACTTAGTTTAAATTTTTGACTTTATAAATTAATTTCTATGTAAACATTCAGTCCAAGAGGCCCATTTAAAAAGCCTTGGCCGAATTTTCCTTTAAAATCAAATAATTAGGATTTTTTTTAGTTTTTCCTAATAGGGTTAGGAAAGTAATAGAGGCCTATATATTTAGGGCTTGGCCGGCCACACATTACACATTACATTAAAATTTTAGATTTTTGTTGAGTGAAAATTCTCTTAGAGTTTCTCCAAGAATTCTCTCTTGAGTTTTCTTTAGAAGTAGTTTTAACAATCTTTTTGATTGTGGGAGCCATCTTCAGCCTTCTTCTTACAGTGTGCTTACATAGGAGGGGAGATTAGAGCCATTTGAAGGGAGTTGTGAAATCTTTTTTCGATTTCAAGGCTTCTTAGGACTTTTCCTTATCTTTATTGTTGTTTATTTTTCTTTAGATTTTTCTGCTTGTACCGATTCATTGATTAACTTTTTTTATTCGTTCTTATTGCGTTTCCAGCCCTTTTCAATCTTCAAGAAGCTGATCGGCACCCTTCTTGGTAGCAAGAAAACATTTTCTATTCATAATTTGCAATTGATCTTGCCACCCAATTATCCTATATCTGATTCAATTCGGTTTGCTGAGTTTTTGAATTAACTTGCTGTTTTGTGTTCAATTGTCAGATTCGGCTGATTGGATTCTTTCTTGAAGTTCAATTTCGTGTTCTTGGCTTCCAAGAATCGCCTATTAATAAGTGTTTCGGTTCTTGGCTGATTCTTTATTGTTTTGGGGTTTTTGTTTCAGATCTGGAATTCTAAGATTTAATTTTTTCTGTTTCGTTTCAGATCTAAGCGTCTAAAGCTTTCATAGGATTTTCCCGTGACTTGACAACTCGATCTTGGTTCGCGTGCAACCTTTTATCAACCTTATGTTGTAAAAAAGTCTTTTTCTGGAGGTTCTTTGATTTTGAGTGAAATTGATGGTAAGAATATGCCGAATCCTGCAAGTTCAAATTCAGTAAAGAAATATTTCACTTGAAGGAGAGGCCAAGGTGAAAACCCGCAAAGGGCGCCTTGAGACCAAAGGGGATTTGAGTTGAAAACCCAAAAAAAAGGCGGCTCAAACATTGATCAGATTGGGGCATGTGGTGATCTTGCTATACTGAAATCAAAAGGAAAAGGATATGCGACGTCTTGGGGCATCGCCAAAGTACCGTAGATCTCCTAAACACATGTTAAATTCAAAATGGTTCTGAGTTTGCACGGAGAAGTTCAAGCTGCGATATCCAAGTTACTTGTATTGAATTTGTTTGTTCTTGCAATACTTCACTCTTTGCTGTTCTTGAATACTTTTTCTTTTCAAGACACTTGCTATCAATAAATTCCTTCTCTATTATTCGAGTTATGCCCTGAATTAATCTCTTAGTCAGTATTTTTTATCTTTGGACAATAAACTTTCACAAAAGAAGTTTTGCATATTACTCTAGGAATTTCTAAATAATTTAGTAACCTAAAACAGGACTATTGTTTAGAACGCACCAAGTTTAAAAGTTGAAATATCTAAGAAGGAAAAAGTCTAAATTAAGACTGTTTTTTCGTATTTTGTTGTCTAAATGTTGATTGAATGAGATGACAAGAAGTCTTGATTGGTGACAAAGCTTCAGTGAAAGAACAAGCAATGATCACCAAGGAGTAAGAAGAAGTCCTCTTTGGAAAGAAAACTCTTCATTTGTGCATGAGTATCTGGTATGGCACCCTGGGAATGGTGTAAAAGAGTTTCATGATTTGCGTCCTTGAATTACGATAGGAGAGGATTGAGAAAAGCCAAATTTATTTCTACCCTTGGGTCACAGTGGATGAAAGATGGTGCAAATTTTGGTCCCAGTGGATTAAACTTCGAGGTGTACAGTGGGGGCAATCTGACTAAGTGTTTCTTTGAAAACATCAGCCGAGCAAAAGGCGTTGTAGCACGTCAGTGATAAAACCTTAACAAAATTTGAGTAATGATAACTTGAGTGATAATGAGGGATCATTCTTGAAAAAATGACATTCTGCATTCATTCAAATGTCATTCATACATGATACGACCACGCCTCGGGCACACTTTTGGACCCTTCGCACGCGCCATGCGTGTCCTCTTCCAGGCTGTACCTGCAACAAACGAACCAGCAACGTAAAAGAAAAGGAATAACAAAAAAAAACAACACAGCAAATAGGAGAAAATAGCTGTAAATAAGAAAGTGTAAAAATATATTTCGATTTTTATTTTTCGCTGATTTCGGCTATAAAAGGCCGATTAGAATATGTATTCGAGATCTTTTTTTACACATATTGAATAAAAAACAAAAAAATATTCAGAGAAATTGAAACAAAAATATTCGAAAGGTGATTACAGATATATTTTTCCTCTTTTTTTTGGATTTTTTATCTCATTATTCGTGTGAAAAATAAAAGAAAAAGAGGAGTTAAAGGGTGAGAGTTTACCTGGCTTGCCGGATTGTCACTCGCTTCGTCGCAATCAGAGCCGGGCGATGGTTCAAAAGCCTCCGAACAGCCATTGTCGAGCGGCGCTGAGGACTACTAGGGTTCTTTAGGGTTTTTTAGAAAAATGATAGGAGGCTGTTAGTTTAGGTTTTATTTTAGTTTATATACTGTGAAGAAAACGACACCGTTTTAAGCATGCTTCAGTAGCTTTCAAAACAACGCCGTTTAGAAGCTTAGACCCGCTCGGTGACCCGACCCAGGGCAGGATCCGCGCAATTTGGTTCAAGGGTTTATTTGCGCCACGAATCCTTCTATATTTTGTATTGTTTCAATCCAATTTTCTTCTGTTCCTTTTTAATTTATACCATATATTTTATGAAGATTTCATTTTGGATCCAAGTTTAAACGGTGTTGTTTTCTACAATTGATTTTGAATATTCAGATTTTTGCGCTTATTTGCTATTTTAGTCCCTCATTTTTCAAGTCGATTATAAATTTAGTTTATCTTTATTTTCTTTTTTTTATTTCTATTTGTAGTGTTTTTTTATTTTAATTTAAATTCCAATTTCATTTTTAATCCATTATTATTATTTTACACTCTAAATTATATTTCATGTCTAATTTAGCCTCCAATAGTATAATTTTAAAATAAATTAATACTTATCTTAATACATTATTTCTAGTATTATTTTAATATTTAGCTTGACATTGTTTTTAAACTTATTATTAATATGATTTTAAAAATAATAATATACTATTATTTTTAAATTATTACTAACATATTTTAAAATTATCATACATTATTTTTTAAAATCCATTATATACTTTTATTTTCAAACTTGACATATTATTATTTAATTCATCATTTATTAATATATATTTTTCTGAAAATTTGATATAATTTATATATATATTGATGTTTTATTTTTATTCTGTTTTAAAATTCACCTTTTGAATATTCTTATATATTTTTATTTTAAAACTTTTATACATAGGATATATTTTTGTATTATCTTGGTGTATCTTTTAAAAATTTGATGATGGATTTGTTTAGTTTTTGAATTTTAATATTGTTATTTGCATAATGTGATTAAAATTGTTGTTGCTATTCTTGTTATCTATTACTTGTTTATTATCCCTTAGTGTGTATTTAGATTATAAACTATATCTTTTACATTTTACTTTACTATTCAATCATACTACATTTTTTAAAAAAAAATTGTTTCATTAGAGCACTAAAACCATTTTATTCTGTAAATTTTCAAAATACTCAGTGTTCACGATTCTCGAGAAGATTGTGCCCTAACTTACTGGGCTTCAATTCTTTTAGATGAATTTAGATAGCCAAGTATTTTTGTTGCAATAAAACCATATAAATTTTAAATAAAAGTTTTTTGGGATTTCAAAATGTTAGATCCTAACTCACTGGATATGACATTTTGCTACCTCGAATTAAGTATTTTTAAAAAAATAAAGCCAATATTCGGTATTTAGGAATTTTGGGAAATTGAACCCTAACTTACTGGGTTTTGATTTTTCATTTGACCCAAATAACCAAATATCCTTCTCAAAATGCATAGGTTTTAAAAGTCAAAAGATAAACTTAATTTTGAAGATTAAAAATGTTGCGCCCTAACTCACTGGGTGTGACATTTTATTTCTTTGAAATAAGAGTGCCTTATCATTTAATTCAATTTATTCAAGTTTAAAGGATCGTATTGTAAAATCTTTTCAAATTTTGGACACTAAGACATTAAACAATCGATTCGGTACCAATTTTGGGCGTTACGAGGGTGCTAACCCTTCCTCATGCGTAACCGACTCCCGAACCTATTTCCTCAAAATTCGTAGACCTAAAATCATTTTTAAGGTGAACTGATCACACCTCAATAAAAGATTGGTGGCGACTCCAATTTTCGTTTTTAAGTCGACTATTAATTTTTGTTTTGAAAAATGGTTTCGACACTTTTGTTTTTTGGATCTACGGTAAATGGTTATTACAAGTACAAAGAACATGAAAAGGAAGATAAAAAAACATAAACAATATCAAACTTAAACTATATTGTAGAAGGCAAGGACGACAAAGCAGTTGCAGAATAATAGAGCAGTCTGGTGCAGGGATAATATTTATGTATGCAAAAAAAAAAACAAAAAAAAAGAGAGGAATGATGAGAAACTAAATGGCAGGTTGTTTTACTGGAGAAAGGCGAAGAGAAACATAATGAAAAAAATAAAAACTTACATGGCAATGCAGCAGAGGACTATCGACGGCAATGTAGTAGACGGTTGGGGAAAATCTAAGGGATTTGGGGAAATTTTTAAGGGAAAAAAAAGGGATTTTGGGTAATTGATTTGGGTATAAAACTAAGCCTAGCAAAAACGGTGCTCTTTCGTTAAAAATAAAAGGATATTTTACGGCGTTTTTATCATAAACGCGGCTATTTCTTTACCTTTAGCGGTGTTTAGGAGAAAAAACGTTGCTACTGCTTTACCTTTTTCGACGTTTTTCTCATAAACGCCACTATTGCTTTACTTATTACGGCATTTTTCGGTTAGCGCTGCTAATGTATAACATTTGCGGCGTGTTTGGTCCAAACGCCACTAAAAATGTGTCTAAAAGCTTAATTTCCTGTAGTATCAATTGTTTGGTTGAATACAATGAAATAGAACTGTAATAGTATTCTTGTGTTTGGTTGAATAGAATAAATGTTGTAATAGCATAAGGAAAACAACTGAAATGACCAGAGTACCATTCCCACAATTTTTTAGGTAATGACTATTGTTATTATTATTAAATTTTGATAGGAATATTATTAAATATAATTTAATAAAAATCATATTTTAATATAATTATTATTAAATATAATTTAATAAAAATTAAAATATATAATTTAATAACATTTTTAATATAATTATTTTATATTAAAATATTTTTTTTAGTTTTATATGAAAATATTTCAAATATTTCATTTTTATATTTTTTGAATCCAAGTTTTAAAGGACTAATCTGGAAATTAATTTTATTTTGTTATTCAAGGTTTCATGGAATACTCATTCTTTGGTGATACTAAAGAATGGCTATTACGGGAAGACAAGTAATACGGAATTAATGATCATTCCATTGAATGAGTATTACATTCAACCAAACAAAGGAATGGGTAACCATTCCATGAATAAAGGGGTAATGCTATTCTATTCCCCAACCAAACGTGCTATTAGAGTAGATAAATAGGGTCTTCATGAGTGGATTTGTTTATGGGTCAGTCTAAACTCTAAGCTTTGCCTGCAAACAATTTAAAGAGATTTGGGTAAAAGTATTATGTCTGAAAATGGAGCTTTAAAAAAAAAAGTTAGACCCGTATAAAATATGAGTTGGGTTTGGAGTCTTAAATGTTCAAGTCTAAATTCGGGACGACCCGACCTATTTTTTAAGTTTGTAATGTTTTATATTTTATTTTAATATATATTATGTAATTTATAACACATGAAAATTAAATTTATAATAATATATAACATTACTATAATGTAAAAATTAAAAAATATATAATTTTAATAAATAAAAAATATAACATTATTAAATATTAAATTAAAATAATATAAATATTCATTTGTAAAATTAAAAAAATATTATGGGCTAACCTAAAATGGGTTTGGGTTAGCCATTTATATTTATGGGCGAGTTTGGACAAAATTTTAAGCCCATATTTCTAATTGAGTCAGCCTTGAGCAAGTATAAAGTATGTTAACATCATATTTAAGCCTGCTTAAACACGACCCGACCTATGAACACCTCTATGCATGTGCCATGATAGCATTGGGGTGGTAGAGGAAAAAAATGTTTTTTAATCATTTTTTCAAATTTATTATTTTTTTGAATATATATTTATGTCTATGTATTATATATATTTGAGTGTTTTAGAATTAAGACTAAATTGAGATAATCTCTAAATGTTGAGGGTTAACTTTTTTTTAAATCATAACCAAATTGACACAATATGTAAATGTTGGGAGCTAAATTTGTTATTATATCAATTTTTCAACTACCACCTCTTCTCTCCGTTACAAAGTCAATGACAGCTGAAGAAAATGGACCAAAAAATGACAAATGTAATTAGTTATGTGACCATTTTGAATTTTTTTATAGTTGGGTGACTAAAGAAGAACAGTTAAGTGTAATTGGGTAACATCAAACCTGATAATATTAATGCTAAATTTATTATACTAACGAAATTTTGCAATATTCAAACCTTATAATATTAGATATTAACTTTTATAAATCAACTTTAAAAACCAAGTAAAACATTAAAAGTTAAAATCGTTACTTTTGGGTATCAAAATGTATAACATATACCAAATATAAGTACTACATTGAACCAAGCAAAAAACATATGTACCACATTACATAGGAAATGTCAAACTCATGTACTAAATAATTCATTAAGCCAAAAATAAAAAATATATATGTTAATATAATTATATATTGTTATAATTAATTTTAATTAAAAAATTTATTTTTTAAAAAAGTAAAACATGCATTTGACAAGTTAGGCCGAGCTTAGAATTTTTTTAGGAGGGTATCAATAACTTAAACCCATTAACATAACTACCAAGCTTAAATTTTTTTAGAATTTTTTAGAAGTTTAAACTATTCTAATTCAAATCCTAATTATGTTTCGTGAACAAAGATGTTAGTTTTTGGCTAATTTTTAACATATCTTATAAGAATCTATTTTGGAGATGTTTTGATGTGATTAATGTCACATCATGTTATTAGGCCTCTAATTGGAGTCAGATCCAAACACCCAATTTGAATGGCCTGAGATTTTTTGGGCCAAGATGGGTTTTTGAAGCAACAAATGTGCTTAACGAACCTTTCTTTTTAATTAAAGGCGTTGGGTTTAAGGAGGCCAACCATGGACCGAGTCAACATAATTGGGCCTAAACTCATGTAAAGCCCAAATGCAAAATGAAACAACTAAATTTCAATATTTATATTATGGGATTCATTAATGTTCTATGTCCTAATGTGTGTTTGATAATAATTCATGCTTTTATATCCTGCTCTTATTATTGTCATGTTTATTTCTTGTCCAAGTTTGTTAGTTGTGTCATTAGGACTATCATAAGTTAAGTGTGTTTATATTGTTGTGTCATGTTTTAAAGTGCCATATATGTTTGCATCACTTGTTTATGCATCAAAGTTTCATGTTTTCAAGTGGTTGCAAATGTGTTCACAACTTAGTTTACTTTCATTATTTTTATCTAACCATTCGTGTGTTAAGTTATGAGATATTTGGAATCTAGTTTTGTTAAGCATTGTTGGTCTCAATATTTATCTTTTGCGTGTCTTGTTAAGTTGTGTTTTGATGTCAATTTATAGTTCTTTTAGGTACATATGGCTGACCACTTCTTCACACAAGTGTTGTAACAACTCGTTTTTCAGTGGTGTCAGAAACAGTAGTTTCGAGGCCACCAAATCTGACAAGTAAGTTTTTAAATATTATTATTTAATATTAACGAGTCAAATATGATTATAAAAAGACTTTTGATTTGTAAATTTATGTTATATAAGCGATTTATTAAGTTCAAGTGGTAAGACCTTAAGGTTAAGTGATTTTAGAAAATAAGGTATCGAGACCTCGTTTCTATAAAATGATTCGTAAATATTTTTATAAATATTTACAAAGTGTCATTAAGGTGGTATTAAATTTTCGTTTAAAAATTTTAACATTTCGATAATTAATTAATTAAAAAGGTCTAAATCATAAAAGATGTAAAATTTTATCACTATTTGATTTGAGTGATTAAATGGTTAATTGAATAAAGGAAAAGGGATTTAAATGGTAATTAGACCATTCAAGGAGTTAGTGGACAATTATGGGCATGAAATTGGTGTTTTATTTATTTATTAACCAGGTTAAAATGATAATTTGATAATTAAATTAAAATAAATAAAACCAAAATGTTTTATTCATCTTTTACAATCTTTCTCCACCGATTGTTAAGGGAGGAAGAAGCCATTTTTAAGCATGGAGGTTTCGGCAATTTCAAGTTTAAATTGGTATGTGATTTTAGCCCCGTTTCTAATAATTTTATTTTTTTCAGATCATTGCAGCTACGTCCAACTAGCTCGTACCTTCGATTTTGAAATTGTTAAAGATTGTGAATGTTGCGATTGATGAATCTAGTGATTGTTTATGTTAAATAATGAATTTGAAATATTATTTGGTATTTAAAAGTATTTTGTTAAGTGATTTTCGATGAATTTATCGATTAGGGACTAAATTGTTAAAATAATAAAAATAAATGGGTTGTATTGGATGCCATAAGTATTTGGCTAGGCTCAATTTTTGGTAAAAATGGTTAATTTGCATGTTTTAGGCTAAGGGACTAAATTGAATAAAAGTAAACCTTTAGGGGTAAATTTGTAAAAATGTCAAAAATGACTAAATTGTATAAAATATATTGTTTTACTGACTAAATTAATAAATTGAATGAAATTATTAATTTAGATCAAGATCGAGTGGAAAATCGAGGAGAATGGAAAATTACCAAAATGCGACTGTACTTTGTCATTTCTGTAATTTAGTCAGGTAAGTTCGCATGAACTAAATTCTGTATAATGTTGATTAATTGAATGATAGCATGTGATTCTATTGTGATTGAATCAATATATATGTTATTATGCAATTTATCTTGTTAAGAAACGATAGAAATTCAACGACGTACGATGACTATTGAGCCCCGTTTGAACCCTAGGAATATATAGGATACAAATGACATGTCATTGGGGTTTCCATGTTTCGGGTGTAGGACTTGAACTTCCTATCAGTGGCTGAGTTTCAGCATGTGTTGCGGATACTTGACAACTTGTGTGAGTAGCACCATGTAGTTATGTTCTGACCCATAGCTTGTGTGAGCAAACCCATTTATGGCTCAAGAGAGGGCATTTATGTAAAGGAAAAGGAAAGAAATGGTTTCGACTATATGTTAGCAGACAGTGTGTGAAATTCTCGCGTATTCGATCTTATTCTAAGTGGTTCAACAGGCATACAAAGGGAAGGAATGGTAAGTGTTTCGATTGGCAATGTCATGAAAGTATGGAAAAGTATGAGTTGTTGATGATTAAAGTGTGTATAGCCATGTTCATGAAAAGTATGAATGCTTATATGTTATATTCATGAAAGTTATTTTATCATGTGGTGATTTTTGTTAAGTTATGTGTTTAATCACTAACTTGTGAATATGGTTAACGCCATGTTTATGTCTTATGTGTTATGCAAATGAAAGGGTAAGTGTTTAATATGAATTAAGATATGTATACATGAAACTTATTGTAATGGTGATACATGGAAAACATGATATGTTATGAGATGGATGATAAATCCAATTGAATTATGCTAAAGTATAATGGTTATCCATGTCAAATTCATATGAATCATATTTAAATGAACTAACTTGTGTTGTTGATGTGTTTAGGCTTATGCCAAGCTTGTGGATATGATTGATGTTTATGATTATGCTTGTACTATGCATATGAAATGGGTAAGAAAAAGGAATGATACGGTAAATACATAATTAGGATAATTAGGATTATTACGATGTTATAAAAAGGTTTAATGAGATAAATGATGTATTCATATGTTAGTAAATTACTTATGCTTTGTATGAATCTATCTATGTCATGGATAAATACATTGAATTGCGAATTGATAATGTTGTTTAGGCTTATAATAAGCATTTGGGAATGGAAATGAAAGTAAGTAAATAGAAATATATACAACCTTATAAAAAGGTTGATGATTATATATTATGTCTCATGAAATCTTATCATGTTATGAATGGTAAATAAATATGCAACATTAAGGAACTTACTCACTTGTGAATTGATGATTATGGTTTGATAAATCTTGAGACATTAGTATAGGTTTACTTTTAACCTATAAATTTCATTATTCAAATGTAATATTATGCTTATGGTTTATACGAGGTTACTAAGCATTCATTGCTTACGTAGTTATCTTTCTCTTACTTTACAAATTATTGGAAGCTCGATCAGGTTGGAAGCTAGTCGGAGATCCATCACACTATCCATCAAATTTATCGGTAGATTTTGATGCTCTGGTCGTGGTTATAATGGCATGTATAGGTGGGCGTTTGTCTAATGTTTAGTCAATAATATCTGTATGTAATGTTGCTTTGAATTTGTGAAACTTATGATATTTGATGCCTTGATGATTGGTGTGCTTTTGGCACTTTGATGTTTAAAGGTTGATGATTATAAGATCAAATCAATGCATGTTTTATGGCCAAAATGGTAAGAGTTGACATGTTTGCAAAGTGATCGTTTAGGGCATGTTTTGATATAAAATTTAGTCAAGTCTGTTTGTTTGAATTACGACCATTTGGACATAATTTGGTATGTATTTAATTTATGTTGGTTATTGGAACCATTTGGAATTGGTTAGAATAGTGACATTTAAATCATTGTGATGCATGTGAGAAGTAGTCCCAATGGTAAGGTCATTTTGATATGTTTGATATAGAAACAAGTTAATCGAAAAATGGCTAAATATGCACATGTATAAGTGTTTTGTGCTTGATGATATAGCCATTATATTTAGCTTGTAATTATGGTATTTTTGATGATGCATTAGTTGTTACGTTGGCATGTATATGTGGTCTTATAATGGTTAATCTTTTGGCATAAGGGTGCTTAAAAGTTGGGAGTTGGAATGGTATATAAAATGCATGCTATGAAATGTTCTTTTGATATGCTTGAATATAGGTGCAAATGACTTGTAAGGGTGTTCTTGAATTGAGGGAAATAAATGACTTGAATTTGGTCTATTTCTTGTCCACAAAGCCTAAGACACGAGTGTGTGTCTTAGCCATGTGTGACACACGGCCACGCGACACGGTCGTGTGTCCCCTTTAGGTTTTTAAAGGTTGCATTTTGAGAGTGACACAACCTGGCACACGGGTGTGTGACTTGGCCGTGTGACCAAAGTCAGAGATTTACAGGGGCACAGACACAAGCTGGGACACGACCGTGTGTCCCTACTTCGAATGCCCACACAGCCTAAGACACAGGCGTTTGTCTCACACACAGCCGTGTGACCCCTGTAGTATGAATTTTTTTATCTTTTGCCATGAAGTTCTAAATGTTTTCGATTTAGTCCCGAATCGTTTCTAAAGTGTTTCTAAAGTCTCGAAGGCTCGAAAAAGGGTCGTTATGCATGTGTTTGAATGGAATAAAATGTGTTTTATAAATGATTGTAATTGAATGTTTTAAGTTAAAAGTCTTCGGTAATGCTCTGTAACCCTATTTTAGCGATGGATACAAGTTAAGGGTGTTACAAGTGTTAAGAGCATTGCATCTGTGACCTTTCAAATTCCCTTCAAGATTCAATGTGTTTCAAAATTCATGCACTGCCAAAGAAGAGGAATATGACTCTTTATGCATGAAAAGATACATGAACGTCCAAGAGAGATGAATATAACCTTTAAGTCATTCATTAAACATGGAGATACATGCACCATGTGACTTTTCAAATATCCAATGCACCTATAGATTCATTTGCCATGCATGAACGATTCTAAGGGAGAAGGATATGTCATTTGAAGATTCATGGAGCACCTCACATTCATGAACAGTAAGGGGGAAGCATAGCATTAAATGAACAAACATTGAATGTGAATATACATGTATCTACACAAGAGGGATGAATCAACCCATTCATGCACTTCAAAAGGGGACGAATTTGCTTATTCATGCATCCAAATGTTCATGAATGTCCAAGGATGATGAATATGACCATTCGCTTATACGTTGCACCTATTTATTCATGTACTTCATCATACAATGTACAACACCCATACATGTATACACATTAATAGCCGAATGTGTCTATAGGTGTGCCTAGGTCTATAAATAGCTTTGCCATTTCATTTGTAAAGGTTAATCAATCAAATTTTAATACAAACATATTCTGAGAGTTTGTCTCTTGGTTTTTCATTGAACTTCTTGAAGTTACCAAAACTTTGGTTTTCTGACATTCACCTGTCTTATCACTCCCCTTGTCATCCATTTCCGGAGTGTGGCGATACCAATCCTTCTTAGACTAAGGTTCGGGTATTTGTCAAGCTTAAGTGGGTTTGGTTCATATATAACTTTGATTCCATAAAACTTCCAAGCACTTCGAGTCAAGGTCTTTTATTCGTTTGTTTTTGTTCAAAATGATCCTTTAAAAATGTGAATTTCTAACATCGAGTACATGTCTCATTAGCATATTATTGAGGTTCTATTTGGGTTCAAAAGATCACATATTTCGTATCAGAGCCTAATTTCTTGATCAGGTTCGTATCTATCTTTTGTTTTTTTTTAAATTTGAAAAATAATAATAAAGAAATTTCCATGGAAAAAAAAGTGTAGAAGTGAAAAAAATTCGAAGTGAAATTTTTTTTTGAAAAGTGAAAAAAATTGTGAGTAAAAAATTGAAGAAAAAATAAATCGAAAATGAAAATGAAAGTGCAAGAAAGCAAAGTGAAATAAAAAGACAGCGTGAATAAGAAAAAGAAATTGAAAAAGAAAAAGAGCATGAGAGAAAAGAAATTGAGATTGAAAAAGAAAGTGAACATGAAAAATGCGAGAACGAAAAAAAGAAAAGAAAGTGTGAGTAATGAGAGTTTGTTGGTGGATGATGAAAATGGCGATATCTAAGCAAAGGAGAACGATGTTTTAACTAACCATAATTTAAAATTACTTTGTGATGTTTCTTTATTTCCAGTTTTTAAAGATCCATTAATAGATAGGTTACAACTTCTTTACTTTCCCAACAAAAGGTGATTCCTCATTTGAGAGAAATATAAGTTGGAAAGTGAAAATACTCTTCAAGTGTCGGAAGGTAAGCAAGGTAAGGCACTTTTTGAGATTAAACCAATACGGTATTCTTTGAATGTTGTTGATGGGTTTTCCTCTAATAATGTCTTAAAATGTTTTCCTCATAACGTGTATTGCGTTGGTTCAATCAACGTTAAACTGCAGATTTAAATATCTATGGATTATCTTGGTATAACTAGATTTGTACAAAATTCGTTTGTTGTAAATGATAAAGAATTTTCACATAAAACTTTAAAATTTTTGGGTTCTAATTATTTTGTGAGTTCTTTAAATCATTGTGGGGAAAATTTTATGGATATACATGTTTATTTAAAGAAAGTTTGAGAGCTTTGTTTGTTTGAACATGCATATACCTAACTTTTCTTTATTTAGCATGGTTAATTTGTTTTTGAAAGAAAAAACTTTGTTTCATGAAGATGTGGAGGATCAAAATCGTGTGTATAAACCCAAAGTGAATGTTCGTACATGATTTTTACAATATCAGAGTGTAAGAATTTCAAGTTGTATAATTGTGTCAATAACTTTCAATTATTCAATAATTTTTCTTTGTTTTCGAAAACAGAGTCTTTGAACCATGTTAAGTCAAGACAAAAGCAAACCTGAAAGGCCCATATGTTAAAGGTTGCATCATAGCTCATGATCTTGAAAGGCTAGTGGAGAATGTCCATGAGCTAAACCCATTTGAACCGAGTGAACCAACAGAATCAGAAATTGATGAGTCATCGAAGAATTCTAAAATAGAAGCTAACTCAGTTACTGAGACAGAAAAAGCTGAATTTGAGGAAGAACCGAGCAATCCAGTACCGATAAAGGAACCGAAAGTCTCTGAACCAAGAGAAGAGTTGAATGCTGATGAACCAATTGTACCAAGTATTGATTCGAAGTTGACTAATCCTAGGCCTACTTCTTCAAACACTGTGAAGAAATAGGAATTGTCAACTATGACGAATATGATGAAATTTATGCATAACCAACAACAGGCTTATTGGAAATATGCAAAAGTTAGAAATGATTCTGTAAGAAATAATTTTAAAAGCATCTCTAACTATTTTGTTCCTTAGTTCCCAGATTATATCTTCGATTCATAGAAGGAAGATGATAAAGAAATCGAGGATGAAGCATTAAAGAAGGAAGACGAGGAGGATAAGTCAAATAAATAAAAGGGGGAGTTCTTTTCCTTTAGTTTTTATTTTCTTTTTAGGTGTTTATTTTTATTTCTTAGTTAGTATTTTGCTTTCGCATAATAAATTAGCAAGCATGAATAAAATAAAATCAATGCCTCTCAATAGAAAAAATAAAGTGATGTGATAATGGGAATGCGCATGCCTAGGATTGGATTGTGAGAAAGACTTGGTACTTAAGTAGTCTTTATGACTTCCCTCTCTTTTCTTGCAACCTTACCTAGTGTTCAGTTTTCATTCATTACTTTGTTTTTGTAATGAGGACATTGCTTCTTTTTAAAAGTGGGTAAGGCATTTCACATGAATTTTTAATAAGGTATTTCGCATGAATTTTAAAGTATGTTTCGATCTTCCTACTTAAGTATGCTGAAATAAATGAATGTTTAGAAATAATTTTTGTTCATAAGTATGTCCAAATGCAATCATGATTTTTTATTTTATCTAAGTTATTTGTATATTCTCTTGAGTGATGCAATGTTTATACGATCTTATTCTTATGTAGGATTTGCCATGAAAAATTGATTTCTTTAGAAATAGACATGTATGAAGGTTTAAGTCCTTAAAATTGACTTAGTAACTTTCTTGATGCAAAATCCTATGAGGTATAAGACTATAATATGATATAGGCACGCTTTCTTTGGATCGTTCGAGTTGTTCAAGCCAACCTTATGAAATTTAATTTTGACCTTAATGGCATGTTTATAATACTATAATATGATATAGGCATGCTTTCTTTGGATAGTTTGAGCTATTTTTAGCTTGAAATTCGAATTCAATTTAAGAAGACTTGGTCATATCCCTTTTCCTTGAAGCATGGCCGGCCACATGAGAGAGGGAAGAAAGAAAATTTAAACCTATTTTTAGTAAACTCAAACCCTTACCTTCACCTATAAATACCTTGTCATTCCTTACTTTTCCATCATCCCTTATCACTCAACATTCCTCTCTTACTCTCAATAGTTTTCTCTTAGTTCCTTTTCCCTTTTTCCCTTACATAGTTGCCCATCCCCTCTTCCATCTTTAGCCTCAAAATCTTTGTCAAAAGCACTCTTTAGCTGGCTACCTTCTAAACCCTTAGCAAAAGAAGCTTCAATCAGAACGGAGAAGTGCTTCAGTCAAAATAGATCCAAAAGGCTGCTGAACTGAGCAAACTTTTCCTCTTGTCATTTAATTTAAAGATATTTCCTTTGTGTTTTATGTTTTTGACATCAACTATGAAGTTTTAGTTCCTATCTACTAGGATGATTATATTAATTTAATGAGATTTATTTAATTCATGTTAACATGTTTTGTGCCTCAATCGATTATGTTTTCAATTAATATCATGATGCATTTCATTCATATATGATTGGGTGCACTTAGATTAGCTGAGCGATCCTAACCAGATGACGGCTAGTAGACACATAGTTGAAAAGTGCAATGCTTAATTTAGGTTATTAAAACCGACAAAGTTAAGGTTCATAATATCTTTAGTTAGCTCTATTATCTTGCATGTTTTTTTATATTTATGTAATTAAACTATTGCAAACGTAAATGTCCTTGTGACCTTGCATAAATACTAAGAAACCCTTAGTCTAATATGATCGGTAACATGCATATTTAACTAAGTAAAAGATCCAAGAGGACTTAATTTGGTTTCTGAACATGTTAGCATGATGAAAGTAAGTTGAGTGGATTAATATAATTATCCTATCCCATTTAATGTTGATTTTTTTTGCTGCTAAAGCCTTCATTCATACACTTAGGTAAATTGCATTTAGATAAGAATTGCATTAGGGATCACTCTTGCTTTTAAGTAATCAAATCATCACTATCCAAATTTATTGAGTTTTTTACATCAAATTGTTAATTATAATTTTGCAATTAATTGTTTAAGCTTATATAATCCCTGTGGAGACAATAACTCATTTTTACTTATTACTTGAACGACGACTACGTGCACTTGCTTAAACACGTTACAATTCATTACACGTATTGACTTAATTGTACAAACTCTGCATCGTACTCAACTATAGACATTTTGCCTTGCACCAGGTTAATAAATTCACACTTGGGAGCTTCTATGTACTGTTCGCCCATGAACTTTTTCTTAAACATTTACAATAAAAAGTTCCAAGTCAATCGGTTCACAACAGTTCCTTGCTTCACAGCGTTCTACCAGCAATGAGTTTCGCTAGTGAGTAAAGACACAGTACATCCCAACTTTTCTTCCTCGATATAGGTCATTTTCTCAAGGATCTTTTCAACACCCTTATGCCAATATTCTACCTTAGTTGGATCAGCACCCCTAATACCACTGTTTTCCTTACCACCTAAAGCTCAGAGACACTCTAATAGCAATCCTTGATAGGCTAAAGCAACATTGGTACCAGTGACACATTGGAAAGCCCTGATCATGGCTTGTACCAATGGTTTGACATTCTCATCTAGAAGATTTGGGCTGCTAGGTTGCACAGGTGATGCTGAAGTCTTGTCACCCTCTAGAGGATCCGTAGCTCCATTAACATAGTTCGCATTCGCATTTACTCTTTGGGAGGCATTTTACTAACTCTAAATGTACATAAGACACAAGTTTAAGCAAGAAAATAAGCATGTTCAATTATGCATCCTAAGCTTGACAAACACATTTGGGAACTTAGTTCAAAAAAACACATTAGCAAACTTGGTTCACCAAAACACATCTTCGAATTGAGTCTGCCAAAACACATCTGTGAACTTTTGTTTGCCAAAACACATCTGAGAGCACAACTCGCCAAATGTATATATGAGCACTGTGACACCCCAAACTCGATCGGGACGGACTGACTCGAATTCGAAGCGTTACATTAGCCACCTAAGTAACTCTCCGGCTAACAACCTCCCAAGATACACCCTGACGTTATAGCACCTCAATCTTATCCATTTATTAGTTATTTATTAATGCAGAAGCAATTTGTGAACCAATTTTAAACTTTTTATAAGTAATTTAACCTAACGACATTTTTTTTTCATTTTACCACCTATGGTTAAACTAACCCGAATTTAGATCTATATATTTACCAACCCTCTTTTAGTCAATTTATGTAAGCTCTAAAATTTCCAACTTAATCCAAGTTTATTTTCTCTGTCTAATTTAAGTTTTATCATTAAGGACTAAATCGTAACAATTTCAAACTATCAGTACTATACCCGAATATTAAATTAAGTGCGTTTCTAACAAATATTTTCTATTACAAGTCTAAACCTAAAATTTTATCAAGTTTCCTGAAATGTCACGAGTTCGTATCAAATTGATATCAGAGCTAGCGAATTTGGAGTAAGAATCGACGCTTTCGGCATTACGGTATTGTAGTTTAATCGAAAAAATTCGTGAAAAAAAATTAGTTTTCATTCAAACTCAAGGAGTGGATATCAAGTTGTTAAAAAAATTTCGTGAAAAAAAATTAGTTAGTTTTGAAAATTCTGTTTGTTGCCTGAATTTCTGTCATTGCTATCTTCTACAATTTTGCCACACCTAACCCTTTTCATTCCATTATTTCAAGCTTACCTTCTTTGTTCTACAATATCTTTTACCAAACCCAAACATTAAATTTGTAAGTCGTCCCACAACAACTGCTTTTTAAGTTTAAATAGTTCCTTAAGAACTTAGAGAGGAGGAGTGAGCGGAAAAAGGCAAAAAGTAGTGAGTCTAATCGAGAGTAAAAAAAAGCCAATATATCTAGTGCAAACACGAGTGGAGTGCCATCTTATTTTTTTTCCTTTGTGAGTGACTAGTGAGGCTTTGTGGTGAGGTTCAAACAATATGTCTCTAAGTTTCAAAAGAAAAGTTACTACTATTGGTGGTTGGTCCAATCCATCTTACCAAACATTCAATTAAAGCGAAAAGTGATGCATTCATAGAAATCGAGGCTTTAGAGAGCATGAACGTGTTGATGGCGATTTAAAGAGTAACAACATAGCCATTCCACCATTTAAAAGTCGATCCGACTCGGAGGCATACCTTGAATGGGAAAAGCAAATAGAATTGGTTTTCGAGTACCACTGCTACTCAGAAAGCAAGAAAGTGCGGCTTGTGGTGAACGATTTCTTCGATTATGCCAGGACTTGGTGGGATCAATTCACCATGAGTCAGAGACGAAATGAAGAGTGCCAAATATCAACCTGGTCTGAAATGAAAGATGTGATGTGCAAGCGTTTCCTTCCATCTTCCTACCATCGGGAGTGAATTTCTTCAAGCCAAAGGACGAAAATGATATCGTCAAAGAGTTTATCGTCCAACGATTATGTGAGAAGAGATCCTTATCAAGATTCCTATTCATCAAGGAATTCGAGACAAAGAGAAACAAACTTCAATTTTGAGTCCTTCCGAGATGACAAATGAAAAGGTAGATACGTTTCTTCAAGCGCATCAAGGCATTCATACATGGAGAAACACTTACAAAGAGGTGAACATGTTCCATATGCATCCAAGTATTCCCCCACAGAAGGTTAATCACGAAGAGTTGATCATGACTTTTATGAAGATTCTTCCGCTCATGTCCAACAGAAAGCTTCTCGTTCTGAATCTTTCATGTTGTCTTCTTCTTGCAACGAAAGTACGAGACAAAAAGAAATTAGACGACCAGAAAGGCAAGAAGAGTTAATGCAAGAAAATGAATGAATCCAAAATGAAATTGAGAAAATAAAAAAAGAAATGAGAGAAAAAGAAAAAGAGATCGACAAAGAGCAAAAAGAGATTGAGAGCAAAAAAGCGTGTGAGCAAGAAAAGGAAACTGAAAAAGAGATTGAGGTAAAAAAAGAAAGTATGCAACAAACGAGTGAGGAAAATGCAAGTGCACAAAATTACCTCGCATGTTTTTTCTATTCCATATGCAAGTTGTCCTCGTATTTCTTCTTCTTCTTAGGTTTCTGAAGGTCTCATTGACAAATTTTAGCTTCATTACCTTCCTGGCGAGAGGTAATTTCGATTGACCGAGAAATGTAAGAATGAAAATGACCTTAGTCCACCAACCAATAAAGGTAATCATGGTAAGGGTTTTATGTTAATCAAGTCTCAACAATTTCCCGTGCATATTAATGGTGAGTTTGTCAAAAACTTAGCTTGTGAAAGAGCTCTTCATCTTGATTCGGCTAAAAATCATAATCTTCTTAATAAAATTTTATTTTGAATCATGGTTTGAATAAATTTTCTGTTATTGAGAATGGCATTGGCAAGCTTGTTGTTGAAGAAGGATTAATTCAGCACAAACAACATCTGATCTCGTGTAATAAAAAGTTGATACATAAAATGCCTAATATGTTTGTTTGTGATGTTATTGAATATCCTCTAAGTTGTGCGAAATTCACATGTTTGTGCAAGTTTGTTCACATGAGATCTAAGAGGATCGATGGTTTGAGTATATTTGTGCTTAATTTCTGTTTGCCTTACATGTGTGACTTCTTGATGAAAAAGGAATTCTTGCTGCATTTTGGAAAGAATGATCAAAATCATGTGTTTAATCCTGGAGTTTGTTATTATGAATCATCCATGAGAGAAAGTAAACATCGTAAATTTTGTTTGAATGAATGTGTAAATAATTTTTGCTTGTTTGATG
The DNA here is from genome assembly GCF_007990345.1 of Gossypium hirsutum. Taxonomy (NCBI): domain Eukaryota; kingdom Viridiplantae; phylum Streptophyta; class Magnoliopsida; order Malvales; family Malvaceae; genus Gossypium; species Gossypium hirsutum. The sequence goes on from NC_053447.1 coordinate 42,310,587, forward strand.
ATTTATCATTTTATTTGAAAACAAAGTCTGTGAATGTTGTTGGCTTGCAAAGTCATGATCAAGTTTTTTATTCTGGAAATTATTTTAAATTGTAGTTTAAAATATTCAAGCATGCTTTGTTTGTTAATGATTTCAAATTGCTTCATGTTCTTCCTATGATACTGGGTAAAGGATTTTCGAGTCAGATTGAAGCGATAAGAGAACACCTTATTTTTTACCTCGGAGACCATTGTTCTTTATCTTTATTCGAGGGATTTGAGAATCAGAATATGGTTAATTTTTGAATGCCTTGTGATTCCGGTTTGTTGACGTCATTGCAATTTTTGATTTGTAATGAAAAGGTAAGGATGATTTCCATTTTTGATCCCAGCATTGGTTTATATGCTCAATTCTTGAATAAGATTTCAAAAGGTTCTTTAGAGATTTTAATTCAAAGTGTCACTAATCTATTTCATTCTTGTGTAGTTGACACTTTGGACTGGTTTCCTCCTAAAGAGGGAGGGTGTAGAAATAACCCGTTTTCTTCTCGAACCATTTGTGGTTCTCAGTGTTTTGGAAATGATTCTATTCGGATCTTGAACAAAAGGGTTTGGTGTTTTGAGAGTTTCTTCGCGAGAAAATGACCCGATTTGAGGATAAATCGTCTTCAAGAGGGAGGGTATGATGCGATCCCGGTCACATCATGTTTTGATACAACTCGACGACCTCAGAATTGGCCTAAGCTCGAGGGGCCTATGTGCAAAATGAAGCTTAATTACAAGCTTATTCAGCTTACTAAGCGTGCATGGCAATTTATTGCAAGTTGAATTTGTTTCTTTTAATTAAACTTATCTTAGTTTAATAAATGAGTTGTTGATCAATTAATTCAAGCCATCTTAAGTTTTTAATAATTGAGTTATTATTGAACTTTATTTAATAAGATACTTCTTAATTAATCTAGTTCCTAGGTTTACTTATTGATGCATGAGTTAAGTTCATTTAATTATGCTTCTTTAATTAACTAGTTACTGGAATAATTGTTGCATATGTTTTTAGTTCATTTACTTAAGTAATAATGTGTGTTATGTTTAATAAGTGTTCACGTGTGTTTAATAAGCTCATTTTAACGTGTTTATTACAGGTGTCTTTTCAGCTCATAACCGTTACAACTCAAGGCTGATATAAATTGAATAAAGTGGATGTTCAAGTCATTTTCAGTTACAAAGTAAAGGGGATGTTATAAAGGAGGCTTAAACATCATTTAAGGAGTTTTTAAGAGCATATTTATGCCCTTTAAAATTCAGCAGCAACCTTTCTTCTTCAAGCAGTTTTTGATCTTTCAAGAGAATTAATCAAGCATTCAAAATATCATTAAGGAGCTAGTTAATAAGTTGGTGTCTATTCGGCTGGCCAAGGACAACTCAAGAGTCATTTTCAAGCAATTAAAGTCATTCAATTCAGCTGAATTGAAGTGAATTCAAGAAAGGAGTTATTTGGTTCAAGAATGAGAAAAGACTTGAGTTTTTATTTCTATTTTTATGGCACATTAAGTTGAATGTTTGTGACCATTCGGCTAGCCTATTCTAGCACTATAAATAGATGTAATCAGCCGTAGAAATGGGACTTGAAGACTTTTGCTGAATATATGCTGAATTTGAGTATTGTGAGTTATCCAATTCTCTTTGATTCCTTTCAAACTGATCTGACTTATCAAGCATAACTTGTGGCGTCTATCTTTCCTTGGTTTGCCAAACTTATCACCTTTGGTGTGGCGTTCAATATACCTTTAGTTCCTATAAAAATTAATAGAGGGTCAAGGTTCTTTGCTGTTTCCTTAAAATCGTTAATCAGCTAAGAATCATTTTTAGACTCGGGTCAACAATCCATTATTGTTGGTTCATTCTCGGTCTTAGCCAATTTTCCATTATTTTACTTAACCATTTTGTTTGAAACCATTTACCTATTTTGTTTCATTTTAACTGAAACATATCTATCCTTACTCAATTCACGATCGGGCAATACTTACAACTCGGGACATTTTCGTAATGAGTTCGTATCAGTTCACCATTATAATCAATCAAATCAAGCACATAAAGTCACTAGATGCTCACTTACCAACACTTAACAAAAATTTCATCACTTAAACATATATCAATAGTCTTGCAAAATTAACCAGTCAAAACTCAATTAAATATTTGCAATCAGTAATTAATAATCCAATTAAGCATAAATGAATGTCATTTACCAAATCACCCTTTAATAACACTCACCACACAACTAACTCAACCACAACCAAGTGATCAACCAAGCGAATCCAAGCTTCAATGTCGATTAGCTCGATCCTCTCTAAGATTCAAAGCTTCAACAGAGATAAAATAGATATTACCACTTTTCAAAAGATATAATAAACACAAATTTTCATCAACTAAGCTACACGAAATTCTCACTCAAAGTTACCTTACCGGATTTGTATCATCAAGTCGAAAACTTGATTCCTCACAAAATCGATCACTCCATCCCTCTTAATCACTTTCAAACATCAATACTAGACCAAATAAACATATACTAAGCATCAATTTCACATTTAAATAAATTCCACAAAAAATCAGAAAATTAATTCATGAAGATGATGAAATTAGAATTTCTTTAAATTACCTTACAAAACATGTTTAATCTTGATAAATAAGATCAAAAACCTTCTAATAGATCCATTTTGAGTTGGAACATCCATTGATTTGTGGATTTCCTCTCAAACTTCAAGATCCACCATTAAAGCACCTTAAACTTTTGAAGAAGATGACATTGATAAAAAATCATGTAATTATCACTCAAATCATGTAAATATGCTTCTAATCATCATAAAAATAAGTTTAGAAATAATAATTACCTTTGATTCATTTTAAATCCTCTGAATGAAACTCTTGATTCAAGAATCTTGAGAAATTTCAGAATATTTTTTGCTACTTTTGTGAATACTTTCGGGTGGAAAGAAAGTATTTTGAGAAGGAAATTTGTTGAATCTATTCTCTGATAATAGATCTTTAAAACCATGTAAAAAAATAAATTTTATAGCTCTCTAATATTATGTAAATGGTGTGAAAACTAGGCTAGATGCACTTTGTTTAAAACTGAAACAACCCACCAGAAATTTGCCCAACGAACCAAACAAATTAACCAACCTGGCCACCTCTGATACCACTAAATGTAACACCCCATACTAAACCCGATCGCCGAACTCAAGCTACGAAAAATCACATTAGCAACATAAGTGACTTTCCATTTAAACCCAACCTAACCTCTAACACACCACAAGTTAAAACATAAAACATGCTTAAGTTACTAATATGCAACAAAATATCATATAAGTACTTTTATCAAAACACTAAAACTAACTTCTATTCAAGTGGTATTCTAATTTTAAGTAAACAATTATCTCATACACATCTCAACATCAAGGTTTGCTTTTCCCTTGTCTTTGCTTGTAGACGATTCTTTTAGTTTTGCAATTTCACAGACATAGACAAGTCACTAACAGTTAAAGCACATGAAAAACTCATACATAAACACAATCGAACCTAGGTTCACACATGCTAGTCTTTTAGCGAACCTAGTTTCCTTTGTTGCAAACCTTTCTTAATTACTTCTATACATCAATACAATAGAGAAACAAAGTCTTACCTTAAATCATAATAGTTAAGTTCTTGTTTTCATAGAAACTTGACAACAAGGTAATCAATGCAAAAATTTGAGAGATTTTTGTCGTTCAAAAGAATATGAAATTTTTAATGAAAAAGGTTTAATTTATATGCACTAAGTGTTTTTATGTTCTTAGGATGCCCTAGTCGTTGTAGAAGTAGGAAAGAGTTACGTGCATAGATGGTGTTGTAAAGAGGAAAATAATTTAACTTCCTAAATTTGGTATAATTGCCCTTTACTACTCTTACTTTTGAATCTTGACTCAAAATAGCAACCACAGCTCGCCAAGCCCACTAACGACCTTAGTTCGCTAGGCCCAAACCAATGATTGCAACTTGCCAAGCCCACTGGCAAAACCCACCTCATCAGGCCCCAAAATCCTAGGCCCTATTCCAGGATGTTATAGTACCACAGTTCTTATGGAGTTTTAGGTCCAACCTTAGTTGGTACATCATTCAAAATGTAGCAATCCATTTGTAAAGTGTATCCTGAAAAGGATATTGAAAACTACGAATAACTTAACATCAATGAAACCATGTCTAAAAGGGTTTGATTCCTTCTCTCTACCACGCCATTATTTTGTGGAGTTCTAGGTGTGGTTAATTGGGATAATAACTCATTCTCTACAAGGTATGTCACACCCCAAGTCTGGTGGATCTGAGTTTGAGGCGTAGAGCTGTGAAGATATATGTTTGGTGTAGTGTAATCTGCCATGTTATAGTTTTCTGGCGAATGGGAGTGTGGCATATATTAACCATCATAGAGATGAAAAAGGTTTTAGGCTATTTTCCTTCTAAGATAAGGGTATATCAAGTGAAGTGTAAGTTAGTTGAGTTACCGCCATATGCATATATGCCTAGTTTGCCTGAATATTGTGTTCGTTGGATTTTGTTGGGATATCTGGTTCGGAATCAACTGGATTGACTGGTCAAATATCAAGAATACATGATTCTCATTTATGTTCCTCTCAGAACTTGTAGGCCATTTTGAAGGACAAACTATGGATTCATTGGACATTTGTTGAGTCCCATTAAAAGGAAACTGGATATATTTATATTGTGAGAAGGATTAATTTGGATGGTTTTTCTTTCTTTAAAATCTACTCTTTATCTCTTCATCTTAGAACTTATATGTTTTCTTCTCTGGAAGGTAAGGATTTTGAATTTATGAGTAAATGTTCCACCTCCTAGTAAGTCTAAATGTAATAGCCCATTTTTCAATGGTGTCAGAAATAGTGGCTCAGGGCCACCAAATTTGACAAGTAATTTTGTAAATATTATTATTTAATATTTATGAGTCAAACCTGATTTTAAAAAGGTTTTTGATATAGTGATTTTTTTATATAAGCGATTTATTTAAGTTCAAGTGGTAAGAACCTAAGGTTAACTGGTTTTAGAAAATGAGGTATCGGGACCTCATTTCTATAAAATGAGCCGTAAATATTTTTATAAATATTTACAGAGTGTCATTAAGGTTGTGTTAAAGTTTCGTTGAAAAATTTTAACATTTCGATAGTTAATTAAGTGAAAAGGACTAAATCGTAAAGGTTTAAAAATTCAATCGCTATTAGTTTAAAGGTGTTTATTGATTAAATAATTATAATTGGATGGCCTTATTGAGTAAAATAATCCATCCTAAAGATAATGGGACGGTTGGATGCTTAAATTTCTTTTTATGATAATGTTTTATATGTTTTTATTATATGATAAAGATAAAATAATGAATAAAAAAGGTTAATAAAATTAAACCATAAGCCATCGTCTTCTTTAACACTGAATGGCCATGGAAAGAAAGAAATGGAAAAGCTTCAAGCTTCATCCTAGCTTTTGACGATGCATGTAAGTTTGTTTTAGCCCCGTTTTCAATAATTTTTATGTTTTTGAGATCGTTGCAACTAGGTCCAGCTAGCTCGTACCTTCGATTTTGAAACTGCTAAAGATTTTGAATGTTTCCATTGATGAATATTGTGATTTTTGTTGTTAAATGATGAATTTGGAATGTTGATTGATAATTAAAAGTACTTTGTTATGTGACTTTTGATGAATTTGTCGATTAAAAATAAAATAGTTAAATTAATAAAAGTATAAGGATTTAATGTGAAATTGTTGCATAAATAGGCTATTATGGATACCATGAACATTTTGATATGCTTAATTTTGGGTAAAAATGGTTAATTTGCATGTTTTGGGATCAGGGACTAAATTGAATAAAAGTAAAATTTTAGTGGTAATTTTGTAAAAATGTCAAAAATGACTAAATTTCATAAAATGAATTTTTTTTATTGTCTACATTAATATATTGAATGAAATTATTAATTTAGATCTAGATCGGGGGAAAATCGATGAAAATAGAAAATTACCAAAATGCCCTTCAATCTTGGTATTTATGCAATTTAGCCAGGTAAGCTCGTATGAACTATATTCTGTATAATTTTGAATAAATTGAATGTTAATATGTGATTATATTGTGATTAAATTAATATATATGTTAGTATGCAATTTGTCGTATTATGAAACGACGTAAATCCAATGACATATGACAATTACTGAGCCCCGTTTGAACCTTAGGAATTCGTAGGATACAAATGACATGTCATTAGGGTTACATGATTTGGGAGCTGGTCTTGAATGTCCTAACGATTGCAAAGGTCTGACATGTGTTGCGGATACTCCATAGCTCGTGTGAATAGCATTGTGTAGCTACGTTCCGACCCACAGCTCGTGTAAGCATACCGATTCATAGCTCCTGTGAGCATATCGATTCACAGCTCGTGTGAGCATACATGTACAAGATTTGAAGGATTATAGTTATATGAGCTAGCACCCTATGTGTGAGCTATCCTAAGTATCCTACGGTATTCTAAATGGTTCAATATGTAACACCCTAAACCCGGCCTGGACGTTATGGCCGAATCTGGTGATGTCACAAGGTAGTGTGTTAAAAAACTGTAGCTTTGTTTAAAACATTTTCCGTTTAGAATCCCTCAATATCTTTTATTAATTCTAAAATCGTGATTCTTATTCAGTCGTTAGTTCTCAAAACATTATGCGTTGCGGAAGCTTTTTAAAACAATTTGTGTCCTTGTGGGTATTTTGCTAAAACACATGCATTTCTTTTAAAACCCGTATTTGTCCTACCTCTAGCAGATATAAAACATAAAACAATATAAGTCTAAATTTTAAGCAAAAATTCATAGAGGCCTTTATTACAGTAAAATACCCCAAATAAAACTTTAAAAACTTAATTAAGTACGAGACAGTGCAAAAAGGGTTCGTGTGACCACTGTAAAGTCCTTCACTGCTCCGATCCACCTAAGTCAGAGGGTCACCTATACAGATAAAACAGAAGGGTCAGTTTACGAAAACTCGGTGTGTAATTCCCCTATAAACAAGCAGACAGAAAGCAATCATAGTTTGGGCCTAAGCCCATTTCAGTAATAGTTTCAGTTTCAGTTAGGGCCTTAGCCCATTACAATACAGTAGCAGTCATGCGTTTGGGCCTTGGCCCATTACAGTATCCATATTTAGTACAGTAACAGATATGCAATACCAAATCCTACCCAGCCAGCCTCTAGACTCCAACTCCATCCAACCCTACACTCCAGGTGGGGATATAATCAACCCACCCATCCCTACATTCCAAAAAGTACCGAATGTGGCACTAGACAATGGTTTGTAGCTGAACTGCCAATAAATTAGGCTCGAAGCCTTTTAGTGCACTTCTTCTGAACAATATAAACCCCCACCCCATTGCAATGCAATATACATATATGACATGCTAAAACATAATATCATGCAGAAAATCATGGCATACAGTATAAAACCAGTGGAACATCGTCATGCTTACTAACATGCATAATCGTATCAGTCACACAGACATTTCAGTCCATTAGGGGTCTAGGTAAGCTTACCGACCCTACAATAGGTCCACAGCCGACTCGGGCGACCTGTGTAACCTTAGCCAACAAACAGTAAAAATGGGCCCACAAGCCCATGACATTTGCCCGTGTGGCCCACACAACCCTAAAATGGCCTTGGTCATGTGGATCACACAATCTGGTCCAATAATCCCACATGCCCGTGTGGTTCACCTATATGGGCCCACATACTCGTATGGCCCACACGGCCCAATTTGGCCTGGACCGTGTATCTCGCATGACTAGCCTCGTCAATCGCACACCTGTGTTTTGTCACACGACCTACCACACGATTGACCACAAGCCCGTATGGCGTCAACAGTCCCACTTTTTGGCTTTTCACCGATTTTTAATTTTCAATGTTGTGTTTACACACCTGTTATGGTTTCACGGCAAAACACTTCCGAGCTCAGTAGTTCCTAAAATTGATCATTTACTTTAATCGTTAGTCTCAACTCATGAAAGCACAACAACACCAAATCACATATACTTCCATTTCAAATGCACGATACCTACCTTGAAACTCCGAACGAACATACTAACACTCCATAGAAGAGGGACCTCAATCAAAACGATTCCTTACTGTCAAGATGATAGCAACATCCAATTAGCATTTAAATTAGGCACAAAACAAGGTGTCGAAGTTTACTTACTAGAATAGCGACGAGAACCAAACCACGAGAACAATCAACGATAGAAAAATAGAATGACAGAGTGGAGGAGACAAGAATCGGCAACATAAAAGGGGGACGAAAAGAAAAAGAATCGGCCTAAGGATCAACAATTTGGTAGCAACCAACAGGAACAGAAAGGAGGTGACCGCAAGAAAAAGAAGAAAAAAGATGGGTAGAGAAGTGTGCAAAACCGAAAAAAGAAAAGAAAAAAAAGTAACATAAATTCACTAGCAATATTAGGCAGAGGAAGGAGAGCAGTTGATAGAAAATTGAGAGAAAACAAAAGCTAAAGCTGAATTTTGGGAAAGGAATCAATTTCGGCACCACTACTGATCACCTCTCTTGATCCATGCCTCAAAACTCTCTTACTATCCCTCCACAAACCATCCACTTCCCACCACACCTCAAATTCTTTATTTTCCTCCACCAATCCCACAACTACTGAAATCTCCCTCATTATCCTCCTAAAAATTAGCCACAACCTCCCCACACTCCTCAAATACATAGAATTTTAGTCAAACTACAACACCCACACAGCACAAGCAGTAAAAATAAGTCCCCTGATCATGTAGAGATTTGAACGCAAGACCTCCAGCATATTTACACTCCACTTAACCACTAGACAAGCAGGCCCATTCTGACATATTTTACCAACATTTATTTATAAGCCTACTGATTATAGATAGGGGTTTATTCATTTAAAAACAAAAATTTACCCAAGCTAAGGCTTGAACTTGGGACCTCTCAAACACTTCCCAGAACAGTTAACCACTAAAGTTGATAAATATTTGTGTCACAAACATACGGAAGATTATATAAGAGATTTTGGGGCGTTACACAATAGGCATTATTCGGATATGTAGTGGTAAGAGTTCGATATGAACTAGGATATAGATACATGTGAATTTCATTGAAATGGTATTACATGGTATATTGAAAGTGGAAATGGATGATATATGTGTATGATACATGAATAAATGTTGTACTCATCCATGTTTATAATGCTTATGTTATATGTTTATTTGGCTAACATGTTTGATGTACATGCCTAGGCTTTGGCCAAGTTGTGGTTAGATTATGTCACACTAAACTTATAAGTTATGCATTGAAATGGTAAGTGCCTAAATAAAAATATGCTTATGGTCATGAAAGCGTGGTAAGGTTTAAATTATGTAATTTCTATTAAAATAGTTTATCATGTGGTTAGTTCCAAAAAGAATTATGTTTAAATGCACTAGCTTATGGCTATAGTTGAATGATATGTTTATGTCTCGTGTGATATGCAATTGAAACAGGTGTGGAAAGGTAATGAAATAGTAAGTTCATACTTGAAGTGTAAAATAATGAAAAAAGGAATGATGAGTTGAATTTATGTTGTTATTTAAGCTAAAGATAGTAAATGCAATGGAAAGTAATGAAATGCAAATGAAAATAAGAAATTTTGAAAGGGTTTAAAGTTTTATAAAAATCCTACTATGCTAGGGATGATATATATATGTGATGATGTGGATTCATTCACTTTGTGAGTTGTTGAATATGGTTTAATGAATCTTACGGTATTGGTATAGGATTATCTTTGATATATATAAATTTCATATTTGAAATGGGTTGATATGATCAAAGTTTATATGAGCTTATTAAGCATTAATTGCTTACATAGTTGTTTTTTCTTTACCTTACAGATTATCAGAAGCTCAATCAGGTTGGAAGCTCGTCGGAAATCTATCACGCTATCTAGCGATTATATCAGTAGATTTTGATGTCTTGGTTAAGGTTATAATGGATGTATAGGTGGATGATGTCTAATTTTTAATTGATGAGTTTGGTATATATATGTCATTCTAGTTGATGTTTTAGCCATTAAGTTTGGCTTGTAGATTTGGTACTTTGAATGGTTGATATGTTGATATATGTATGTGGTCTTATGATGGAAGTTGAACATGTTCCTAATGGTATGAAAAATGTAGTTTCCATATATGATTATTGATGCTAATTGTTAAATGGTAAATTTGGAATATTTGAATATGAATTTGATATGTGAACAAAGTGGTAAGTTATGACATAAGATTAGTTATAAGTTAGTTGAACTTTTGGCCAATTTATGTATATGGATATACAGGTTTAATGGTTGTAATTGAGGTGCCTTTTGGGCACATTGGTTGTATGCTTATGTATCTTGATTGGATAGCTTGTTATTGCATGATTTGTTGCACTTTGGGTGCTTGATTATATGTGGAAAATTGGTGGTAGGTGGATGCATGTTTGGGTGAGAAAAATAGCTTGAAAGTGGTCTATTTTTCGTCCACATGGGCAGAGACACAGATGTGTGTCTCAACTATGTGTGACACACGGCCGTGTGTCCCCTGTAGCTTTCAAAGGGTTGTAAGTCAGGCTATTACAAGGTCTAGCACATGGCCTGGCACACGGGCGCATGAGGCTATTTTGAAGGGTACACAGCCTAGCACACTAGCGTGTGGCTTGGCCATGTAACCCAAGTTAGTGAGTTACACGGGCACAGACACGGGCTGGGATAGGGTCGTGTGTCCCTACTTCAAATGTCTACAGGGCCTGGCCACACGACCGTCTGACCCCTGTATTTTGAAAATTGTCATCTTTTCCCTGAAATTTCTATATGTTTCCAATTTAGTCCTAATTTGTTCTAATGTATTTTTAGGGCCTCGAGGGCTCGTATAAGGGACAATATGTATGCTATTGATGGAATTTGCTAAGATAAATGTTGTGAAGTAAATGATTTATATTTTTGAAAACTTCTAAAATGTAAACTTTGATAATGCTCTATAACCCTATTCTGATGATGAATATGGGTTAGGGGTGTTACACTAAGAGTTTTGCATATTAAGTTTTTGAAACAATAAGGTTGTTAACAATTGGTATGAAAATGGGTTTTAATAGTGAATCTATGTTCTTTAAGCTATTCTTGCTGCTGGTTCAAGAAGGGTGCTCGAGTTTGGAGTTCAAGCTACAGTTTAGGTGAATGTCGGGTGAGTCTCTATCCTTACTCTTGCATGAAAACTATTCAAGTAAAAGTATATATATAAATGATAATGATATCTCTGATAATTGATAAGTATATAAAGAATAGTAAAGATGATATGCGTGCTATGATGATATGTATAAAGTTTTGTTTGAAAAGAATGTTGATTAGAAAGTATGTAGGTAAAGTCTGATATAAGGAAAAATACGAATCGATCAGGTGTACGAACAATCTTGTAAGTGAATTTTGAGTAATGTCCCTTTATGAAGCCTCTGGTAGGGTAGTTATAATGCTAACTAGACTGATAGATCACGATACGAAAATAAGTGTAAGACCATGTAGTTTAGACCTATGGCAATGTATGATATGAAAACACCTATGGTGTAGCCTCTAGTAAGATGAAGACCGGATTGGTAGATCACGACATGAAGGTGTGTAAGCCCATGTGGCTAAGACCCATGACATAATATGCTACAATGATATGAATGTTCATAGTGAAGCCTTTGATAAAATGTAATCAAACTGGTAGATCACGACATGAATTTATGTATAAGTCCATGATGGAGAGACCCATGGCACTTTCTGTGAAAGCTTGTCGAGACAGTAAACACGTGACTATGTATGTTGCCTTTGAGGCGTGGTCTATTTGACCCTTGTGGCATACTCTAATAAGTCTATATTGTGGATTACGTATCGCATTTGTGGTAATTTTTAGAAAAATTCTAAGAAGTCGTTCGATAGATAAGTCTCTGATAAGGATATCATATATCTGGAGGTATTTTGGTTTGAATATTTTTTTGATGTAATCGAATGAATATGTGTGTGCAAAAAGGTTATTCACCATGATCATCCGTCAGTTTAGAGTCTGGACGTATTCTTAATGAAAAGAGATATACAAGTGTTCATTAGTCTGATTTCATTTTTGATATGTAGGGTTGGAAAATCTGAGTTGTTGGTATCTGCCATATCTGAATAGCATCATGTTCAACTATGGAATTATCTAGTATTTGCGCCATCTATCAATTTGGATATTGTTGTACTTTGTAATAAGAGTTGTGAGGAATACTTTTGAATGATCTGTTAGTTCATTATCTGTATGAGTTGTGTTGGGTATTGAAATAGAAAATGATTTGATTTGTATACTGATGATATTCAACTCCGCGTGGGAACTTGCCAAAAGTGTAAGTATCTGCTAGTGAATAGTGTCTGTGAACAATTGGTCCAGGATAACAATGCAAGTTGTCTGAATAAGAGAGGAAGAGATAGTATTATTTGGTAAGACCTGAAGTCAGCCAATGAGTTAAGTTAATGATAATTCATTAAGTATGGTAAGTAGCACATAGGTATATATATGTGTCCAGTGATGTGAAGGTATTCACCAAAGAAAGAATGGTAATCTAAAGACCTAGAATGTAGAACTTAGCAAGAAAATTTTAAAAGTATTTTGTATTTAAATTCACTAAGATTGTATAACTTACAACTGTTATGGTTATGTTTCAGGTATTGTTGTGCATGATTACTCCATGAGGGACAATGCCAGAAATAAGCCAAGAAAGGGGCAAACTGGGTTATTATGCATAGAGCGATCAATCTGGAAAAAGTGGTATATAGAATGATTACGCCTTTTAGAGTCAGTCTTTAATAAATTATTATGTTATAATTAAATTATGATAAGTTTGTTGTGTTATTTTATTTTTAATTACTTTTCTTTAATAATGAAGCCTTTTATAAAATCAATAAGAAATTTACTTTAAATCAAGAGTAGGTGATGTCTGTTCCAATAATTTGTTAAGTGTCGTGTTGTAATACCCAAGATCCGGACCCAGTGATTCGGTTCGGGTTGAGGCCGTTACAAGGTATCCTAAGAACTCGCACAATAAGTATTTCCCACCTCGATCAGACTGGAGTGTCTTTATGAGTAAACTTATTTGTTTCTGCACTTTCACATGAAACTCTTTGAATCTATTAAAGTTTTCACTATTCCTGTAACAACTTATACTCGACCCGATTATCAGGCTCGAGCTATTGAATGTCACATTCATTGCCGGAGCAACTACAATCACCATTTTAATTAATTCAATAATTTATACAAGCTATTAAGATTAATAAATTATTATAACATATTATATAGTCTTATTCAGGGTTTATACGAGCTTACGAAAGCTCTTATGATAACCCAAGACCATTTGAGGACCTAAATGAAAACTTTCAAAGTTTACTGGGTTGGCATCGCAACCATGAAGATCATGTCGCAACATCAAGGTCAATAACTCGATGTCACAATAATGTAATCTTACGACTTCGAAAATAGTAGGTTGATGTTGTGACTTTAACAGGGGACGTCGCGACATTTAGGGTTGATGTTGTAACATCCATAAAATGATGTCACGACTTTGAAGAAAAACACCTACAATGCTTTACAGCATTTGATTCAACCTAACAAATTATTTAATCCAACTAATTTAGAGACCTAAAAATGCAATAAAACTTATCATGTGTTCAATTACATATGTCAACACGTGTAAGACTTAACACTTCATGAACCACTTCATTAACAACATCTAATATTCAAAATGCCAAGTTGACAATTTACAACTCAGAACCGGTTTAACCCTAAGTACATGTCATTTATCGAAACAAAAATAAATATACAAACACTTTTAAGTCGAGAATATGCGATCTAGATGTTGTTTCACCTCTCGAGACTTCGAGATCTACTAATATCTACACACGAAATAAACAAACCATACGCTGAGCAATAAAGCTTAGTAGTGAGTGCAAAATACGGGTGTACCATAATTTAATATATATGATTTATTTTTTTATTTTTTTATTTTTAAATATAATGTGCAAAGTTTGTCTTTGTGTCAATTAAATAAGATAATTTTTTTGTAACATTTGAATCTAAAAGAGATAAAATAGTAATAAAAAAAGAGAGAGAATGAAATCAAGGTGTAGCTAGGGGGCTGGCACGGGCCCCAGTCCCCCTTAAAATGAAAAATTTCCATTTAGGTCCTTTAAATTTTAAAAAATTTAAATTAATAAAGATAAAATTGTACTTTGGCTCCCTAAAAATGATAACTTTTGATTTAATCTTTTAAAAATTATAAAGATATAGGCTATTAAAATGATGAAATTGTATTTTTACTATCGTAAAAATTATAATTTAATTTCAATATCTTAAATAAATTTTCTGACTTCGCCGTTAAATAAAATACCAAGTTGCAAGCGAAGGCAAAGAAGTTTTAAGTACAGTTAATCAAACCTTTAAATAAGGTATTTTAAGTGTAGTACAAAAATATTTATCATGTAGCATATACTGGTAAAAAGCTATTATATTTATTATGCTTTGTAATTGTAGTGCTTCAACTTTATATTAACTTACTTTTTGGAATATTATTTTTCAAATATCACAATTTATACCTCTGGAAAAGAGAAAAAAAGTATACATTATACGCTTTTTTTAGATGCAAAATTTAATTTTCTACAAATTGTATTTATTTTAAAATTGAAAATAGATTTGGAACCTTAAAAATTCACGAAAGAAAAAAACAGTTAATATTTTACTTTTTATAAATGGAATAAATCATTTACATATGGATATAAACAGAATAAAGAATTGAAATCCCTAAACTTCATTGCATGAGACATTTAAAAACAACATTAAACACTTTGAAAAAAATAACATTAAATATTAAATAAATATAAATAAGTAATAACTGTGAATTCGTTTAAAAAAATAAAATGTGGGTCAGTTACGTAATAATTATTTGATTATTTATTTCATTTCAACACTTTTAAATATCATTCTTATTCCACAAAAACATGAAGCATTTACTTTTCAAATCTAATTAATTAAACTATAATTATCAACTTAAAATTAATTAACTCATTTTTTTTTTCAAAAAATTAGCTCCTAGCTTGAGTATGTTTTAGTTTTTAATTGTTTATTCTAAGTAGATTTTTTTTATTCTACATGTCCATTTTATAGTCTATGTTTGAGATTCGTGGTTATCCTTTCCAGCAACGTTGTCTTCAAGATTCAAACATATGTTCTCCTTTTAAGAGTACAATATATCTTACCATGGCACTCAACCACTTGTTGATTATTTAAAAACTTTTAATTTCAAATTTAATTAGTTTAAAATTTTAACTCTCCATTTCATTATTATTTAACTTATTCTTTCAAAAAATTTCTAAAAAAATTTAAATTTAAAAGAAATTTCATTTGGTTGATTGTTAATGTATATAAATAATATGTATTAATTAATTATTATTGAAAATGAATATTAATAAACTAGCTTTATTTGACAAATTGTTTTGATATAATAAATAAAAATGTTTTTTAATAAAATTTATTTTTGAACAAAGAAGTTAATAAGTTCAAAGTATAAAAATCATTTCAAGACCTCCAGACATCTTAGAAAATATTTTGAACACTTAGAAAATTTTGGACAATGTTTAAAAGTCATTTTAAACTCTTGAACTCGATTGAAACAATTTTAATTCAATTGAAAATTGCTTCCTATAAAAAGTATCGATATCCATATGAGTTTTATCGATACCAAAGTTACTTACTATCTTGAATAAAAAATTTAACAAAAGCAATAAGTATCGATACTTTTCAAAATATATCGATACCTATTGAATTTTATCGATATCAGTTTTGCATTTTGTTTTTATGATTTTTCAAATAATCATAAAAAGTGTCAATATCCATTCAAAAATATCGATATCTTTTACGATGTATCGATAAATGGTATTTGGTATTGGTGAAAACTAATTTTAACAGTCACTGAATCAGACATTAAATGCTACTAGTATCGATACTCATAGAAAAAGTATCAATACTTTTTGTTGCTGGTAAATTTAATGATATGGTATTTTCATCCTCAATGGCTCTATTTATTTTCTCAATAACCACAATAGTTGGAAATGAATTAGAGGATAAAAATTCAACTTCTAAAGGTCCTACAACAACAAGAAAAAATATCCAAGCTTAAAAGATCAATCAAACAACCTTTGTGCAAAATATTTTCATACTTTTCTTTCATACACTTGTGAGTTTCATTGTTATTTTATCAACTCAACTGTTCTTTGTAATTGAGCTTAATTTGCAAACATTTGGATATTGTAAAGATTTGTTCTTAGTTTGTTTATTTGTATTTTTTTGAAAGGGTTTGTGCCCTAAGGTTCGATAAAAAGCTTAAGGAGTTTGTAAGGTTATGTAACACCTCAAAGTTTGTATACGGGATTTGTTAAATATTGTCATATAATTTAGTACCAGCTTGAGTGGTGGTTTGGGGTTCGAGTCCTTTTGTGAGCGGTATGACAGTAATTTTTATGTGTATGTTGTTTAAGTGGTTGAGTTTTAAGTAAATTTAAATGTTTTAAATAAAAAACTGTTGAGAGTAGTGAATTAGTGGGTTTGTTAGAGATTTGTTAGGTAGTGGGTAGTATGAGAGTTGTGGGGTTTTAAATTAGTTAATTTAATTTAATTTAATTTTCTTTTTCTATCAAATCAAACTGTTTTACGTATTTTCCAATTTCTTTCTAAATTATTTTGATTCCGACATCTCGTTCTACCTTTGCTATTCATTTTTTGCCTTTTTTTCCTTTCTTTCTTTTGTTTCTTTTATTCATCGTTTCTTGTGCCACCTCTTGCCATTTTATTTCTATTCATTTTGTTCTTTTCTTCCATCAGATGTTGGTGCCTTTGTGTTTATGCCTTCAATTGCATTTTTGTCAGTGGCTATCGATTCTGCTCTCTCGCGCAATAGTGTTATTTTTTTTTGGGTATTTGTGAGTAAGTTTTGTAGAGTTTATAAGGGTTTTCGGTTAATGTTTTATTACCCTTTCGAAGCTTAGGTTAACTTTGTGTAATATTCACTATTAGGTTAACTATGTTAAGAATATTGGAGAGGGTCGCTAGCCTAATACTGGATCTGGGGGTCGTGGGCCGGTTTCGAAACGACTCCGGTTCAATGGAGCTGAGCTCTTCAGAGGTGTCACTAGGGTTGCCCCTAATGTGGGCGAGTACTGGATTGAGGCCACGGAGAGGATCATGGATGACTGATGCGAACCAGCCTCGGATGAATGAGTTGAGTCGCTTTCGTTGCCCGATCGTCTAATGAAGAAGTTTCGTTCGTCTTGAGTCAAAAGAAAATATTCGTTCGATGAAGCTATCTATGGTTCAATTAAGATTCAAGGGAAATGGTTTATGTAATTTGTTTCACCTAAGAAAGAAAGGAAAACGTTAAAAGGGTATGGAATTTTGGTTTAATGGGAAATGGATAGATTGGCTTAAAAATAAGAAAGAACCAACACTAAGGGTAAGTGTTGACCCGAATCTTATATGTTCTTAAGGTGAAAGATGGATGATGTTAAAAGACCTCGACTCACTATCTATCAAAGATAGGAACCTCGGTAAAGTTGAACGCCACACTTTGGTTGAAAGTGATAAGTTCGGTTCTGCAAAGAGCAGGGTTGACGCCACTAACTAGAAGATAAGCCAACGGAGTCTTTGGACGAAATTGAGAGAAGAAAATTCTCACAAAAATATTCAATATATTATAAAATTGGCAAAAAGTCCTTTTACAAATTAACAAGCAAATATTTATAGTTCTTCATAGGCTAGTCGAATAGACAAACTTAGAAGCTAAGAATAAACCAAGAAAATTCCAGAATTAATGCCTTAGGAAGATTCAGCTGAATGGGAGCTCCAATGGGCAGCTTAAGAATTAAGCAAATGAATCTTGTAAAAATGAATGCACCGGTAGACAAATGGCCATGTCTAGATTCGGCCAGGCCTTTAAATGACTCCTTAAATTGGCACTTGTTGGCTGAAAAGTTAGGAGCATTAAAGAGAGTCTTTGAACAGCCAAGCAAGTGTGAAAAGTCGTTTTTGGAGAGTCACTTGTGTGTGAACATTATCAGCTGAATACTCTTTGGTGTGAATGCTTAAAATGAGTGGCATGTAGTTGTTTGGAGAATGACAAATTCGGCTGAACATTCATTTGGAGTGCCATGCATGTTTCGCCCAAATGCATTGAATCTAAGGTGCATGCACCCATGCCATCCAAAGTAAATTCCTGCATCAAAATAAAGCAGCTAATTAATCATGTATCAAACACATTAAATTCAGCAGCAAATGAATGTAAAAATCTACACTTAAAATTCGGTCAACTCATTAATTGTTTGTATGAGTTTATGACATATTTAAGACTCTAAAAATAATTAAAACATAAGTAAAACACTTAATAAATATTTGACCAGAATTAAATTAAATTAATTAACTTAACTACTTTAACTAACGACAAATTAAATACTTATTCCAGCAAAATAAATGCAAACTAAAATGAGCTTCAGATGAGCTGAATGAGCTAAGAATGAGCTCGTTGAGCTAAATTTGAGCTGAGTGAGCTTGAAGTAGAGTGCACGGATTGCTCGTCTTGCTGGTCCAAGAGCTTTCAAGTAGACCAGCCACGGATTCACCCCAAACCCGATCAACAAATGCTAAAATTGCATCTTTGAACTTTTTAGCCCTAGCTCGAGTAATAGGTCTTTGGGCAGCTCGAGAGAAGTGTCGTTAGCACTTGATAGCTCTTGGGTCTCGATTGCATCATTCCCTCCCTCTTCGAGGTGATTTGTCCCCAAATCGCTACCTGCATCAAATGGAGATAAATCAGCCACATTAAAACTTGTGCTAATGTTATAATCACCAGGAAGATCAAGCTTGTAGGAATTTTCATTAATTCGTTCCAACACTTGAAAGGGACCGTCTCCTCTTGGTAATAGCTTTGACCTTCGTTGGGCCGGGAATCGTTCCTTCCTTATATGGACCCAAACCCAATCTCTGGGTTCGAACACTATTTGCTTTCTTCCTTTATTTGTAGCTCGCATATATTGTTCGGTTCGAGCTTCAATATTGGCCTTCACCTTTTGGTAAAGTTGCTTCACATAATTAGCTTTTCACTTAGCATCGGCATGTACGAGCTGGTCATTAGGCAAGGGAAGCAAATCCAGCGGGGTTAGAGGATTAAACCCGTAAACAATCTAAAACGGAGAGTGTTTAGTGGCAGAATGGACGGATCTATTGTAAGCGAATTCCACATGAGGTAGGCACTCCTCCCATGATTTGAGATTCTTTCGAATAATAGCTCGCAATAAGGTGGATAACACGCAGTTCACAACCTTCGTTTGGCCATCCGTTTCGGGATGACAGGTTGTAGAAAACAATAGCTTCGTTCCTAATTTTCCCCATAATGACCTCCAAAAATGACTTAAGAACTTCGTGTCTCAATCGGATACGATTGTTTTCGGAATTCCATGAAGTCGTACAACCTCCCTAAAAAACAAATTGGCAATATGAATAGCATCGTCAGTTTTAGAGCAAGCTATGAAATGTGACATTTTGGAAAATCTATCTACGACAACAAAGATAGAATCCTTCCCCGTTTTAGTTCTTGGAAGACCTATGACAAAATCCATAGAAAGTCGACCCATGATGCGTTAGATATGGGCAATGGTTTGTAGAGTCCATGTGGATTAATTTTGGACTTGGCCTTCTTGCAGGTGATACATTGGCTACAAACACACTCAACATCTTTTCTCATTCTAGGCCAAAAGAAATGTTCATGGAGGGTTGACAACGTCTTGGCCACCCCGAAATGGCCTATGAGTCCACCACCATATGCCTCAATCACCAACAATTTCTGTATTGAGCTTCGAGGAACACAAACCTTGCCTTCACGAAAAAGAAATCCGTCAAACCTGAAATACTTATCAACAGCTTTGTTTTCACAAGATTTGTAAATAGCACCAAAATCAGCATCATCAACATACATTTCCTTTAAAAAGGTAAATCCGAGCAACTTTGAATCCAGATGTGATAACAAGGTATATCGACGAGATAATGCGTCAGCCACAATATTTTCCTTACCTTTCTTGTATTTGATGATATAAGGAAAAGATTCTAAATACTCTACCCATTTGGCGTGTCGTTTGTTCAGTTTTGCTTGACCCTTGATATGTTTTAATGCCTCATGATCCGAGTGGATTACAAGCTCTTTTGGCCATAAATAGTGCTGCCAAGTCTCGAGAGCTTGAATTAGAGCGTACATTTCCTTGTCGTACATCGGATAGTTAAGAACGGCTCCATTTAACTTCTCACTAAAATAAGCCACGTGCCTTCCATCTTGCTTTAGAACGGCTCCAATTCCAACACTTGAGGCATCAAATTCAACTTCAAACATTTTAGTAAAGTCAGGCAACACAAGCAATGGGGCGTTAGTTAAACAAGATTTAATAGCAATAAAAGATTTTTCTTGTTCTTCATTCCAATAAAAGGAGAAGATTTTTTAATCACGCTAGTTAGAGGTGCTGCCAACGTGCTAAAATTTGGAACGAATCGCCGATAGAAGCTTGCCAATCCGTGGAAGCTCCTCACTTGGCTGATGCTTGTGGGTCTAGGCCATTCTTTAATTACTTTCACCTTGTCTTGGTCAACCTCCAGTCCCTCCGAGCTGACCACGAAACCTAAGAAAATAACCTTGTTAGTTCAAAAGGTACATTTCTTAAGATTAGCATACAAAGATTCTTTTCGAAGCACATCCAAAATAGATTTTAAATGCAGCAAATGATTACCTAAAGATTTGCTATAAACAAGTATGTCATCAAAATAAACAACACAAAATTTTCCCATAAAGGAACAAAGGACATGATTCATCAATCGCATGAATGTGCTGGATGCATTGGTGAGTCCGAATGGCATGACCAGCCACTCGTATAGTCCATGTTTCGTCTTAAAGGCAGTTTTCCACTCGTCCCCTTCACGCATTCGGATTTGGTGGTATCCGCTCTTGAGATCAATTTTTGAAAATAATTGTGCACCACTAAATTCATCTAGCATGTCATCTAGTCGTGGCATCGGGTGTCGGTATTTGATAGTTATCTTATTCACCACATGACAATCTACGCACATACGCCATGTTCCGTCCTTCTTTGGCACCAATAATACCGGTACGGCGCAAGGGCTGAGGCTTTCTCGTATATATCCCTTCTCCATAAGTTCATTAACTTGTTTTTGCAATTCTTTGGTCTCTTTGGGATTAGTACGATAAGCTGGACGATTTGGAATAGACGCTCCAGGAATGAAGTCAATTTGGTGTTCTATTCCTCGAATGGGTGGCAACCCACTAGGAATGTCTTCTGGAAATACGTCCTCGAATTCTTACAAAAGAGAAACAATCGAAGAGGGCAGATTTGGATCCAATTCGTTAGTATTCAAAAAAGTTTCCTTGTACATAAGTACAAGAACTGATTGCTTCATCAAGTAAGATCTCCTAAAATCACTCTCTTTTGCATAAACACTCATCTTTTTTTTGTTCTTTTTCTTCTCTCTTTTTCTGTTCACTCGATTTATTTTTTTCTCTCACACCTTTCAATTGTTTTTCTTTTTTCTTCTCAATGTGTTTTTTACTTTCTTTCTCATTCTTTTCCTTTTGTACATCCTCTCTAGATTTTTCAACAGAATCTCTGAGTTTCAATTGATCTTCATAAACTTGCCTAGGAGTCATTGGAACTAATGTTACATATTTCCCATCAAATTTGAAAGTGTAGCGGTTCGTGAAACCATCATGAATGACTTTACAATCGAATTGCCATGGACGACCCAATAACATATGACCAGCGTGCATGGGTACCACATCGCATTGAACCTCATCGTGATATTTTCCAATAGAAAAAGGTACCAAAACTTGCTTAGTTACCTTCAATTCCCCTCTGTCATTAAGCCATTGAAGCTTGTAAGGTTGAGGGTGCTTAGTTGTTAGCAAGCCGAGTTTTTCAACCATTAAGGTGTTGGCCACATTCGTACAACTCCCGCCATCCACGATCAAACTACACACCTTGCCTTGAGCATGGCAACGTGCATGAAAAATGTTCTCCCTTTGCTATTCGTTTTCAACACTTTGAAGACCAAGGCTTCTTTTAATGACGAGGATTTCGCCATCAACAGCGTATTCAAGTTCGTCTTCCTCTTCAGCAGTTTCATCGGGTTCTTCATCATTTTCTTCCTCTGATTTAATTTCGCCATTAGCCTGTACAATCATGTTGCTTCAGTTAGGGCATTGGCTCGCAATACGGCCCCTCCCTAAACACTTGACCATGTTATTTCTCTTGATCGGCTCGGTAAGGCAACTTCTTTGCCTTTGCTGGTTTCACCAATGGGTTTATTCACCTTAGTAGACAAAGGCTGGTCCTTAGCGCGGTTGGAAAAGTCTATCTTGCCCATGCCTTGGTTCCACCTTTGAGAGTTGTTGGTGCTAGGAAAAGTTCGACTAGAGCTTTTTCTCTTCAATTACTTTTCACCTTTGATGGCAACATGCACCATATCAACAACTTCGACATAATGTTGAAGTTCTACCACGTTAGCTATATCTCGGTTAAGACCGGCTAAGAATCGGGCCATGGTTGCTCCACGATCTTCTTCCACGTCCGCACGTATCATGGCGATATCTATTTCTTTAAAATAATCCTCCACACTTCGATTTCCTTGCGTAAGATTCTACAATTTTTGATAAAGTTCACGATGATAATAAGAAGGTATAAATCTCTTACGCATTACGGCTTTCATTTCGGCCCAAGTAGAGATTGGCCGCTCTCCGTTCCTTCTCCGACTCGTAGTAATCTGATCCCACCATATCATCGCATAGTTTGAAAACTCAATTGCTACCAATTTCACCTTTTTTCTCTCCGAGTAGTTGTGACACTCGAAGACCAACTCAATTTTCTTCTCACATTCTAGGTAGGCTTCTGGATCGGATTTCCCTTGAAATGGGGGAATGGATAGCTTAATATTCTTTAAATCATCATCAATTTGATCTCGTTCCCTAGGACCTCTATTCCTTTGACCTCATTGTCTCTCGCTTTAATTCGACGCTTGGTCACTTTCCACCTCGCTTGGCTCGTAAAGATCATCTTCAAGGAGTCTTGCTCGCCCTCGCTCTTGTCTTGGACCTTGAGGGGTTCCTTTTCGTTGTTCCCTTCCTTCTACTCGATCTAGCCTTTCATTGATAGATTCATGGTTATTTCAAAGCATTCGTTGAAATTCTCTTAAGAGGGCTTGTTGGCCTAAATCGGGAACTCCTCCCCCTCCAGGTACAACATTTCTTACCGGTTGCCTTTCGGGTCTTTCCGCCATGTTTCACTCGGGACTTTGTGACATAGTAAGAATTCCTCACCACAAATATTCACGATCACTCAAAAAAGAAAGAAAGAACGACACTCACACTCGTGTTTACACTCTTTTGGCTTTTACCTCCTCTCAGATGTGCTCATACACTCGTGCCTTTTTCCTTTCATTTTTTCTCTTGTAATTTTTTATAAGACTCGGTATGGCTTAATCTTTAGTTTAGAGGGTCGGTTTCAAAGGGTTACAAAGGAAGGTAGATGTATTGGATATGGGTAGGCTTGAAAGAAAAGAAGAATGAGATTTAGGTGTGGCGTGAAGGATGAATAAAATTTTGAATAGATTTTGTTGATCGGGAAATCAACCAACGTACACTTTTTCCAAGATCTTTTTTTTAACTTTGTATATAGTTTTTTTTCAATATACTCAAAATAAACAAGCTAATTTCAATACAATACTTTGAATTTTAGAATTTTTTTTTCGAATTTTTTTTTACAAACTCACGCTAGACTTGTTCTGAACGACCAAACTCCTCGTTTTAAGGTAACTCTAATACCAACTGATGCGAACCAGCCTCGGATGAATGAGTTGAGTCTCTTTTGTTGCCCAATCGTCTAACGAAGAAGTTTCGTTCGTCTTGAGTCAAAAGAAAATATTCGTTTAATGAAGATGTCTATGGTTCAATTAAGGTTCAAAGGAAATGGTTTATGTAATTTTTTCTGGCTAAGAAAGAAAGGAAAAC
This sequence comes from Gossypium hirsutum, assembly GCF_007990345.1. Taxonomy (NCBI): domain Eukaryota; kingdom Viridiplantae; phylum Streptophyta; class Magnoliopsida; order Malvales; family Malvaceae; genus Gossypium; species Gossypium hirsutum. The sequence goes on from NC_053447.1 coordinate 42,334,779, forward strand.
GTTAAAAGGGTATGGAATTTTGGTTTAATGGGAAATGGATAGATTGGCTTAAAAATAAGAAAGAACCAACACTAAGGGTAAGTGTTGACCCGAATCTTATATGTTCTTAAGATGAAAGATGGATGATGTTAAAAGACCTCGACCCATTATCTATCAAAGATAGGAACCTTGGTAAAGTTGAACGCCACACTTTGGTTGAAAGTGATAAGTTCGGTTCTGCAAAGAGCAGGTTGACGCCACTAACTAAAAGATAAGCCAACGGAGTCTTTGGACGAAATTGAGAGAAGAAAATTCTCACAAAAATATTCAATATATTATAAAATTGGTAAAAAGTCCTTTTACAAATTAACAAGCAAATATTTATAGTTCTTCATAGGCTAGTCGAATAGACAAACTTAGAAGCTAAGAATAAACCAAGAAAATTCCAGAATTAATGCCTTAGAAAGATTCAGCTGAATGGGAGCTCCAATGGGCAGCTTAAGAATTAAGCAAATGAATCTTGTAAAGATGAATGCACCGGTAGACAAATGGCCATGTCTAGATTCGGCCAGGCCTTTAAATGACTCCTTAAATTGGCACTTGTTGGCTGAAAAGTTAGGAGCATTAAAGAGAGTCTTTGAACAGCCAAGCAAGTGTGAAAAGTCGGTTTTGGAGAGTCACTTGTGTGTGAACATTATCAGCTAAATACTCTTTGGTGTGAATGCTTAAAATGAGCTGCATGTAGTTGTTTGGAGAATGACAAATTCGGCTGAACATTCATTTTGAGTGCCATGCATGTTTCGCCCAAATGCATTGAATCTAAGGTGCATGCACCCATGCCATCCAAAGTAAATTCCTGCATTAAAAAAAAGCAGCTAATTAATCATGTATCAAACACATTAAATTCGGCAGCAAATGAATGTAAAAATCTACACTTAAAATTCGGTCAACTCATTAATTGTTTGTATGAGTTTATGACATATTTAAGACTCTAAAAATAATTAAACCATAAGTAAAACACTTAATAAATATTTGACCAGAATTAAATTAACTTAATTAACTTAACTACTTTAACTAACGACAAATTAAATATTTATTCCAGCAAAATAAATGCAAACTAAAATGAGCTTAAGATGAGCTGAATGAGCTAAGAATGAGCACGTTGAGCTAAAGTTCAGCTAAGTGAGCTTGAGGTAGAGTGCACAGATTGCTCGTCTTGCTAGTCCAAGAGCTTTCAAGTAGACCAGCCAGGGATTCACCCCAAACTCGATCAACCAAAGCTATAATTGCATCTTTGAACTTCTTAGCCCTAGCTCGAGTAGTAGGTCCTTTAGGCAGCTCGAGAGAAGTGTCATTAACACTTGATAGCTTTTGGGTCTCGATTGCATCAATGACTTGGATTGCACCTCCGAGCAGAAATTAAAGGGTGCAGTCTCGCTGCTGCATGATGAGGCTTACCAGTGGTGGATTACTGTTAAGGAGGGCACTCAGCCCGAACATCTGACCTGTGAGTTCTTTAAGATCGCCTTCCAGGGGAAGTATGTGGGAGCTAGTTATGTGGAGGCCCGTAGGAGGGAGTTCCTGAATCTAATATAAGGAGATCAATCAGTGGCCGTGTATGAGGCCGAATTCCTGTGACTGAGACACTATGCGCGAGGTATGGCGGCGACTGAGTATGAGCGTTGTGTCCACTTTGAGGATGGCCTCAGAGAGAATTTGAGAGTCCTGATAGCTTCGCAGAGGGGCCGTGATTTTTCTTTACTGGTTGAGAATGCGAAGATCACTGAGGAGGTTAAGCACGCTGAACGCCAAAACTACGATAGGGAGAGAGGTAGGAACAAGAGGGATTCAGAGCCTTCGAGTTCTGTGCAGAGGCCTAAGAAATAGGCCAGAGCTAATGAGCCAGTTAGAGTTGGGCCCTTTGTTACTGCTACTGGACTGCAGCCATGGTCGATTATGGTAGACGCCATCAGGACAAGTGTTGGAGAAGGACTGGGTCATGTTTGAGGTGTGGATCATTGGATCATCACATTAGGGAGTGTCCGTTGAGGGTCGATCGGATGCAAGCTTAGGGTACTGGTACTGCACAGCCACAGAGGGTAGAGGAGCAGCCAGCGAGGGGCCGTGGACAGGCCAGAGGTGGTAATGGTATAGATCGTGGGTAGAGAGCACCAGGTAGAGGTGTTGGACAGGCTGAGGCGAGACAGCCGGCCCTAGTTTATGTTGCTCGTCGTCGAGAGGATAGAGATGCTCCAAACGTCATCATAGGTACATTCTTTATTCTTAATGTACCGTTTATTGCCTTGATTGACATAGGGTCTACTCACTCATACATAGCTAGCAACATATCTAGAAACTTGGGGATTCCGGTTGAGAGTACTTCTAGTGAGGTGACTGTGCTGAGCCCGCTGGGGCAATCTGTTAGAGTTAGCAAATTGTATAGGGATGCTCCTTTAGAGGTTCAAGGGACGGTATTTCTGGCTAATTTGATAGAGATTCTATTTGGGGAATTCGATATGATATTGGGGATAGACTGGTTGGTCAAGCATCGTGTCAGTTTGGACTGTGCAACTAAGAGGGTCGTATTGAGAACTGAGGAGGGCAATGAAGTAGTTATGATTGGGGAATGTCGAAATTACTTGGCTAACGTTATCTCTGCACTAGCAACTGAGAAACTGGTTCGTAAAAGATGTGAGACATATTTGGCCTACGTAAGTGTTTCCGCTTCTAGGGACTCTACTGTGAAGGACATCAGAACTGTGAGGGAATTTTCGAACGTCTTTTCTGAGGAGCTACTGAGTTTACCTTCGAATCAGAAAGTGGAGTTTCGAATTGAGATTTTCCCTGGTACAGCTCCGGTGTCTATCGCTCCCTATCGAATGGCACTGAAAGAGCTTACGGAGCTTAAGGCTCAAATTCGGGAGTTATTGAATCGTGGGTTCATCTGCCCTAGTGTGTCCCTGTGAGGAGCACTGATACTGTTTGTTAAGAAAAAAGATGGATCTATGAGGATGTGTATCGACTACTGACAACTAAATAAGTTGACTATTAAGAACAAGCATCCACTTTCGAGGATTGATGATTTATTTGACCAGTTACGAGGGGCATTTGTGTTATCCAAAATTGACTTGTGTTCTGGGTATCATCAATTAAGGGTTAAAGAGGTTGATGTGCATAAGATGGCATTTAGGACTCGTTATGGTCACTACGAGTTCCTAGTGATACCATTTGGACTGACTAATGCACCGGCAGCTTTCATAGATCTGATGAACCGAGTGTTTCAGCCCTACTTGGATTGGTTTGTAGTGGTGTTCATTGATGACATATTGGTTTATTCGAGGATTGAGGATGAGCATGATGATCACCTTAGGATTGTTCTTCAGATTTTGAGGGGAAAATAGCTCTATGCTAAGTTTAGCAAGTGCGAGTTCTGGTTACGTGAAGTAACATTTTTGGGTCGTGTGGTGTCTGCTGAGGGAATTCGAGTCGATCCTTGAAAAATTAAGGCTGTATAGGACTGGAAGCAGCCTAAGAATGTGTCTGAGATCCACAGGATTTTGGGGCTAGCAGGTTATTACCGACGATTTGTGGAAGGATTTTCGCTGATCGCAGTACCCTTGACTAAGCTACTACGTAAAGGTGTACCATTTGACTAAACTAATGTGCAGCAAGAGAGCTTTGAGAAGCTTAAGACTGTACTGACTCAGGTTCTTATTTTGGTACAGCCTGAACCTAGAATGGAGTTTACGGTTTATAGTGATGCATCATATATCGGTTTGGGATGTGTGTTGATGCAGAATGGTAAGGTGGTTGCATATGCGTCTCGTCATCTTAAGACACACGATTTGGAGTTGGCTACTGTAGCCTTTGCATTGAAAATCTAGAGGCATTATCTGTATGGTGAAAAGTGTATTATCTACACTGATCACAAAAGCCTCAAGTATGTCCTTACTCAGAAGGAGCTGAATCTAAGGCAGCAAAGATGGGTTGAGCTACTTAAGGATTACAACTGTACCATTGAGTACCATCCTGGCAAGGCCAATGTGGTGGCTGATACATTGAGCCTTAGGGCTATAACCGATCTGAGAGTGATGTTCGCTCGACTTAGCCTATTCAACGATGGAAGTCTATTGGCAGAACTTCAGGTCAAACCGACATAGATTAAACAGATTCGAGGTAAAAAGTTGGGGGATAAGTCTCTCAGGTTGTGTTTTCGTCAGGTTGAGAATGGTTGCACTACTGACTTTGGGATAAACAGTGATGGGGTACTTTGTTTCCGCGGTCGGATTTGTGTACCGAATGATGAGGATTTAAGGTAGTCAATTCTGAGAGAGACGCATGGTAGTCTCTATGCTATGCATCCCGGTAGGAACAAGATGTACCGAGATATTCAGGAATGGTACTGGTGGCCAGGGTTGAAGCGTGAGGTTACTGACTTCGTTGCTCGCTGTTTGACTTGTCAGCAGGTTAAGGCTAAGCATCAGTTACCTTCGGGTTTGCTACAGCCGGTTAAGATGCCGTTATGGAAATGGGAGCGAGTAACGATGGAATTTGTTAGTGAGTTGCCTCTAACACCCACTAAGAAGGATTCTATCTGGGTTATTGTGGATCGATTTACCAAGTCTGCTCACTTCATCCCGGTAAGGACAGACATTTCTCTTCAGACATTTCACTACATGGGCGTGTGAGCCCATTTTTTTTGAAAAGTTCTGTAAGGTTACACGGGTTGACCAAGTCGATTGTGGACCTACTGTAGGGTCGGTAAGCTTTACTTAGACCCCTATATGTGTGATCTGTCTGTCTGATTTCTATACCGAGCATGAATTATGATATCTGAATGTATATACTATTAATTGCTTAATGGCATGACATATTTTGTATGTTGCATTGTATTGGGGTGGGTTGATGATATTTGGAGGAAGTGTCTAAAAGGCTATTAAGCCTGTTATCTAGCAGCTCAGCAGCAACCTTCTGATTATGTACCGTATTTTGGTACAACATGGAGTGTAGGGATGGGTGGGTTGATTTAATCCCCACATGGTGTGTAGGGTTGGACGGCGATGGTGTGTAGAGGCTGGTGGGTAGGATTTTGATTTACTGTATCTGATATGGGCAAGGCCCTAATGTATTTCTGAGACTGTGTCCGAACGGGCTAAAGCCCAAACTGATTCTGTGATGTGCACGGGCCCTAGACTGTATCTAACTAAATTTTGTTGATTATCTGTATGCATGTTTTCTGCGGGGATTGCACATTGAGTTTGCAAAAATTCACCCTTTCTCTTTTTAATCTGTACAGGTAATCTCCAGACTTGACGGTTCGGTGCAGCGGAGGACTCGGCGGTGGCCACACGTAAATTTTAGATTGCTTTCCATTAATGCCTAGAATTTATTACTTATTTGGGGTTTTTGATGTATCTTCTGGACTATGGACTGGTTGGCTTTAAATTTGAGACTTTATACTGTTTTTTATGGATTTTTTTAAACTGCAACTCCACAAAACACGATTTTTTTCTAAAAACTAAGTTTTTTCGTAAATAGAAACGATTTTTCCTAAATTAATTGGTTACAAAAGCTTCCGCTAAGAGACAAGTTTTAAAGCAAATCAACTAGTTTTCTTTTCGAATTAAATAAAAGCTAACTTACTGTAACGGTTTTTAAACTCGACAATCTTGTCTTCAAATCCATTTCCATGTGACATCGCTAAATTCAACCATAACGTCTAGGCCGGGTTTGGGGTGTTACAAGAGTTGCAATGCCCCAAAATTTGTATACGGGATTTGTTAAATATTTTCATATAATTTAGTACTAGCTTTATTAGTTAAAGGCGTGGGGTGTGTGTGGTGGGTCTGGGGTTCGAGTCCCATCGTGAGCGGTATGACAATAATTTTTTATGTGTGTGTAGTTCAAGTAGTTAAGTTTTAAGTAAATTCAAATATTTTAAATAAAAACTATTGAGAGTAGTGGATTAGTGGGTTTGTTAGAGATTTATTAGGTTGTAGGTAGTATGAGAGCTGTGGGGGTTTTAAATTAGTTATTTGCATTTAATTTTCTTTTTTTTTATGTCAAGTCAAATTGTTTTACTTATTTTCCAATTCCTTTCTAAATTATTTTGATTCCCACTATAACAGCCCGATTTAGGGCCTAGTCAGAACAGTGATTTCGGGAACACAAATCCGATGAGAAAAAATTTTATTATCATTATAGTTTTATGGCCTACAATTTCACGAAAATATTTTGTGAAAACTTCGTTAGAAAATTTTGACGTTTGGGCACTCAATTTAGTCAAAAGGACTAAATTGTAAAAAGTACAAAAGTTGAGTTCTACATGTTAGAGGTGTCCAATTTTTATGAAATTTTAAATTGGAGGTCCTTAAATGGAATTAGACCATTGGATAAATTTTGGACAAAGATGGACATGAGATAAGTGAAATAGGATTTTTTTTAAGTGAAGGGTATTTTAGTCATTTAGTTATTAAAATGAATTAAAAACAAAATTAAAAGTCAATTTTTGTCCATCTTCAAGCTAGGGCTGAATTTTACAAGGGGGAAGCCGTACTTAGGGTTTTCAAGCTTCCAAGCTCCATAGTAAGTAATCCCAAGCCCCGTTTTTAATGTTCTTTACGTTTTTAAAGTCTTAGTAACTTGATTTAGCTTATTCTAGCAATAATTTAACCTAGGATTCATATTTGAAAAAATACCCATAGCTGAAATGTTTTTATTTTGATGTTTTATGGTAGAATATGAAACTTGTAATTATGTTAAACAACTTTTGCTAAGCGATTTTAAGTGAAAACGAGTAAAATGACATAATCGGTAAAAATACCTAATGTTCATAAGTAAGTGCTAGAGTGGGAATTTGATGTTACCATAGAAGGGAAAACTGTTCAGCATGTTATAAAACATAAGAATAAGGAATGAAATTTAATTTTTGAGTTTTGAAACAAAAGCGCAAATATGTAAAAGTTTAGGGGAAAAAATTGTAATTTTGCCAAAATTTGTGTCTAGGGCTGTTTTGATAAATGTGAATATTAAATAAGTTAAATTTGATATTATCGATCAAGAAGAACGTGGCATCAATCTCAAACGGGGAAAGGAAAAGATTGTAGATTAAACTACAAAAATTTCCATATTTTGCGCCGAGGTAAGTGTTTATGTAAATAATGCATTAATTTTTATTTATGATTTTATGTCCTGATATATTTTATGATCTGTGGACGAAAGATATATTTTATGATATATGTGGTTGAATATCGAATAAAATTTACAAAATAAGGAAGTGTGAGAAATTTTCTCGGTTGAACCTTAGGAATAGAATGGGATACAAGTGGCATGTTATTAAAGACCTATGCAAAATTGTGAATAAAGTGGATCCGGGTGCTGGTCATAAGTTCTACCAGTGGCTGGGTATACCAACATATGTTGCGGATACTTGACAGCTTGTGTGAGCAGCACTAAGTAGTAACGAATGACTGACAGCTTGTGTGAGCAGACCCGTGATGCGAAACTATGATTAATGTGAACTCGGGTGCTGGTCTTAAGTTCTATCAGTGGCTGGGTATGCTGGCATATGTTGCAAATACCTAATAGCTTGTGTGAGCAACACTGAGTAGTAACAAAAGACTGACAGCTTGTGTGAGCAGACCCGTGAAAGTGAATAGCTCGAGAATGAGCTTTTATGTGAAAAATGATGTGAAGTAGCTTTTCCTTCAAGTGAGGCACTTATGTGTAAACTTCTGACGTATCCAATAATATTCCTAAGTGTTCAACCGGAAAATGATTAAGTGTAAAAGAATGTGAATATGTGGTGGGCAATGTGCGCGATATGTGGTCAAAATTGAATGAAGTTGATATGGAACAAGTGTTACAACGATGATTTGTAAATAATTGATGATAAATAGCCATTGGCATGGCTAATTGTGAATATACTTTAGTATTATGTAAGTGTAAGTGAGAATTAATGCAAAGAAAACATGATTGAGTAAAATTAACAATAAAAATTGTATGGACAGCATGCAATGGTATCATTTTGGAAAATCACCAAAAATAGTGTAAAGTGAATTAAATGTTGAATAAAACATTAAATTCAAGCTTATTGAGTCTATTTTCATATGGAAGAAATAGAGTAAGTAAAAGAGTTATAAATTTTGAGATATTTAAATTTTAGTAAGATAGTGTCAGAATGATTTCGAAATCTCCTGTTTCAACTTTGGAAAATCCCTATAAATTGTAAAAAAATAATTATGGTTTGTAATTTACATGAATAAATTCCTCAATGAGTCTATTTTTAAGGAAAGAAACGAGAAAACCATTTCAATTCTGTAATAAGAGATAATTAATTATTAGTGAAGAGAGGTAGAGTTATCGAGCAATGGAATAGGGGAAAATTTAAAGAATAAACTGTAACAATTGGATAAGCCAAAAATTATGAAAATTTTATGGTAACAAGATATATGAGTCTAGTTTCATGTAAAATTTACGGATCTTAATTTGGAGTTTTGTAGTCTTAGATGAAAATAAATTACTGATTGTGACGCAGAAAAACAGCTTGCTGGAATTTGAATGTATAGTGAATTTATCAGTGATTTAAATTATGTATCTATGGAAACATGTTAAAGACTTGTTTATTATTTACGTACTTACTTACTAAGCTATATGCTTACTCCTATCTTTTTTTCCTTGTTTTATAGTGTTACCAGTGAGCTCGGAATTCAGAAATAGTCGGGAACTCCTCTACACTATCCACAACTTTTGGTATTTTGTAATCAATATTTCTAAATTATGGCATGTATAGAAGACTTGATTTTGATGTTATATGTTACAAAGTATTTAGCCTAAATGTTAGTATATGTTATTTGATGAATTATTTTATACAATGCTAATGATGATAGTTAAAATGTTAAGTATGATTTAAATATATTTGAGAATATAAATGTTGGTTGAAACATTGGAATTGGTTGGGTTACGATCTGAGAATTTGCAGGAGAGGTTACATATTTATAAAGGGGATTATGTCAAAATTTTCGTTAAAAAATTCAGTTGGAACGATAACAAGTGTTTGTGTCTAGTAATACCTCATACTCTGTTCCGGCAAGGAACACGGGTAAGGGGTGTTACATTTTAATGGTATCAGAGCTATGGTTTAGTCTGTTCTCAGACTAATATAATATGTGTGAAAGTCTATCTATACATGTCATAAATATATTGTGATAGTGTGATGATTTCTGACAATTTAAATTATGTTTTTATATAGTAAATGGATCCCGACTAAGCTGTAATAGATGATGTAGAGAGTAACACACCGGCTCCCGCGCAAGGGACCGTGCCTAAAGGAAGTAGATCTGAAACACATAGTCCAGGTGATGGGGCTCGAGAAGCCTTCCTTCATATGATGAATAATTGGTATACAGAATTTGTTCGAGCAAATCCGAATGTTCAACCTCCTCCACCCCCTCCTATTCCTTAACCGGTTCTTGTAGCTCCACAGGGTGTTGATTTGGTGAGATTGAGTAAACCTCCAGTTGATAAAATCCAGAAGCAAGGGGTTGAAGATTTCAAGGGTAATATAGATTATGATCCAGAGAAAGCAGAGTTTTGGCTTGAAAATTCTATTCGGGTCTTTGATGAGCTATCTTGTACCCCCGAAGAATGCTTGAAATGTGCTATATCTTTACTGAAGGATTCAACGTATCGTTGGTGGAGAACATTGGTATCCATGGTTCCAAAGGAAATGGTTACATGGGATTTCTTCCAAGAGAAATTCAAAAAGAAATACATAAGCCAACGGTTTTTTGATCAAAAATGCAAAGAGTTTCTCGAATTAAAACAGGGTCGAATGTCAGTACCAGAATATGAAAGAGAGTTTGTTAAACTCAGTAAATATGCTCAAGAATGTGTCCACAGAGGCTATCATGTGCAGAAGGTTTGAAGATGGGTTAAACGAGGATATTAAACTATTAGTTGGGATTTTAGAATTGAAAGAATTTCTTGTACTAGTTGATAGAGCTTGCAAGGCTGAAGAATTGAATAAAGAAAAGAGAAAAGCTGTGATTGAGGCCCGAGATGCAAGAAAGAGATCAATGAGTAAGTCATTTCAAACTCAGTCAAAGAAACCCAAAGAGATGAATCCTCGATTGACTGTTTCAGCTAGATATTTTCATCGAGACCGTGGGAGATCATATTCGGATTCTAAAACTCAAGCTACCTCGATGGCTAGTGTGGGAAATGTTAAACCAAATAGACCTGAATGTCAACATTGTGGCAGACAACACCCCAGCGAGTGTTATATGGTTAGCTGTGCTTGTTTTAGGTGTGGTTCTCAAAAGCATTATATTAAAGATTGTCCTGAGAGGGTTGGGGAAGAGAAATTTCAGAGTGCTAAACCGGGCAATACGATCAGCAAAGGTAAGCCATCAAGAAATGCCGAAAGTGGAGCTAGCAGTAAAGGTGTAGCAAAAGATTCAGCTATGAGGCCAGAAATTAGAGCACCTGCTAGAGCTTTTGCCATACGTGCTCGTGAGGAGGCATTATCCCCAGATGCGATTACTGGTATATTTTCTCTTTATAATACTGATGTTATTGCATTGATTGATCTCGGGTTTACTCATTCCTATGTTTTTGTGAATTTAGTAACTAATAAGAGTTTGCCTGTTGAATTTACCGAGTTTGCGATTAAAGTGTCAAATCCTTTAGACAAATATGTGTTGGTTGATAAAGTTTGCAAGAATTGCCCTTTGGTGATTCAAGGTCATTGTTTTCCAGCTAACCTGATGTTGTTACCATTTGATGAGTTCAATGTTATTTTGGGGATGGATTGGTTGACATCACATAATGCCAAAGTGAATTGTAGATAGAAAATTCTTCAGTTGAAATGTGAAAATGGTGAAATTCTTCGAGTTGAAATAGATGAATCAAATAAATTTCCTAGGGTGATTTCGTTTATGTCAGCTCAGTAATACATGAGAAAAGGGTGTGAAACTTATCTTGCTTATGTGTTAAATATAGAGATATCTGAATCGAAGCTTGAATCAGTACCGATAGTCTGTGAGTTTCCGGATGTATTTCCAGAGGAATTGCCTAGGTTACCTCTGATTAGAGAAGTTGAGTTTGCTATTGATTTGTTACCTGGGACTGCACCAATATCCATTGCTTCGTATAGAATGGCTCCAACTGAATTGAAAGAATTAAAATCTCAGTTACAAGAGTTGACAGATAAGGGATTTGTGAGACCGAGTTTTTCTCCCTAGGGTGCTCTTGTGTTATTTGTGAAAAAAAAGGACGGCTCTATGAGACTTTGTATTGACTATTGTTAGCTTAACAAAGTGACTATAAAGAACAAGTATCATTTGCCGAGAATTGATGATTTGTTTGACAAATTAAAAGGACCAACAGTGTTTTCAAAGATCAATCAGAGATCCAGTTACTATCAGCTGAGAGTTAAAGAGTCAGATGTGCCAAAAACTGCTTTCAGAACGACGTATGGACACTACGAATTTCTAGTGATGCCTTTTGGTTTAACTAATGCTCCGACTATTTTTATGGATTTAATGAATCGAATTTTTCGATCATATTTGGATAAGTTCGTGATGGTGTTTATAGATGTTATTTTGATTTATTCTCGAAATGAATCCGAGCACGCCGAACATTTGAGAACTATATTGCAGACTTTGAGAGAGAAAAAATTGTTTGCTAAATTTAGTAAAAGTGAGTTTTGGCTTCATGAGGTCGGATTCTTGGGACACATAGTTTCAAGTGATAGTATTCGGGTTCATCTGAGCAAAATTTCGACAATCGTTAATTGGGAGCCGCCAAAAAATGTATCCGACGTTAGAAGTTTTCTGGGCTTAGCCGAGTATTATAGACATTTTGTTAAAGGATTCTCGATGATTGCTTCTCCTATGACTAAAAATAATGTTAAGTTTGAGTGGACCGATAAATGTCAGCAAATTTTTTAAATTTGAAAGCATTATTAACTGAAGCGCCAGTTTTAGTGCTGCCTGAGACGGGGAAAGAGTTCATAATTTATAGTGATGTGTCATTAAATGGTCTGGGGTGTGTACTAATGCAAGAGGGCAAAGTAGTAGCTTATGCTTCGAGACAGTTGAAACCACACGAGAAGAATTATCTGACGCATGATTTGTAATTAGCTACTATCATTTTTGCTTTGAAAATTTGGCATCATTATTTGTATGGTGAGAAATGTCAAATCTTTACTGACCATAAAAGTTTGAAGTATCTGATGAATCAAAAGGATTTGAATTTGCGACAACGAAGATGGCTCGAATTAATAAAAGACTATGAGCTAGTGATTGACTATCACCCCGGAAAAGCTAATGTAGTTGCTGATGCCTTGAGCAGAAAATCTTTGTTTGCTTTGAGAACTATGAATACGAGTTTAGCTTTGTCTAAGGATGGTTCAATTTTGGCTGAATTGAAAGCTAGACTGTTATTTTTACAGCAAATTTGTGAAGCTCAGAAGAATGATAGTGAATTACAAGCCAAGAGATCTCAATGTGAATCAGGTTGTGATTTAGATTTTCAAATTAGATCAGATGACTGTCTAATGTTCCGGGATAGGATATGTGTACCGAAAGATGATGAGTTGATTCAGACAATTTTACATAAGGCACACAGTGGTGGTTTATCAGTTCACCTAGGTAGTACGAAAATGTATAATGATTTGAAGAAATCGTATTGGTGGCCGGGCATGAAAAAGGATATTTCTGAATTTGTATCAAAGTGTTTGATTTGCCAACAAGTGAAAACTGAACATCAGGTGCCTTCGGGTCTACTTCAGCCAGTGATGGTCCCCGAGTGGAAGTGGGAGAGAATTACGATGGATTTTGTAACAGGTTTGCCTTTGACCCTTGAAAAGAAAGATGTTATTTGGGTTATTGTTGATAGATTGACAAAATCGGCCAATTTTATATCGGTACGTGTTGATTACTCACTTGATAAATTGTCTGAGTTGTATGTTGTTGAAATTGTAAGATTACACGGAGTACCAATATCTATTATTTCAGATAGAGATCTAAGGTTCACTTCGAGATTCTGGGTACGAGATTGAATTTTAGTACATCATTTCATCCACAAACCGATGGTCAATCCGAAAGAATAATTCAAATTCTTGAAGACATGCTTCGATGTTGTGTTTTAAAGTTTGAAGGTAGTTGGGAAAAATACTTACCTTTGGTTGAATTTGCTTATAACAACAACTATCAGTCAAGTATACAAATGGCACCGTATGAAGCATTATATGGACGCAAGTATAGAACCCCTTTGTATTGGACTGAGCTTAGTGAGAAACGGATTCACGGGGTTAACTTGGTGAGAGAAACTGAAGAAAAAGTGACAGTAATCCGTGATTGTTTGAAAGCTGCTTCAGATCGACAAAAGTCATACGCGGATTTAAAAAGAAAAGAAATCGAGTTTCAAGTGGGTGATAAAGTGTTTCTAAAAGTATCTCCGTGGAAGAAGATTTTGAGATTTGGCCATAAAGGCAAATTGAGTCCACGTTTCATTAGGCCGTATGAGGTCATTGAAAGAATTGGACCCGTGGCTTATCGGTTAGCGTTGCCAGCAAAGTTGGAAAGGATACATAATGAATTTCATGTGTCGATGTTGCGACACTGTCGTTCAGATCCTTCACAAGTAATTTCTCCGACAGAGATTGAAATTCGACCAGATATGACCTATGAGGAGGAATCGATAAAGATCCTAGCTCGGGAAGTCAAACAGTTAAGGAATAAAAGTGTTGTGGCAAAGACATGGAATGGAAAAGGCTACGTGGGAACCGGAAGAAGCAATGAGAAAACAATACTCAAACCTCTTTTCTGGTAAGATTTTCGAGGATGAAAATCCCTATAGGGGGAGAGTTGTAACAACCCGATTTAGGGCCTAGTTGGAACAGTAGTTTTGGGACCACAAATTTGACGATGAAAAATTTTATAATCATTATAGTTTTATGGCCTACAATTTCACGGAAATATTTCGTGAAAATTTCATTCGAAAATTTTGACGTTTGGGCACTCAATTTAGTCAAAAAGACTAAATTGTAAAAAGTACAAAAGTTGAGTTCTACATGTTAGAGGTGTCCAATTGTTATGAAATTTTAAATTGGAGGTCCTTAAATGGAAATTAGACCATTGGTTAAATTGTGGACAAAAATGGAAATGAGATAAGTGAAATAGGATTTTTTGAAGTAAAGGGTATTTTAGTCATTTAGTTATTAAAATGAATTAAAAATAAAATTAAAAGCCAATTTTTGTCCATCCTCAAGCTAGGGCCGAATTTTACAAGGGCAGAAGCCATAGTGAGGGTTTTCAAGCTTCCAAGCTCCATAGTAAGTGATCCCAAGCCCCGTTTTTAATGTTCTTTACGTTTTTGGAGTCTTGGTAACTTGATTTAGCTTATTCTAGCAATAATTTAACCTAGGGTTCATATTTGGAAAAATACCCATAGGTGAAATGTGTTTATTTTGATGTTTTGTGGTAGAATCTGAAGCTTGGAATTATGTTAAACAACTTTTACTAAGCGATTTTAAGTGAAAACAAGTAAAACGACATAATCGGTAAAAATACCTAATGTTCATAAGTAAGTGTTAAAGTGGGAATTTGATGTTACCATAGAAGGGAAAAGTGTTCATCATATTATAAAACATAAGAATAAGGAATGAAATTTAATTTCTGAGTTTTGGGACAAAAGTGAAAATACGTAAAATTTAGGGGTAAAATTGTAATTTTTCCAAAATTTGTGTCGAGGGCTGTTTTGATAAATGTGAATATTAAATAAGTTAAATTTGATATTATAGATCAAGAAGAATGTGGAATGAATCTCAAACAGGGAAAGGAAAAGATTTTAGATTAAACTGCAAAAATTTCTATATTTTGTGCCGGGGTAAGTTTTTATGTAAATAATGCATTAATTTTTATTTATGATTTTATGTCCTGATATATTTTATGATCTGTGGATGAAAGATATATTTTATGATATATGTGGTTGAATATCGAATAAAATTTACAAAATAAGGAAGTGTGAGAAATTTTCTCGGTTGAACCTTAGGAATAGAATGGGATACAAGTGGCTTGTCATTAAAGACCTATGTGAAATTGTGAATAAAGTGGATCCGGGTGCTGGTCATAACTTCTACCAGTGGCTGGGTATACCGGCATATGTTGCGGATACCTGACAGCTTGTGTGAGCAGCACTGAGTAGTAACGAATGACTGACAGCTTGTGTAAACAGGCCCGTGATGCGAAACTGTGATTAATGTGAACTCGGTGTTGGCCTTAAGTTCTATCAATGGCTGGGTATGCCGGCATATGTTGCGGATACCTGACAGCTTGTGTGAGCAACACTGAGTAGTAACAAAAGACTAACAGCTCGTGTGAGCAGTCCCGTGAAAGTGAATAACTCGAGAACGAGATTTATGTGAAAATGATGTGAAGTAGCTTTTGCTACAAGTGAGGCACTTATGTGTAAACTTCTGACATATCCAATAATATTTTCCTAAGTGTTCAACCGGAAAATGATTAAGTGTAAAAGAATGTGAATATGTGGTGGGCAATGTGCACGAGATGTGGTCAAAATTGAATGAAGTTGATATGGAACAAGTGTTACAACGAAGATTTGTGAATAATTGATGATAAATAGCTATTGGCATGGCTAATTATGAATATGCTTTAGTGTTATGTGAGTGTAAGTCAGAATTAATGCAAAGAAAACATGATTGAGTAAAATTAACAATAAAAATTGTATGGACAGCATGCAATGGTATCAATTTGGAAAATCACAAAAAATAGTGGAAAGTGAATTAAATGTTGAATAAAATATTAAATTAAATATTATTGAGTCTATTTTCATATGGAAGAAATAGAGTAAGTAAAAGAGTTATAAATTTTGAGATATTTAAATTTTAGTAAGATAGAGTCAGAATGATTTTGAAATCCCCTGTTTCAACTTTGGAAGCTCACTATGAATTGTAGAAAAATAATTATGGTTTGTAATTTACATTATTAAATTTCTCAATGAGTCTATTTTTAATGGAAGCAAACTAGAAAACCATTTGAATTATGTACTAAGAGATAATTAATTTTTAGTGAAGAGATGCCAGAGTTGTCGAGCAGTGGAACAAGGGATAATTTAAAGAATAAACTGTACCAATTGGATAAACCAAAAATTCTAAAAATTATGGTAAAAAATATATGAGTCTAGTTTCAGGGAAAATTTATAGATCTTAATTTGGAGTTTCGTATCCTTAGATAAAAATAAATTAGTGACTGTGATGCGGAAAAACAGCTTGCTGGAATTTGAATGTATAGTGAATTTATAAGTAATTTAAATTATGTATCTATGGAAACATGTTAAAGACTTGTTTATTGTTTACTTACTTACTTACTAAGCTATATGCTTACTCCTCTTTCATTTTCCTTGTTTTATAGTGTTACCAGTCAGCTTGGAATTCGGAAATAGTCGGGAACTCATCTACACAATCCATAACTTTTTGTATTTTGTAATCAATATTTCTAAATTATGGCATGTATAGAAGACTTGATTTTGATGTTATATGTTACAAAGTATTTAGCCTAAATGTTAGTATATGTTATTTGATAAATTATTTTATACAATGCTAATGATGATAGTTAAAATGTTAAGTATGATTTAAATATATTTGAGAATATAAATGTTGGTTGAAACATTGGAATTGGCTGGGTTACGATCTGAAAATTTGCAGGTGAGGTTACATATTTATAAAGGGGATTATGTCAAAAATTTCATTAAAAAAATACAGTTGGAACGATAACAAGTGTTTGTGTCTAGTAATACCTCATACTCTGTTCTAATGAGGAACACGGGTAAGGGGTGTTACACCCACGTCTTTTTCTACCTTTGCTATTCTTTTTTTTCCTTTTTTCCTTTCTTTATTTTGTTTTTTTTTTGTTCATCATTTCTTGCGCCACCTCTTGCCATTTTGTTTCTATTCCTTTTGTTCTTTTATTCCATCGGTTGTTGGTGCCTGTGTGTTTGCGCCTTCAATTGCGTTCTTATGGGTGCCTATCGATTCTCTCTCTCTCGTGCAATAGTGTTCTTTTTTTTTCAGGTATTTGTGAGTAAGTTTTGTAGAGTTTATAAGGGTTTTTGGTTAATGTTTTATTACCCTTTCGAAGCTTGGGTTAACTTTGTGTAACATTCACTGTTAGGTGTTAATCAAGAAGATTAAAATTTCCCTCCTACAAGTGGGTTGTTTTAGGGGCTACTGTGAACGTGGCTAAGTTTTCAAGCATTTATATGTTCAATTTTAGTCGGAATTGCTCATGTTTGTGTTTTAGCCAAGTGAGTGGCTTGGTGAGAATTGAGGAATTGGGGACTGATTTTGGGCGATTTATTTTTGTTTTTAAGTATTCGCTATCTTGTAGTTGCGTTCACTTCACAATCGAACCAGGTGTGTAACGAGAAACCCAAAAAATAGAGAATGGTGAAAGTCAAAATTAGGCACTGTCAATGCCACACGGTCGTGTGTTAAGCTGTGTGCGATACACGGTCTGTGCTATTTTGTGCCGTGTGGACCACACGGGCGTGTGGGCCCAAAATTCAAAATTTTTCTCTAGGACCGTACATGTCATCTCGATCGACTGTGGGCCTTTCGTGGGGTTGATATGTTATTAAATGTTCTATAAAACATGAAATTTTGTCATCTATTATTATAAGATTCTAACGTCTGCAAGTGTATTTCAACAGCCATATGATAATTAAATTTGAGATTAATGTTATATACGTATATGATTTGTACCTGGAATGTTATGCATGTTTCTACACTGTATGTATCTGATTCTAGGGTGGAATTTATTATGTGGAGGAAGTGTTTCTGTGAGAGGCGAGATCTCACCCATTATACTGGCAGTATAGCTGCAAATAATCTGAAAAGTGTCATTCCAACACTAAGTGGTGTGTAGGGTTGAATGAGTATTTAATACCCTATATGATGTGTAAGGATGGTCAAAGATGGTGTGTAGCGGATGGGGTACGATTGTAAATTTGCATATGGTTTTGATTATGTATAAGATATACGTCTATATCTGCTCTGTTATATAATAAATTTGAAATTAAATCTACAATTTTTTTTTCTTTAAAGTTACACATTGAGTTACGATAACTCTCTCCCTATTTGTCTGTCACTTTTAGGTAACCCTCAAACTTAGGCGGGTTGGTGCGACGGGAGCTCAGTCTAAAAACTTTGTATTTATAATAATTATTTTAATTTGGGCTTTTAAGTGTTCTGTAAATTTTGGACTTTTTGGATTGTTTTGCTTTTGAACGGTATTATATGTTTTTCGTATTAAGTTGTTTAAAAGATTGCTTTCTGCAAAAACAACGGGTTTCAATTAGTAATCTGTGTTTTCAAAATACATTTTCCTAAGTGGTTTCGCTGCAAAGTAATTGATTTTTAGAAAACGTAATTGAACATGGTTTCAACTAAAAAGCTAACTAAGAATAATTTCTACTAAATTGGAGTTTCTTTAGTAGCAGAAATTGTGTTGTTTTTCAATGTTTTTGGAAAGCTAAATTTTCAACCATTTTATGTAACCACTTCAGATTCGGTCATAACGTCTAAGCTGAGTTTTGGGTGTTACAGGTTAAACCTTGTCCTTAAAGCTTATAAAATTAGTGAATTTGAGAAAATCTTTAGTAGTGGAAAGCTAAGTTAGTGGAGTAGGTAATTGGGGTCGAACCACTCTAAATTATTGTATTCAATTTTCTATTCTTTCTTTCCAGCATCCACAAATTTTTTAAAAGCCAATTCACCAAATCTTAGCAGTTTCAGTTTGATTATTTGAGTTAACAAATATTTTCTTTTAATGATTTTTAACTGTTAAAATTTTAAAATTGTCTATCCATATATAATTGATTCGATTTACAATAAAATATTTTTTAGTTCTTTTTTCAATAAAATATTGGAGAATAAAATTTAGAAAAGAATTAATTAAATATAATAGATAAAAAAAGCATCTCCAAAAAATAATTATCATTATTTCAAAAAAAATATCATCTTGTAGAAACAATCAACCGTAACATATAAATCAAACTCAATTTTTATAAATTTAAAATTTATTGATTAATACAAACTATGAGATTTACATAAAAAAATATAAAGCAAGTCAAATAAAATTCAAAATAACCAGAAATAAAAAATATTATTAAAACATTATATTAAAAAATAGAAAATAAAACGAAAGTGATGTAAAATTCATGTCCAAGCATGAGAGACTACAATAAAACAGGTTTTTAGCGGCGATTTTTTGGCCCTGTAGCGGCTTTTATAAGCGATGCTAAAATGATGAGAGCCGCAAAAAATGCCGCTATAGATCACGCTGCTAAATTTTGCAGCATTAATATGGGAAAACGCTACTATAGAACATGATCTTTAGCGACGCTTCTTATAAAAACGCCGCTAAAGAACATGATCTTTAGAGGTGCTTTTCCTACAAACGCCGCTAAAGAACATGATCTTTAGTAGCATTTTTAGTAAAAGCGCCGCTAAAGATCATGTTCTATAGCAGCATTTGTAGTAAAACTGCTACTAAAGATCATGTTCTTTAGCGGCGTTTGTAGGAAAAGCTCCGCTAAAGATCATGTTCTTTAGCGGCGTTTGTAGTAAAAGTGTCGCTAAAGATTATGTTTTATAGCGGTGTTTGTGAGAAAATGCCACTAACTTTAGCAGATTTTACCAACCCATATTATTTCATATAAAACCTGAATTTTCAACATATTTTCCCGTAACATCAATTCCAACTAAAAACTTCAAATCTAAATGTTAGTAGAAAGTAATTAATATTTGACACAATTAATAAATTCAAAATATCTCGTCATCAGCTACACAAGCAAAACTTTTCGACCCAGCTATGTGCGTGAATTTTTGTTTTTGCCTACTTGTAGTTCCAACTCGCTCACGATCCTATATTATGAAATTATTATTACGTATATAATAAATACTATAAACCGGAATAATTATAAGAGTTTGGAAGTACGTAATACCTCTCATTTCTTTAAATTTTAAAATCTAACTGCATCTTCCCATTGGTACCTCAGCATTCCTGGCGGGACATTTCGCAATTTCTCTTTGAGGATTATATTTTTCTTAAAATATTCCTTCTTTAAAGTACTTTTATGGTCTCTCTATTTCTTTCCTAATGCTTTCTTCACATAATTATCCGATACCTCTAAAGTAAATATACATGAAACTTAAACCAAAGTATTATAAATTACATTCACGTTATTACCTTAATATTATCGAGAGCGTGGTTTTTGTTACTATCAAACGTATGATGCCATGACTCGTAGTTGATTGGCAACAGATTGGCATTTTGTGCTATAATGCCCAAGTATCCTGCTAAAGGTCGAGCTTCTGATCCAATAGGCTGACCCTGACTGTTTCTAGATACTTTAACACGCTCCACAGAATTTAGATCGTATAAATCTTTTAATAGCGTATGTCTTCGAGTTTTGCGCCTCCCACCACTTTCAACTAAAAAATGGTATATGATAATATAATATTTTGAAACAAAAATCAATAATAAAAGTCAACATGCATGTAAATTAAAGTTAACATTACTTTGAATTTCTACAGGTTCGTCAACTGTATTTGAAACAGTCGAAGATCCAATAGTAGTTTGTTGATCACTATTTGTGTCTTCCGAATTTGGAGGATTTTGAATAATACTTAGATCTCGCAATCTTCTTCTAGGCATATTATCTGCAATACACATAAAATAGTTGAAATATTAGTAACTAATTACAACAAGATCAATATTTAAATTATAATATTACATATAATTAAAAAATCATAAAATTTTACTACATCATGATTCGTAAATATCTCCATCCACATCCTGGCGAACCCATTCAAATTGTGTACTAGTAATAGGGATAGTTTCATTTAAGTTTTGTTTTGGAAAAGGCAAAGTTTCTGATCTTTCATCGATGTCATCTCTACTTCCATTGCCCATGTCAAACAAGTCTCTAGGGGTGTTACAAAGTACAACGTACCAACCCTCTTCAGTTGGATCTTTCGAGTAAAAAACTTGTTTGACTTGAGAAGAAAATACATACGACTAATCTATCAATTGTTGTACACTGTGAATTAATCGAGAGAAGTTCACCATTGTAAAACCAAATTGATCTTTTCTTAATTCCGCAAGTAGTATTAACATCAGCCCAATCACATCAAAATAAGACAACCTTTTGTTTGCCATAGTAATCCAACTCAATAATGTCCGCAAGGAGTCCGTAATACTCCACATTTCCCTCAACAGGATTACTGTCCCTAGCACTAGCAAAACTTGTAATTGAAGAATTAACAACTATTCCACAATTTTGAGTCCTCCTCAATCTTTCGCGAGATTTTGTATGAAACCTAAATCCATTAATGAGGAAGGTATTATATCTTTTTACAACTCTATTCGGATCTTGAGAAAGCCATTTAACTTCTTCATTGACATCCTTTCCACTCCAAACCTATTGAATTGAAAGTAAATTGATTAATTATAATGTTATACAAAAACATTATTATTTTTCATTGAAAGCTTCAGTTGCATACCATCTGCCCTAACCATTCATGAAATGATTCTGTGAATAACTTATAAATCTCTTAATGTTGTAATCTTCAGGAGCATGAGCGAGATATCAGGACTTGTTTGTACTCACTATGTTAAAAAAGTGGATTACTTGGTTAGAAGATAAACAAATGAAAAAGATGAATATTTATCAAATTCTAAAACTTGCATAATGGTTCAATTGAATCGTGGTGAAAAAGAACATATCGATGTGCTTGTACCCAAGATCTATCATCTAAGTGTGCAATTTCAACTTTACCAATTGATTGTCCATAACTTTGAAATAGATAAGTTTCAGCTAAGTTATGATTAGTGAGCCCAGCATTTCTACTTGGTCTATTCAGTCTTATTTCAACATATTCTAAATATCTAGAGTAGAAAGTCATACATTCCTCTTCTAAGTAACGTTCAGCAATTGATCCTTCTGGATAATGCTTGTTACGACAATAAGACTTTAGTTTGCATAGGAACCTAAACACGATATACAACATTATCAAAAGTTCTAATTAAAGGTATATTCATGAATTAATGAAAACTTTGCAAATAAATTAGCATCTCTTTATAGGATACATCCACTGATAGAAAACTGGTCCACCAAGTTTTGCTTCATGAGGGAGATAGATTAGAAAGTGCACCATAATAGTGAAGAACGAAGGTGGAAAGATCTTTCCAAGTTGGATAAAGTCAAGGCGGCTCGATCTTATACTTTCTCAAGTTCTTCAACAATCAAAACTTTGTCACAAATAACTTTCATTATATTGGATAGTTCAATTATACAATATGTCACCTTTTTTGACATACAACACCGTAAAGCACGTGGCAGTAATTCTTGCATCAAGATGTGATAATCATGTGATTTTAAGAAATACTTCAATCTTTAAGACTCACACATCGAGATATATTTGATGCATACACACTTAGGACCTTTATATCCTTCAACACCGTGCAGAACACTTCTTTTTCTTTCATCGACATTGCAAAAATGGAAGGCGACAACTGAGATTTTCCATTCAAAAGTAATTGGGGATGAAGATCACGTCGAATTCCCATGTCAACTAGATCAAGTCGACTCTTGAAAATTTGAATAGTTAAAGATGCTTTGTACGAGAATGAATACTATAATGAAACTGAGCTGCTTGTAGTCCTCCTCTAGAAATTTGGTCTAAGAGAAGCACAGCATAAAGTTAGGCAAGTAAAAGCTTCACTTCACATATGCTACTTAAAGAATATATATTTCTACATGTTGAATAAGTAGTTTTTCCTCACCTTAATGTCTGACAATCTTAATGGTCCATCTGCTCCAACTTTATTTCTTTGGTCCGTTGACCAACTGTTTGTAGCCTTATTTTACTGATCTTTAGCTGTAAATAGCACTACACCAAAACAGGCTTTTAGCGGGGTTTTTAGTGGCATTTGGACAAAAAACGCCGCTAAAAATCAAGTATTAACGGCGCTTTCTTAAAAGCGTCGCAAAAAATGGGCATTAGCGGCGTTTTTTGAAAAACCGCCGCTAAAAACCTAAGCCCGGCATCGTTTTCGAACTTTTGGGGCTTTTAGCGGCGTTCTTGGGAAAGCACCGCTAATGCTCAGGCTTTTAGCGGCGTTTTTGGGAAAGCGCCGCTAATGCTCAGGCTTTTAGCGGCGTTTTTGAAAAAGCGCCGCTAATGCTCAGGCTTTAGCGGCGTTTTTAAAAAAACGCCGCAAAAATATTTTATCTGTCTATTTACTATTTGATTTGTTTATTTATATTAATTAAAATTCAATTTATTTTTAACAGAATATTTTTTAAAAATGGTTAAATTTGAAATAGTGACACGTAGAAATAATTTCAAATAAAAAACATAGGAAAATATTTGTTAAAAATGGAAAAATTAAAATACTATTATTTAAAATGATTTAAAAATTTTTAGGGTACATGACTGATTGATTTTTAATTTATATATTAAATAATTTCAGATATAATTTTAAAAGATATGATAGTATTAATTTTAAAATATTTAATTAATTATCATTATAGTTTAGGTTTTAATATATATAGTTTAGGGTATATGGTTAATTTAGGATTTAAGGCCGGTTTAGGATTTACAATTTTAAGGTTTATAGATTATGGAATTAGGGATTCTGGTTTAAGGGTTGTGATTTAGGGGTTAAGGGTTAGGGGTTAGGGATTCGGGTTAGGGTTTAGGGTTTAGATTAATTAGTGTTTTTTAATTTATATATTAAATAAGGTTTGAGGGTTAGTAGTTAGGGGTTTGGGGTTTGGGGTTAGAGGTTAGAGGTTAAGGGTTAGGGGTTAGGGGTTAAGAGTTAGTGATTTAAGGTTAGAGATTTGAGGTCGGGTTAGGGTTTAAGGTTTAGATTAATTAGTATTTACATATTTATATTTCAATTTATCTCATTTTTTATATAATTTATAAAAAAAATTAGTTTAATTTGAATTTTACTTTCCCTCAAAAAAATTTCAAATTTGCTTACTTAAAATATTAAAATAGTTATTATTTAATATACAAAATAAAAAAATTTTAACAGAGCAAAATGGTGTCAAATAACATAATTTTTAGCAGCGTCTTCATAAAAAACGCCCCAAAATTAAAAAAAAAAAAAAAAGAGGGCGCGTTTTATTTCCAAATTTCTCTGCCTAAAATCTCCAAATTAATGGAGCTCTGCTACTAAAGCAGATAGGTTTTTGAAACTCCTTTTGTGCTTTCTCTCTGTCAAAAAAGAACAAAATCCCTAAACATAAGCGTTTCTCCTCAACCGTGTAGACAACTAAAACCCCTTTCTTTTCAGTTCCCATTTAAACCCTAAATTCCTAACAGCAAAATCTAAGCAACAAAGCAATGGCAGAGGGGGTAGGAGAAGAAAAGAAGAAATTTTCAATCTGGGATTTGCCAGATGTGCCAATGGGTCAACTTCCACCGTATCTTGAACTCCAACGAAGTCGTGTTTCATGCAATAAAGACGCCCCTATCCATGTATTTCGCTTACCCCCTTTTTTATCACCTAAAGCACACATCTTCAGTTGAAATTTTTTCATGAACACCCTTTTATTCATATATGGAGTGTTAAGAAACAGTGGTTTCTTGGGGTTGTTTAATTGGGTAATTAAAAAAAATAGAGCCTTTTCCTTATTTGGGGTTTGGGTTAGTTTCTTTGTATCATCTGTCTTGTTCTGTTCTTAAGGTTCTGAAATTTGTGGGTCTCTTTTTTTGTATTATAATTAAACGTCTTATGTTTTGGGGGCTTTTGTTGCTTGTAGATTGAGAGTATTCAATATTCTGGCGCTTATGCATCGATGGGAATTGATAATAGTTCACAACTTGACCGATTCTCTAACAACTTTAGAGTTGAAGTGGTTCGACTCAATGAAGATGACATGGAGTTTGATATGATCGGTATTGATGCAGCTATTGCCAATTCATTCAGGAGGATCCTTATAGCTGAGGTCTGTGACTTTTTGGTCTACCTCTTTTCAGTGCTAACATATGCTATGTTAATGACAATATTGCATGCTATCATATGCTAGCTATGTTAGCTTGCAGCATATTATCTGTGCTAGTACTGATAGAACTGATTATGCTTGCAGCTTCCTACAATGGCAATTGAAAAAGTTCTCATTGCAAACAACACATCAATAATCCAAGATAAAGTTCTTGCTCATAGGTTGGGCCTCGTTCCAATCCGTGTTGACCCAAGGCTTTTTGATTATCTTTCAGGTTTAATTCATTTTTTTGTTGATGGTTTATCTGAATTTATGGAGTTTACCCCTAGGGCACTTGGTAATTCTTTACTTTTGTCTCTTTCAATTGTAAAAAATGATCAGCCAAATGAAAAGAACACCATTGTTTTCAAACTCCATGTTCAGTGTAAAAGAGATAGTCTACGTATTACAGGTACGGTTTTGGGCTTTCTCAGTGAAACATGAAACCTTTTTACTTAAATGAAATTAATAGGTCTTCCCTTTATAGCTTTGCCTTGTTTCTAATGATGTATAATAATGCAGTTAAATCGAATGCATTAAAGTGGTTGCCTAATGGGAGTGAACTGGTTAAGGAAACAAGAAATGCAGCTTCAGATTCATCATCAAAGCCTGAAACATACACTTACTTCGGTTGCAGTCAAGAGACCATTCCAGAATTTGTAAAGAACCCCATTATCCCCAAGTATCCAGATATTATTATTGCTAAACTTGGCCCTGGACTGGTATATTTTACATGCTTTTGTTTGTTTCAAAAATTGCTCATAAAGCATGTCAAGATGGCAGATCATGCCTTAGGTTTAGAAAAAATCTCTTCGCGAGCTAAATGTGGTGCTAGTAGATTAAGAAGGTTTTGTGTACTGCTCTCATTAGTTCAGGATCCGTTTTGAAGTTGTTAGACGTTAATCTAATCCTTATGAAGTTTTTCGAGTGTACTAAAAGTTCTAACTTTTTTGCTAGGAAATTGAACTGGAAGCACATGCTGTTAAAGGCATTGGGAAAACACATGCAAAGTGGTCCCCAGTGGCCACTGCTTGGTATCGGATGCTTACTGAGTTAAGGATAGACTGTAACTGTAGATTTCTTCTTTTCTAAACCTTCTTCATTTCTTTCGTTTATTCTATCTCATTTTGACTCTATATTATTACAATATTATGATATATTTATATATTTAGGTTGTATTATTGGAAGATATCGAAGATGACCTTGCTGAAGAACTCAAAAGCAAATGCCCTGTTAATGTGTTTGATATAGAAGTTCTTGGAAAAGGTACTTCTGTTCATTATGATTTGTTGTCTATATGGTGTAAATTTTTGTAATTATGTTTTTTCCTCTATAAAAGGGTTTTCCAGTATTCCGTTACTAAATGTGGATTATATTCCTCTAATAGTGGGGTCAGTAGCTATGTGATAGTGCTGACTGGTTCTGCTTGATATGCTTTAGCATGTGAAGTTAGGAGATATTGTTTTAGGTACATTTCCTAATGAAGAATTTGGCTGCCAAGCAGGTAGGAGAAGGGAAACTGTAGCAAGGCCACGTGCAAGCACACTTTGCAGAAAATGCATAAGAGGTGACGATTGGGAGAAACGTGTGGCACTGCGCCGTGTTAAAGATCATTTCATATGTAAGTAATGTGGGGCTACTCTATGTTTTCTGCATGTGTTGTCAAAATTAGTTCTAGATTTCTTTAATGCCATTGCTTGATTAATATATTTTCATTGATTTCAAACTAACTTAAGGTTAGGCACAACTTGAGATTAATATGTTTTTCTCCCCTTTTCTAGTCACCATTGAATCTACTGGAGCATTACCTCCTGAAGTTCTATTTACTGAAGCAATGAAGATTTTAGAAGACAAGACGCGTGATAACAGAGCTCTCATGATGCTTTTAATATGGTTAGTAAGGATGAGAGAAGCAATGGATTCTCTATTAATCCAAGGAGATTTTCTTGCCTCTTAGCTAATCTTTTTCATTTCTCATCTTTTGGTTCATGGATGGGATTTGGAGGGGCAGATGGTATGATTCACATATATATATATATAAAGAGTGGATTTTTTGTGAGTTAATGTGTAATGAGAGGGATAGATTATTGGTGATGGGCTTTTTACATTTTTGGTCTTGAATTAATATATAGTTGTAATACAAGGATCCATGGTTTAACCTTATGAAGTAGCCAATTCATCAGCTTTGCTTTTAGTGGCATAAAAACAGTAAAATTGCATCAGTTCTCTGATGAATGATTGATTGGTTATTAGTACAGTGATTAGATCAGTGGATTTTTTTAGGGCAGAAAGAATATATTTATCTTGTCTGTGTAACTTGCAGCAAAAACCTACATTTGAGCTATCTTTCCATTGTTTATTTTAGTTTTAATTCTAAATTTTTATTTTTACTTTAATATTTACGACAATTTAAGTTCTAACTTTTGGATTTTAATTGTGTTATTAATTTATTATTTTAAATTTTAAAACTAAATTCATTAATTTTTATATTTAGTTTTAAAGTTAAAATTTTCATAGAAAATTTAATTTAAATAATATTTTTTATTTATCCTTAAAAAGTATATTTAAAGTTTAAATTTAAAAAATAAAACATAATATAATATTTATCATAAAAATAAATATTATTTGATTAAAATAATTTTTTTTAAAGATTATGTTTTTAGCGGCGTTTTTGCTAGAACTGCCGCTAAAGGTTGTGGTCTTTAGTGGCGTTTGTGGAAAAAGTGTCGCTAAAGGTTGTGGTCTTTAGTGGCGTTTGTGGGCAAAGCGCCGCTAAATGTCATGGTCTTTAGCGGCGTTTGTGGAAAAAGCGCCGCTAAAGATCGTGGTCTTTAGCGGTGATTGTGGAAAAAGCGTCGCTAAATGTCAGGGTCTTTAGCGGTGCTTTTCCAAAAACGCCGCTAAAGACCCTGACCTTTAGCGGCGTTTATTTCAAAAAAATACCGTTAAAGTTAGCGACGCTGTCATTAGCGGCGTTTTTTACGACGCTTCTATAAGTGCCGCTAAAGGCCTAAAAAAGCGCCGCTAAAAGCCTATTTTGGTGTAGTGTAGAAACCATGTCAATCATATATTGTGTTCTTCTAAAAACAGAAAAACAGAAACCATGCATAAATAGGCATAGCAAGAAAGCAAATAAGGACATTGCAACCTCTTTTACATGACAGTTTACTTTTCAATAAAATAAAATATCAAGTTAAAAGCAAATAAGGATTGCAAATAAGGACAGAAAGCAAATGCATCAATACCATTGAAGACTGAAACTAAACTATTTCTATGAAAATTTACTTTTTAATTCATTCCTACCAATAAACTTTTCAATTCATTGTATAAAACAAAACAATAGGTTGTATAAAACAATATACACTACACCAAAACAGGTTTTTAGCGGCGCTTTATAACGTCACTAAAGTTATTTGCGGCGCTTGTGGAAGCGACGCAAAAAAGGCCGCTAACGAAAACGTCGCAAATGTTTGCAGCGTTTACAACCAAAAACGCCGCTAAAGACCATGTTCTTCAGCGGCGCAACATGTTCTTTAGCGGCGTTTTTTTCTAAGCGCCACTGAAGAACATGTTCTTTAGCGGCGTTTTTTTATAAGTGCCGCTAAAGAACATGATCTTTAGTGGCGTTTTTTATTAAGCGCCGCTAAAGAACATGTTCTTTAACGGCGCTTTGTATAAAAACGCCGCTATAGATCATAATATTTAGCGGCGCTTTTGTACAAAAATGCCACTATTTTTGGAATTTTTTTTATTAAATTTTTCATTTTTTCAACCCTCCTGTAGCAACAAATCAAAAGCTACTAGATCTAAACCAGCCAAAAGCAATAAATTTATATAATATTTCAAATTAAACGAATAAAATAATATTAATATCAATAAATAAAAGTGAATCCATATTATTTTTGCAAAAATGTTAAAAGTTAAAATGATAAAAATATTTATGCAATACACTATGACGGCGGAAGTTGCGACTGAAACATCTTCATCATAGTCTGAAGCTGCTGCTGGAGTTCGTCATACTTTCTACTCTGCTCTGCTTTTCTCGATGCCGCATCAGCTTTAAGTCGTAGCTGGAGTTCTTCATATTTCTTTTGAACCTCTGCTTCTCTCACTGCAGCCTCTGCTTCCCTCGCTGCCGCGTCTGCTTTAAGTTGTAGCTGGAGTTCTTCATATTTCCTTTAAACCTCAGTTGTGGCCGTTTGCATCTGAGTCATCTGGTCTTTTAACCTCTGAACTTCAGCTTGAGCCTGACTCCCCGAAGCCATGTATTGGTGCGAGCTGGATCCAAAATATTGGGTTGGGCTAACAAAAGATCCTTGAAATCAAACCCGACCATACCTTTCAGGACCCAAAACTTCAGTAATAATTCGGTTATCAATGTCTTCCAGATGAACAGAACTATCACTAGAAGCAATCGCTTCGTACTCCGCCTTTTTATCCTTTAGTTTTTCCTAATAAATAAATCACATAATTAGAAACGCAATATATATTAAAAAACATATGCAACATAACAATAGTCGCATTACAAGCAATGAATTAAACCATTAAAAAATAAACACTATAAATAACTAAAACAAGTCAAATCGTATTAAGTAAACTTACCATTATTTTACCAGCTTCAGGAGTCATGGGAGATCCATCTTTCTTCCTATGTGTAATTTCAAAAAGTTGAAGGCGTCCAACTTTTTGATCGGACGACAGTTCCTACAATATAGTAGTAAAAATATTATTTAATAGAAAGTTATACATATTTGACAATATTAAAAAATTAAAAATATCTCCGCCTCAGCTACACATGCAAAACTTCTCAACCCGGCTGTGTGGGTGATTTCTTATTTCTGCCTGCTGCTTTTTCCAACTTGTTCACGATCCTACGTTATGAAATTTTTAGTACGTAAATAGAAAATACTATAAACCAAAATAATTACAATAGTTTGGAAGTACGTCATACCTCGCCTTTCTTCGAATGCCAAAATCTAATCGCATCTTCCCATTGGTACCTCAACATACCCGGCGGGACATTTTGCAATTTCTCATCGAGGGTTGTTTTTGTCTTATAATAATTTTTCTTCAAAGTACTTTTATTGTCTCTCCATCTTTTTCCCAATGCCTTCTTTACATAAGCATCCGAGACCTCTAAAGCAAACCTCGCCTACAAAAAACAAAAAACACAAGTTAATAAAGTAAATATAAATGAAACTATGTCCCAAGCATTACAAATGACATTAACATTTTGTTACCTTAATATTATCGAGGGCTTGGTTTTTGTTGCTATCGGGCATTTGATGCCATGACTCATAGTTGATAGGCAACATATTCGGATTTCGTGCTAAAATGCCCATGTATCCTGCTAAAAGTCGAGCTTCTGATCCAACAGGCTGACAAAAACTGTTTCGTACAACTTTGACACGCTCGACTGGATCTAACTCGTATAACTCTCTAAGTAGCGTATGTCCTCGACCTCTGCGCGTCCTACCATTTTCAGCTACAAATGGTATATTATAATATAAGAATTTGAAAAATAAATCAACTATAAGTCAACACGCATGTAAATTAAATGTAAAATTACTTTGAACTTCTGTAGGATCCTCATATGTAATCGGAACATTCGAAGATCCAAGTGCTGTCTGTTGTTCAGTACTATTTGTTTCTGTCGAGTTTGGATCATTTTGAACAATGCTTCCCCTTAGAATTTTTCTTCTAGGCATTTTATCTGCAATACACATAAAATAGTTGATAACTTAATAACTAATTACAACAATAACAGCACATATAAAATAGTTGCAATATATAATAAGACCAAGATTTAAATTATGATATTACATATAATTAAACAATAGTAAAATATTACTACATCATTATTCGTAAATATCTTCATTCGTATCCTGACGAACCCATTGAAATTGTGCACTAGTACTAGGGATATTATCGTTTAAGTTTTGTTCTGGAAAGGGCAAAGTTTCTGATCTCTCGTCGATGTTATCTCTACTTCCACTGCCCATGTCAAACAAGTCTCTAGCGATGTTACAGAGTACAACGTACCAACCCTCATCGACTGGATCTTTTGAGTAAAAAACTTGTGTGACTTGAGATGAGAATACATACGGCTCATCTATCAGTTGTTGTCCTGTGTGAATCAATCGGTCAAAGTTCACCATTGTAAAACCAAATTGATCTTGCTTAATTCCACGAGCTGTATTAACATCGGCCCAATCACCTCGAAATAAGACAACTTTCCATTTGGCATAGTAATCCAACTCAATTATGTCAGTAAGATGTCCGAAATATTCCACATTTCCCTCGACAGGATTATTGTCCCTAGCACTAGCATAACTTGTAATTGCAGAATTAACAACTATTCCACAATTTTGCGTTCTCCTCAACCTCTCGCGATATTTTGTATGAAATCTGAATCCGTTGATGAGGAACGCACTATATCTTTTAACCACTCGATTTGGACCTTGGGAAAGCCATTTAACTTCATCGTTTACGTTCTTCCCACTCCAAACCTATTGAATGGAAAGTAAACTGAGTAATTAAAAATGTTATGAGAAAGCATTATTATTTGTAAGCGGAAGCTCCAACTGCATACCGTTTGGCTTAACCATTCATAAAAAGATTCTGTAAACAACTTATTAATATCTCGATGTTGTGTTCTTCGGAAGCGCGAACGAGATCTCAATATTTGTTTGTACTCACTATGCGAAAAAAATGTTCACTTTGTTAGAAGATAAACAATATTTAGTTTGATAAATATTTATAAAATTTGTAGAACTTACTTCTATAAAGGTTCCAATGATTCGTGGTGAAACAGAACATATCGATTCGCTTGTACCCACGATAAATGATCTAATTCTGCAATTTCAACTTTGCCGATTGGTTCTCCAAAACTTTGAAACAAATAAGTATCAGCTAAGTTATAGTCCGTGAGTCCAGCATTCCTATTTGGTCTGTTCAACCTTGTTTCGACATCTTCCAAATATCTTGAGGAGAAGGTCATACATTCCTCTGCCAAGTAGCCTTCAGCAATCGATCCTTTTGGATATCGCTTGTTGCGGCAGTAAGACTTTAATTTGGATAGGAACCTAAACACAATATACAACATTATCAAAAGTTGTAACTAAAGGCATAGAGGTGAATGAAGGAAAATTTAAAAAATTTTAATTAACACCTTTCTATGGGATACATCCATCGATAGAAAACGGGACCGCCAACAATTGCTTCGTGCGGGAGATGGATTATCAAGTGAACCATAATGGTGAAGAAGGAAGGTGGGAAGATTTTCTCCATGCTGCATAAAGTCAAAGCGGCTCGATCCTGTACCTTCTGAAGTTCTTGAACATCCAAAACTTTGTCACAAATGGCTTTCATTATATTGGATAGTTCAATGATACAAGACGTCACCTTCTTGGGCATACAACATCGTAAGCAATTGGCAGTAAATCTTGCATCAAGATGTGATAGTCATGTGATTTTAGTGAATATAATCTTCGATCTTTAACACTAACACATCGAGATATATTTGATGCATACGCATCTGGAACCTTCATATCCTTCAGCACCATACAAAATAGTTCTTTCTCCGTCTTGGACATTGAGAAAATAGAATACGGCAACCGATATTTCCCACTCGGAAGTGGATTGGGATGAAGATCAGGCCGAATTCCCATTTGGACTTAAATCAAGTCGACTCTGAAGATTGTCTTTTGATTTTCCATCGACATTCAAAATTGTACCCACAATGTTCTCGCAGACATTTTTCTCAATGTGCATAACATCAAGATTGTGTCGTAAAAGGTGATGCTCCCAATAAGGCAACTCAAAAAAATACTTCTTTTTTTCCACAAGTCCGCTTCATTAGGATCGTCCTCTTCGTCGGAGTCTTCATCAGCTTCATCATTTGATCTTCTGTTTCTTTGTGTGTTTGGCGGTTGGTTCATCTTCCCATAAATGAAATTCATATCTTCCAACATGAACAAGATTTCAGAGCCACTGGTTTGGGAAGGAGCTTCTCTGAACTTTTTAGTGCCGTCAAATACAGAACTCTGAAATCTAAATCTATGATTTTCCGGTAACCACCAACGATGCCCCATGTAAGAAAACTTCTTCCCATTGTACAACCATTGCGACATGTTTGTGCAGCACAACAAGGACATGCATAACGACCCTTGGTACTCTAACCGGTTAAATTGGCATAAGCGGGAAAGTCATTAATGGTCCACATCAAAGCCGCACGTAAATTAAAGTTCTCCTTTCTCTGCACATCCTATGTCTTGACACCAGCCCATAATTGTTTTAACTCTTCAATAAGTGGCTGTAAATAAATGTCGATATCATTCACGGGCCCTTTCTCACCAGGGATAATCATAGATAAGATAAGGGAAGATTGCTTCATGCAAATCCACAGAGGCAGATTGTAAGGAACAAGCACTACTGGCCAAGTACTGTACACAGTGCTCATGATCTTGAAAGGATTAAATCCATCAGATGCTAGCCCAAGCCTCACACTCCTAGGATCGCTTGCAAATCTTGGAAATTTATTGTCAAATGATTTCCAAGCTAAAGAATCTGTCGGATGCCTTAATAATCCATCATCGGTTCGTCCATCATGGTACCACGTCATAGACTCCGCTGTCTTTGACGACATGAAAAGCCTTTGAAGCCTCGGTATCAGCGGAAAATACCGTAAAATCTTGACTGGCTTCTTTCTTGACTGTGCATCATTTTCATCGTCGTTCCCACCTTTTGTGTTTTTACTTATCCAACGGGAGTGGCCGCATACATGACAGCACTGTTGATTTCTCCGATCGCCCCAATACAACATGTAGTCATTTGGGCAACTATGGATTTTGTTGTACCCAAGGCCTAAATCTTTTATCATTTTCTTCATATCTTTGCATGACTGAGGGATTTTTGCAAAGGAAACATTTCTCTCAAGAACTCTAACAGCATTGTCAAAGAGTTTTCGGTCCACCCTCCCAAACATTTTAATTGAAAAAGACGAACACAGAAAGACATTTTTTAAAATTTTGATCCCTCATACAGTTCTTCGTTCATGTCATTAAGTAGCGCGTAGAACTTCGCCGCTTCTTCATTCGGCTCTTCATGAGGTACACTACTTCCCGGTTCGGTAAAAGCATTTCTCCCAATATTAAAATCATTAGAAGCCACAAAGTCCGCTGGGAACGACTGGACACCATGATTATGCATATTAAATGCATCCCGCAACATACCTTCCATGTCATCCCTTCTATCAGACTGATGGTAAGTAGTACCAGAGTAAGATACATCCATCATTGAAGAGGAAGTACTAGG
Source organism: Gossypium hirsutum (assembly GCF_007990345.1). Taxonomy (NCBI): domain Eukaryota; kingdom Viridiplantae; phylum Streptophyta; class Magnoliopsida; order Malvales; family Malvaceae; genus Gossypium; species Gossypium hirsutum. Next base: position 42,369,159 of record NC_053447.1, read on the forward strand.
CGGGCATTCTCCATGAAATAACCATTGTTTATAACCCCGAACAAACCCATCAACAATTAAATGCTCGTATACAACCTCACGATAATGTCAGTTTATGTTGACACACTTCTTACACGGGCAAAGAATCATGTTCTCTTGGCTTGCATATTGAAAAGAAAAATTTAGAAAATATTGTACTCCATTTCGATAACCGTTGCTAACCCTTGACAAATTCATCCAAGACCGGTCCATTTCTTAATTCTTGAAGTTTGACGTTGATAATAATTTGCACGGGTAAGTTAAAACACCAGTTATTACCATAAGTGAATTTCAAAAATTTGTGATATGATATATTTTTATGTATTATGTAAGTTATGTATTATGTATTATGTATGCCTCATGCAAGTAATGTAAGCTATGTAAGTAATCTATTATGTAAGTTGTGTACTACATCGTTATGTGAGTTGTGTATAATGTAAGTTAAGAAGGTTATGTATAATGTAAGTTATGCCAGTTATTTAATTTATGTAAGTTATGTAAGTTACTTAATTTATTTAAGTTATGTAAGTTACTTAATTTATGTAAGTTATTTAATTTATGTAAGTTATTTAAGTTATGTAAGTTATTTAATTTATGTAAGTTATGTAAGTTATTTAATTTACTTAATTTATGTAAGTTATGTAAGTTACTTAATTTATGTAAGTTATGTAAGCTATGTAAGTTACTTAATTTATGTAAGTTATGTAAGATATTTAATTTATGTAAGTTATGTAAATATTTAATTTATGTAAGTTATTTAATTTATGTAAGTTATGTAAGTTATTTAATTTACTTAATTTATGTAAGTTATGTAAGTTACTTAATTTATGTAAGTTATGTAAGCTATGTAAGTTACTTAATTTATGTAAGTTATGTAAGATATTTAATTTATGTAAGTTATGTAAGTTATTTAAGTTATGTAAGTTATTTAATTTACTTAATTTATGTAAGTTATATAAGTTACTTAATTTATGTAAGTTATGTAAGATATTTAATTTATGTAAGTTATGTAAGTTATTTAATTTTTGTAAGTTATGTAAGTTACTTAATTTATGTAAGTTATGTAAGTTATTTAATTTTTGTACGTTGTGTAATTAATGTAAGTTATTTAATTTGTGATACCTAAACTATTATTCAATTATGATTTTTAGTCTAAATGTTATAACAGGGTTTAAAAAAATTGTTGGCTATTTTAATAATCACATACTGTAATGTGACATTTTTAATTACATATAAATTATATATATGTGTTTTTATTATCTTATCAATCATTATTATTTTTCCCATATTATCTTTATTACTATCAATGCATCTTATCTACAATCTAAAATGTGGATATTAATTTTAAAAAATTAATAAAATTTAAGGTAAATAAATTATATAATTCCTACCATATAACTATGTTAGGAACATCTTCGGTTAATTATATCGGAATATTAAACAAAAATCATTCAAACTTGATTTATCATTCAAAATATACGAAAACATGCGAAATTTTTAATACAATAATATTATATTAGAGATATGTACCTTTTAATCGAGATTGAATTTTCATATATTGAAATATTAAAAGTTCTGCAAGTCTTACTCTATGCTGTTAGAATTGAAGCATGCCTTAAAATTTTTAATGTAAGAGATTGTTGTCCCAATTTTGTAGAAATTTAAGAGGGTTAAATTTATTATCATTGTTAGAGATTAGAGATATGTATTAGATCAATAAAAAAGTCTCGTGTCAGCTTTTCATCTCTCATTTAACAACAATTAATCGCATTTCGTGCTAAAGTATTTAATTTCAAAAAGTTTAGTGATTAAATAAAAGAATTAATAGTTGAATGATTAAAATAGAACAAATAGATTAGTCACTATTTTTATACTTTACAAAAAAATCTAACACGTTGTAGCTTTTCGTAGGACACTTTTACTCTGTCCGCATTGTGAAAGCAAAGCTCCTTAGCAAAAACAAAAATTATGCAATAACATTTTGGACCAAAGACATATAATACATTTGGTTACAATTAATTTAGACCAATTAATTTTTTACGTCTAGCACCAAAGGCATATAATATATTTGGATACAATTATTTTCAAATTTGAGTACTTCTAAGTATTCAAAAGGATGAAAACCCAAATCTAAACATTTTGGACCAAAAGAAAAAATTTAGATAGAAATCATTTTCCTCCTAAATATGTAAGTTGTGAGCTCAGGGCATGGGCTGATTTGATTTAAAAACATAAACAATTTTACCAAATTTTACAACTTTTGGTAACAAAAACTTTATTCACAAAAATCAACATGAAACCATTTCTCCTCTGTGATTGTGAAGAGGAAATAAATAGGAAACTTTCTGTGCAATTCTCTAAATTGAAAATTCCAATGAATGATCTCATCGAAAAGGAAATTATGCAATAACATGATTCAAAAGCAAATTTGCAGGAGTATAAAATATTTAATGTATTTGTATAAATTGAACATAAATTTAATTTAAGGAAGAGAATAAAAGTAAAAAATAACAATCATGAAACTGAGCATATATAGAGAAGAAATGTAATATAATATCTGTTAGAGAATAACCAGATAAATAAAGATATTTCAACTGTGGTAGATTACCAATTTATTATGGAATTACACCTACACAACAAAAATAATTTATTAAACAAATATATATATTTTATTTTACTTTTTAAAAATCAAATTTAAAGGTGAAGGCTTAATAGTCTAAATTTTATAAGCACCAAATGGATTTTGTAAATTAGACCAATTAATTTTTTTACATCCAGCACCAAAGACATATAATATATTTGGATACAATTATTTTCAAGTATGAGTACTTTTAACAATAAATAATTTTGGATTTAGTTCTAAAAATATAATTTCACATCAAATATTGAATATACATTTCTAATTATAGTTTTTCTTTACTAAAATGCTTCTAATTTTCAAACAATGAAAAATATTGTAAACATATTTCAACAAATCAGCAAACTTACCTAAATACGAGCAGTAAGAAATGCACCAAAAATTCCAAGCCATTCAACTGTTGATAAATGACCAAATTAGCAAACTTACCTAAATACACAATTTTCAGTTCTCCTTTCTTTAACAGTTGGGCAAATGCAGTGTTACTCCTGGGGAACAAAACATGAACATAGAACAGTATAAATATTTTTGGGGGCTCTTCAAAAATTAGAAGAACAAACTAGAAAACAAACACACAGGATTGGAACTTCTTCCCAAACCCTAACATGCAAAAATTCCCAAATTCCCCAAATTCCGAACCAAATTGGTACAAGCTTCATGACTGAACTAGGACCCTAAACCCCAAATTCCCAAATTACACTGAACCTAAACCCTAAATCAAGATACACTGTTTCCACAGAAAAAAAAGCTTACCTTTTAACCACAAATTCTGCAGCTTTGATAGTATCCTCTGAAGATTGACTCGTACGTTATGCTTCGTTTCTGAAGATTTCTGAGTTCTCCTCTCCCTTACTTCCTTCGTTTTTTCTCTATCGATTTTACCCCTTTCGTTTTCTCCTCTATTCTATTTCTGGAATGTATTTCTGCCTACTGAGATATAGAGAAAATTATAAGTTAAAACACGGTACAGAAACGACGACGTTTCACCGAAAGTTTAAGAAACATTTGCGGCGTTTTTTGCAAAAACGCCACTAAAATTTAAAGTTAAAACAGAAACGGCGCAGTTTTATTAAGCTATAATGCATATTTCTGGCGTTTTCTGAATAAACGCCACAAAAAATTAACAGAAACGGCGCCGTTGAATTAATATAGAGAAAATGCTAAGTATAAAAGCGTGTACAGAGACGACGCCGTTTAGCAAAAATTTGAAGACACTTTCACGGCGTTTATTGAAAAAACGCCGCTATAGCTTGTGTATTTGCGGCGTTTCTTGACAAGCGCCACAAATAATGAAGGTTCTAATCCGAAACAGCGCCGTTTTGCTCGAATTTAATGCACATTTCTGGCGTTTTCCTTTAAAGCGCCACTAAAAACTAATTTCCTTAAGTTAGACGTCGACGTTTAGCCAATATATCAAGTCACTTTTCCGGCGTTTCAAACACAAACACCACGAAAAATTAACATAAACGGCGCCGTTTAGTTAATATAGAGAAAATGCTAATTTAAAAATCGTGGACAGAAACCGCGTCATTTAGCAAAAATTTTAAGTCACTTTTGCGGCGTTTCTTGTACAAACGCCGCTATTGCTTAATTTTTAGCGGCGTTTTTAATAAAATCGCTGCTAATTGTTAAAGTTGTAATCGAAAACTGCGCCGTTTTATTAAGCTTCAATGCAGAGTTCTGGCGTTTTTTAAAAAACGCCACAAAGTAATTATTTTACTTAAACCAAACGGTAACGTTTAAATAATTAATTCTAAAATTTTTAAGTAATATTTATAAGAATTATATAAAATTATAAAGTTTAGGTTTTCTTGTCTTTTTTGTTTGTATTTTTATTCAATTTCTTATAATTTGGTCTTATATATATATCCAAAATAATTAATTATACCTATATTTATATCCATCCATATATATATCAATGCTTTTTTAAACTTATTTATTACTTCTATTTAAACTAATATTAATTAAATACATCAATTGGTTTAGATTAAATTTTTAAAATATATTTTAAAAATACTTATTACTCTAAACCCAAAACCCTGATCTGACCCCCAAATCCCTAAACCTTAAATCCCAAACGCTAAATCCATACAAGTGTCCACCAAGCATTGCTATTCCATTAACATATTTAAGTTTAAATACAATTAATTAATCTGATTTTTATTCCAGCCAATTGATTTTTTTTGCTATTTCTCTAAGAAGTATTGTTTTATCGTGCTTTAATGTGGTGTTTTATTAATTATTTCAGATTGGGTTAGTTAATAATTTTTATTTATGTTCAAAAATGTAAGAACATATTTAAAATATAAATTAAAAAAACTAAATAAGATCTAAACCCTAAGTCCCTAACTGTTAACTTCTAACCCCTAACCTTATAACCGTAACCCTAAATTCATACAAGTGTCCACCAAGCTTTGTTATTCCATTTACATATGTAAGATCTAAACCTAATACCCTAACCCGACCCGCCTAAATCCCTGGCTAAACCATAAATCCCTAACTCCTAACCCATAACGTCTAACCCAGCTTCTAACCCCTAAACATTAAATTTGATCAGCTCTTACATCATATATATACAATACTCCTGATCAATTACAATAACCTTAAAATAGTAACCCGGACCTAAATATGACCTGGCTAAAATCTTAAATTAATAATCATATATATATTATATTGAACAAAGCACTAAAAATACTGAACCGAGATGGGATAAGATGGGGATATCCTTCTGGATATAGCTTATATCGATTTTGAAGAACCAAATCTTCACACAATTTTAAAGATCCAAATTAATATTATCTCTTTTACAATTATATAAGAAATTAATTAATATATAAATTAGAAAACACTAGTTAATCTAAACTGTAAACCATAAACCCTAAAATCATAAACCCTTAACACATAACCTTAAACCCCAACCTTTAAACCATAAACCATAGACCAAATACGATAAACTAAACATATATAATAGCTTACATTATATAATGCATGGTTAAGACCAAAACTCTGCGTTTTGGTTAAGATATTTTCCGGTGCTTCTCAAAAAGCGCCGCTAATACTATGCTTTAGCGGCGATTTCTCGTGGACGCCACTAATTCCAGTATACATCAAGACTTAAACGTTGCGTTTTTGTTAATATATTTTGCGGCGCTTCTCAAAAAGCACCGCTAATAGTATGCTTTAGCGGCGTTCTCCCATAAGCGCCACTAATTCTAATATACCTAATGAAAAAACTTTGCGTTTTGGTGAGCATATTTTGCGGCGCTTTTTGCCAAGCGTCGCTAATGCTATGATTTAGCGGTGTTTTTTTAATATTCACCACTAATAACTATATACATCAAGACAAAAACGTTGCGTTTTGGTTACCAAATTTTGCGGCGCTTCTCTGAAAGCGCCGCTAATAGTATGCCTTAGCGGCGTGTTTCCTTTGCGCCACTAATTCTAGTATACCTCAAGACCAAACTCTGCATTTTGGTTAAGATATTTTGTGGCGCTTCACACAAAACGCCACTAATATTATGCTTTAGCTGCGTTTTCCCTTAAACGCCACTAACTGTAACATACACCAAGACCAAAACGGTGCACTTTGGTTAGGATATTTTACGGCGTTTTCCCATAAGCGCCATAAATTCTAACATACCTCTAGACCAAACTCTGCGTTTTGGTTAACATATATTGCGGCGCTTTTAGTAAGCGCCGCTAATACTTGCTTTAGCGGCGGATTTTCGTAAGCGCCACTAATGCTAATATACAGCGACACAAAACAATGCGTTTTCGTTAAGGTTTTTGCGGCGCTTGCGACAATGCACCGCTAATACTTCCTTTAGCGGCGTTTTATCATAAACGCCACTAATTCTAGTATACATCAAGACCAAAACGATGCGTTTTGGTCTTCAGATCTTGCGGCGCGTGATGGTAAACGCCGCTAATGATGTTCTTTTACGGCGTTTTGCAGGAAGCGCCGCGAATGCCAGATATTTAGCTGCGTTTTATTTTTTGCGCCGCTAATGCGCGATTATTAGCAGCGTTTGTCGTCCAAACGCCACAAAAGATGTCGCTAAAAGCCTCATTTGGTGTAGTGATACTTTTCAATTGATTGTATAAAACAAACAAAAACTAAACTCTTTCTATAATAGTTTACTGCAAACTAACCCATATACCAATCCATTACTCAAATTTAACAGTCATATTTTATCTAGGTGAGATATTTAGAACCCCGACTCTTGCTCCAATCTATTAAATTTAAATATATTAATCAACAGATACACAAAAAATGCATGAACAGATTAAAAGAATTAAATTATAAAAAGACAAAACAAAAGAAAAGAACAAAAACAAAGAGTGCAAAGATAAGAGCATAATTATGAACAGTGTCTTTAAATTTCTCCTCATCAAGTAATTGAAGTATAAGGAACGCAAGTTCTCTACTAAGTACAACCCAATCCAAAAATACTCACTTTTATAATTGAGAATAAAAACAGTGAGACTTATGGAGTTTAATAAGTTTTTTGAGTTCAAGTCCAAAGTCAAAACCCTTAGATTCAGAATTCAACAAATTGATTCTTCTTTAAAATTTTTATTTTATTTTGAATTTGATAATACGGATATGAATTAAGCAACTTGGAGTGAACTCGTAAAAAATTTAAAAAAAAATTATAGTTCCAATTCGTAAAATCAACAACCCAATGACATTATAAGAAAATTAAAAAAAAAGATATAAAAAATATAGAATGAAATTAAAAATTACCACATTAATTGCACAGATTGGGAGAAATTCCTGGAGAAAGCAAAGAGAACGGCAGGTCGTTTTACTAGAGAAAGCGAAGCGGAGCAAAGAGAAAAGGGTTAGGATTTGAAAGATGAGAAAATAAATTAACAAACAAACAAATGAAAAACGTAAAAACTTACACGGCGATGCAGCAGAGGACTACCGACGACGATGCAGCAGACGTTGGGGAAAAAAGTAAGGGATTTGGGGAAAAAAATTAGGGATTTCAGGGAAAAAACTAAGGCCATTAAAACGGTGCCATTTCAATAAAATTTAATGAATTTTCGCAGCTTTTAAGGGTAAAACGCCGCTATTGCTTACCTTTTGCGGCGCTTTTCTCATAAACGCTGCTATTGCTTTACTTATTACGGCATTTTTCGGTTAGCGCCACTAATGTATAACCTTTGCAGTGTTTTCGATCCAAACACCACTAAAAACGCCGCTAAAAGCTTAATTTCCTATAGTGAGACCACAGTAAGTTATGGGAAATCCATTGCATCTCCGATGCTTATTATAGTAAGACTACTCTTAAGATGTTTCTAACTTTGATTATTCAAAGGCCAAAACCATTCCAGAATAAGACGATAAAAGAGCTACCATTTCTAAATATCTATTTTAACTGTGTTGCTTGGATTGCATTATTAATATATAGATACAGAGATTAATGGTTTCCTTCGATTAAGGTGTTTGGATTGCATCACTGAAGTGCTTGCTGGTTTTATATAATATATAGAAATAGAGATTAATGGTTTCCTTAGATGACAAATATATTTTGTATTAGGTTGGAATCTTAAGAATGATCTATTTTGACTACATTGTTTTAGCTGTTTGAAGTGCGTTTGCTCCAACTTTCACCAGAGTCTTCGGCTTAAGTTGAAAAGCAAAGGGTTCTGGGAGCTCCCAAACAACTTAAAGGAGTTACTCATTAAGAGTTTTGAGTTGATATTAAACTTCCTACCCAAAAGAAATATGGGGCCATTTGTTTCTTCTTTGCTTTTATTATTATAATAGTTTTACTTTATTTATTTTAATATTGTTATATTTTTAGAGGATATTTCAATATCAATATATCATTATTCGTAATATATATTTAGTTCATGATTTTTAAATAATATTTACATTTATATTAATTAAATATAAATATTATTTGTTAAAAAACTAATCTATATAATTAAGTGCTTATAATAAAAATATAAGTTAATAAATTTAATTTAATGTTGCTAATAATCATTTTACTTTCTTATTACAATTTATCTTATTGACATCCTTGTGTTTCCATACAAACATATATCCTACCATGAGTTTTAATCACATCACTATAGTACTCAAACTCACTATTACAACATTCAATCTCATTGTTACCGTCGTTTTTAAAGTCACTGAGTCAATTTCACTACCCATCTGAAAGCAGCTTAAGTTGTCCTCTTGATAACTAGAACTCCATTAGGACTCTTGAAATTATTGTTTTAATCTTCCTTTTATTTATTTTATTTTTTAAACCATTTTGATTCCATTTTGTTTTTTTAATATATAATAAATTATTTGGGTTATTTTTTTTCATGTAGTTAATTTATTTTAAATTATTTTATTTAAAAGTTTAAGTTTTTCATTTAAAATAATAAATAGATTTATATTATAACTAGTTATCTTCTCGTGCAATGAACATGTGTATTGTTTAATTTTAAAAACAAAAGTTTGTAATATATATATAATTTTCTACTAATATTGTAATACAAAATTAAAATTATATTTTCTGTGGTCGTATTTATTTATGAAATCGGACTTCGGAATATAACAATAATAAAATTATTCTTTTAGATAATTATTTTCAAAAAAAATTATAATTACTTAATTAGTTTATTATATTTTTTACTGAAAGATGATTTTTTAGAACAAATAAAAATGATATTTTTTAGAATGAATAAAAATGATAGGATCTAATTTTTTTAATTTTAATAAAATAATTTTCTGAAATTTAAAAAAGTTGGAACAATAATTGTGATTTAGGAATGTTGAGCACCTTTAAAAAATTTAACAAAACATGAATAGGTTTAAAAAGGAATTTACCCATTGGCAAAACGTATAATTCTCTTTTTATATTTCCTCAAATTCATTTTACATACTAATTTTTATAATTGAATGAATGAACATTTTTTCCTTATTTATTTATATTTAAAAATATTATTTCAATTTGACAAAAGAAATAGAAGCAAATTTATTCATTCACATAAATTAACAAAATGTTGTTATTATTATACTAAATAATTTAGCTGGGTTTAGATAGGCAATACGTTTATTTGCGGTTAAAGTAAAAATAGTAATGATAATAAAATTAGATATTTTATCAATACTGTAACCTGAAATAAAAAAAATAAAAAACTAAACCCAAACTGAAGTAAAATTATTTGCGTGTGTTCCACCACATTAAAAGTGCAGTGAAATTAAAACCACCCTAAATCCGCTTTCTCAGCCACTATATCAAACTCCACCAAAGTACAGCTATTGTCACCACTAGTTCATCGGTGCTGATACCATCTATATAAAGTCACATGCAACAAGTGAACTGACCTATAAAAGTTGTCTCTGTGGACCTGTAAGCAGTAATATTTTACTGAAATTGATACAAAATCTAAGTGGTTGCTAAAACAGGAACTTATTTCTTTAGGCAGAAAGAAAGTAAAAGGAACCAAACTATTATTATTATTATTATTATTACGCACCACTAAAAGAAATGTGTGCATATAGTAGCATATGCTTTCCCATCGCAACTTCATCATATATATATATCTTATGCTATATTTGGTTAATGGGATTTTATGTAATGTCAAATCTTTTAATAGTTTTCTCTAACACTTGTAGTTGAAGCCTAGCTCGGGGTGTTTATAAAGGGGTTCAAGTTGAAGTTTAAATAATCAGATTCAATTCAAACAGTGGGAGTGAAGATAAGTAAAATGGGGTCAAAGAAGCCTTTCCTGGTGGCGCTTCTAGTGCATGCTCTTTCTTCTGGCATGATCTTACTGTCCAAGGCAGTATTCAATATGGGTATGAACATATCTGTGTTTGTCTTCTACAGACAAGTTGCTGGAACAATTTTCATGGTCCCTTTCGCCATGGTTTTCGAAGGGTAATTTTAAAGTTTTTCCTCTCATCTTTTTCTTCGTAACTGAAAACAACTATATATATTAAGCTATATATCAATTGCCCATAAATCGTTTCTGCGTCGTTCCAGAAAACACGCCAAGCCACTTTCAATACTGACCTTCTTCAAGATTTTTATGCTTGCTTCGCTGGGGTAAGTAAATTTCTGGTCGAATGCAAGGTGTTAATTAGGACGACTGAAGAGTTTTTTTGCTGTTAAATAATTTGAATACTAATGGAATTCGTCAGAGCTATTCGTTTTATTAATTTTCTTTTAAATTTCAGGATTACCTTAACCTTGAATATTTACGGAGTAGCACTCATTTACACATCTGCAAGGCTTGGTGCTGCCACCATTAATTGCATTCCAGTCATAACGTTTGCCTTCGCAGTTTTACTCAGACAGGTTTCATTAGCTTCTTTTCTTTTTGCCACTTACGGTTAGCCTTACTTTTACATTTTGTTTTGTTTTATTTTATATTTGATAAAAGATTTTATGCGAAACATCTGCGATCATTTATTATTCAGATGAGCTAATTTATAATTTCAATGGCTAATCCATGAAAGAGAGACAATTACTATACCTTTTTTTTTCCTAAATTTATTTTTAACCTTCTTTTTTTTTTCAATTTTATCTTTTATATTTTTAGCTAAATTTAATTATTTAGCTTTCAAAAAGAGTTAAATTATTTTTAACTAAAATATTAACAAAAATTTTAAATTTTTAGCAAAGTTGGCTATGCAAACTTAATGTTAATAGAACATTATTGAACTCATATGTTATGTTAATAAATAAATTAAAAAATATAAAAATATTTAAAAATAAAAAATATATTATAAAAAATTCATTGAAATAAAAAAATTAACATGAAATATATATAGATTGTTATATAAGTTATCATCTTTAAAAATTTAAAATTTTAATTAGTACTTCCGTTAAAAAAATAAATTTAATAATTTTTAAAGTTGAATTCCTTTTTAAAAGTAGAAAGTCAAACTTAATTAAAAATATAAATAAAATTAATAAAAAATATAAATATTAAAAATTAAATTTATTATTATCATTTTCTTTAAAGACTTGATATAACCTTTTCAAATTTGCGCACTAATTAGTATCATAAAAAAGTTGAGATTCTAAAAAATAAAAAGTCCTTTAGTCAATTATTAATAAAATTTTATTTCTTTCAAAAAATATTATTTAAAAAATATCTACTAATTATCTGAAAATAAAAAGGTATTAGAGAAGAGAGAAATTTGGTGAACAGTTTTCAATTTTCAAGGCAAAGTTTTAATTGAAAGAGCAAGAATACAGGATGGAGAAGGTGAGAGTGAAGACTGTACCTGGCATTGCAAAAGTTGCAGGTATAGTGGTGTGCATGGCTGGGGTTGTCACTCTAGCCTTTTACAAAGGTCCCGCTTTGAAACCTCCCTTCCATCTTCATAATTTCCGTCCCCATAGTGGCGCCCAGGATGGTGACCATGACCATGCTTCTTCTGCCAAAAATTGGATAATTGGATGTTTCCTCTTGCTAGTTTCCTGCATATGTTGGGCTCTATGGCTTGTACTTCAGGTACCTTTCTCAGCCATTAATTCATTTCCCTTAGAATTAATACCAACATTAACCCCCCCTTTCATTTTTGTATACCAAGTTAAACTTGGTAAATTTGGTTATTAGTCCTTTTCCTTTACAAAGTTTTTAGATTTAGTCCTTATGCTTTTTAAATTTTGAAATTTAGTCCTACTCAAACAATAGCAATTAAATCTATTTGGTTAAATTCAATTACTTCTGTATTATGAGTACAATTGTAGATCTACTTCATATTCTTTAACTGAATCATTCTAAGTATTTATACCTTTTGAATTTTAAAATTTCAGTCTTGATGTAAATAACAATCGTTGATCCATTAATTAGATATTTAGTGAGTGATATATGAAAACAATAAGTTGACATGACATCACATATATGAATAATATGATTGTCGCATCATATTATGAAAATGGAAAAACTTAATGAATTGAAAATTTGAAAAGTAAAAGGACTAAATTGAATTATTGAGATTAAATCTATAACTTTCCTAAAGTATAGGGACTAATAGCAGAATTTAACCTTTATACTATGTCATTTAAACTTCAAAACATATAAGCTGCTTCCACAATCAAATGTTTTAATCGATGAATCACAAAGACAACCACATATTGATGTCATTTGATGGTTCAAATTTTGACGATAACAGGCTCACATTTTGAAAAGCTACCCTTCCAAGCTTACTTTCACAAGCATTCAGTGCTTGTCGAGTGCGGTCCAGTCATTTATTGTTGCTATTGCTTTGGAAAGAGATCCTCGTCAGTGGAAGTTGGGATGGAATTTTAGACTGCTTGCAGTAGTTTATTGTGTAAGCAAACACAAAGATTCTTCTAATATCTAACAACATCTATCTTTGCTTTTAGTAAAGTAGGAGAACATAAAGAAAAGAAATTAGATTTAATCCAAGAATTATTCTAAAAACCAATGTTGTCCCACTTGTTTCTACCTTTTCTTTAGCAGTGATTTATTCGTTGAGATGATTTGAACTTGTTGCTTTAATCTACAATAGGGGATTTTCGTGACCGGTGTTGCATACTACTTGCAAGCATGGGTGATTGCAAAGAAAGGGCCAGTTTTTCATGCAGTGATGATACCATCGAATCTAATAATGACAAGTCTTGGTTCTGTGTTTCTATTAGGCGAGACCATTAACCTTGGAAGGTAAACACTTTTTATCTTGACCAAATTCAACTAAGACATATTATGAAAAAGCTCGGAGACGAGAGGTTTAATTTTATTATATCTTCTTGAAAGAATTTGATGATATAGCATGCTGATAAAGTTTTCTTTATGCAGTTAGCAATACACTCTTTAAGTTTGTTCTCAACTCTTAAGAGTGGAAGCTATGACCGCTGAAGAGTAAGTGTATTGTGGCTCAAAACACTACAAGCAGTGGCTGGTAGTAAAATTTTCAAAAATTTTAGAAGTTTAATGAGATTGTATTTTTAAAAATTGGGGCCTAATTAAAAATTTTGTGAAATTAATGAGAATTTCAAATATTTTAAGTGAGCTTGCTTAAAATTTTCAAAAAAAGTATAATAAAAATCTTCAAAAAAAATTAGGGGTTTAATTGAAATTTTCTAAAAATTTTAAGAAAAAACTCAATTTCCTAAAATTTCGAGGGGGCCATTTAGGATCTTTAAACGGTCCGCATCTAACTACAAGACATTTCAAATCCGAAAACTTTAGGATATAGAGATGCTTTAAACAAACAGAGAATTAGCTAAACCAAATGGTACCTCAGTTGCTCAAACTATTGCTATATCTTAAAAATCTTGAGTTCGAATTACTTTATATTTTTCGGTACACATTATGCACTCTTACTCTTCAACGTAACCATGGGTTACGCTTTTAAACGGCTTTAATAGTCGTGCCAATACGCTGATCTTAAGAATCGAGAGACAAACTTTTGAATGTGTTACTCTTCCACGATTATTTTTCAGTATAATAATACTCAAAGAGAATAATAGCTTGGCTTTATCAACTTGATACAATATCAAATTTGCATGCAATTAGCTGGAGATAAAAGAAAGCTGAAATTTTGATGTATATATTATGTTCTATATTGTGGTTGTAGTGTTTTGGGTGCAATCATGTTAGTGATAAGCCTTTACAGTGTTTTATGGGGAAAGAGCAAAGAACAGAACGTTGATAACGTGGGTTGTTTGCCTGTTGAAAATCAAACACAAGGAAACAGCGGTTAGCAGCAGCCCTCGGACATCGTTATCTACGTAACTAATTATTGTCATGTTCTTTGATTGTATTTCTAAATCTTTATTTCTTCTTTTCCCTTCCATTCCGTAATTGTATTATGGGTTTGGACAAGCGCTTTATGTCTTCTTTTATTAAGGGATAATGTTACATTTAATACTGGTTATTGGGTAATTTAGTGCAATAGATATTTAAAAATGTGTAATGTGAATCTGTATTAACAATTTGTTACTTAAAAGTTTATATTTATTTCTAACGTGGTTAATTGACGCATGTAGAACTATAAAATAATTTAATAAATGCTCACACTTCGTGCAAGTGTTATTGAGTCAGAATTTTAGTCTCGTAATCCTTATGATTTTAGAGATTGGTCACCCGACCTTCTAAAGCCTACAGCATTTCCCTAAATTGGCTAGCTTACCACGACTCTCTATTGGCTTAATTTGATCTTCTACTCCTTTCGTCATCTTGACAGGCACCTTTGAACCTTAGCTCTGATATCATTTGTCATAGGAGCTAGAACTTTAGTCTTGCAATTTGTGTAGTTTTAGGCGATTTATTTGCTTCAAATCTGCCTAAGTCAACCTAACTCTCAAAAGATAAGAATTCCCAACGGAAATTCTCCAAGGCACCGAAAATAAAGTGGAAGCAACTTAAAGGAAAAAGAGATCGAGTCGAACAAAAAAAACCACAAGAAAGCAATGCACACAAGGTATTTAAGTAAATGTTCTCATAGTATTCTATTACTCAAAAAGAAAGTACAATGAGATGATTACAAATAAGGAGGAAGACATCTATTTATAGTTGAGCTCCCCTACATCCAATAGTACAATTTACTTTACATCGATGGTTAAGATCGAAGTCAATCTACAATTGAGTTTCTTAAGGGATTTACACAATCCTCTAATATTACAAAATCAAATATTCAAATATTACAAATCTTCTAAGATTAGTTTCCATATTTACCATGGTAACCCTAGTTTTCTTTAAATGTAAAGCTTCAAGTAGATGAGTTTCTCCACATGTTCCACGAATTGGGTTAACTCGAGTAGGTCAAATGAGCTCCATTTAATTAATTGACCTCTATGAGACACTCTTTGTGCATTAATTATGAGTTTTGATCTGCGACCCATGATACATGCATGTATAAGATATTTGAATTGATAATTATAATAAACTTAAAACAAAAAGAAAACATGGAAAGTAAAACAATTTAGATATTTAATAATTTCATTTATTATACAATATATAACATAAAATTAGTTTTTTAATATAAAAACGCATCATAATTATACAATACAAACTCAATATAAAAATAATCAAAATATTAAATAAAAAATAATGAAAATAAATTTCTTAAAATTTACCAAAAAAACTATTAATGTGCAAAAAATTAAATTAAGTATTGAATATTATTATTACTATTGACAAAAATTGAAAAAACTAACATGAAGGTACATAGCAAAAAAAATTGGGAGTTATTGTAATGGTGTCAATTTTTGCCATGTTTGTAATACTTCTTACCTGGTCCAGTCATCAAACCCGAGTAATAGGATGCTATGAACAAATATAAAACAATTACATGCAATTTATAATACAAAATCCCAATAAAAAA
This sequence comes from Gossypium hirsutum, assembly GCF_007990345.1. Lineage (NCBI taxonomy): Eukaryota > Viridiplantae > Streptophyta > Magnoliopsida > Malvales > Malvaceae > Gossypium > Gossypium hirsutum. The sequence continues at coordinate 42,385,133 of NC_053447.1, forward strand.
ATCACTACATCAAATATGATCAAGTATAACATGTAATTCAGTCAATTTCAGGTTTATATTGAGTTTACGAAAGCTTAAAATCAACCCGATATCAAACAGGGATCAATTTGAAATAAAAACAAAAAGATGGGAAAATCTGCAAACAGGGGTCACACAGTCGTGTTCCCTAACCATGTGGGATGGGACACATGACCATGTAGACAAGCCGTGCAACAAATTGATGTCATGTGGGGTTGGAGTCACACGGTCGTACGAACAACCGTCTACACTAACCAAGGCCATATGGTCAAAAGTGTAAATATTCAAAAAAAAAATATGTCACACGACTGTGTCAATGGGCTGTGTAATAGACTGTGACCGTGTGCACAAAAAATCATCCAAATCCTATAGACTACACAGTCGTCTCTGGTGCCGTGTAAGGCACACGACTGTGTATTAGACCATGTGTACATGAAAATACCTTCCAAAAAAAGATATTCAACCTTAACTCACTTATGCCACAAGCAACACATTATACCAATTCTTAACAACTTCAAAAGCATCAACATTATACCAAAAATATCATTTTTAACAATCAACTTAAGTTACTAACCAATATGCCACAACTGACACCTCAATCAACAATTCAAAATACCATCCATCATTTCTATAACCATATATCAAACAAAACCCATCATCTAGCATATTATTTCCTCAACCATTAAAACATTGATAGCAAGCTAATTTTTTGTGTTTAATGCACTTATTTTTTGTCAAATTTTGAATAGAATGCTACTAAACTAGCGATTTCTTGTTTAAACTTTGTCAGGACGCAATTGGAATGTTGAAGTTCAAAAGCAAGAAAATTGGGCTAAATTGGAACGAAAAATAGTTAAAGAGGACAAATTGAAAAGTTATAGAATTGGTGGCTGATAAAAATTAGTTTTCTTATTTTGTCAAACTCTATAATTAGAAAGAAAAAAAATATGATTTTAGTTGGTTGATTAGGGGGAATCATGGTAAAATTAACATATGAGAAATGTATAAATACCTCGTAAATGTGGCATGGAAAGACAGACTTGAAATTGAATTGAAAAAATTTTATTTTCCTTTTTTCATGCATCTGTAGCTTGACAAAAGCATTCTGCCATTTCATTTTTGTTCCTTTATTTTTTTGGTTCAATTGCTCTTTAAGTCCTTTCTCATTTTCACCTATCACCACTAAATTTAAATTCATTCTCATGATTCAACTAAGTATGACTAATATCATGCTTAACTAATCCTCATTTAGCCTTAGGTCAATTGACATTCTGACCGAAAATTATGAAATATGAACCCGCATTAAAATCTTACAATACAGTATTCATTATCTTTCTGATATATGGGATAGTCGCATTTGTTCCTTAAAGTTAATCCAATTTTAGCTCAAACTGCACGTTGGGAGGGAGTTATTTTGGAGTACAATTGGGAAAACGAGTGGGTTGTTTGTCGTATTTGAGTTACCGCGATCAAATTGGCATGTCCAATTGGAAAAAGCTAGTTGGGTTTCGTCAAGGGAGATAGTGATCGGATTTAAATGATCCACACGGTTGAGGCCGTTAAACTAAGATCTTAAATCGCGAACGCGTGTTACGTGGTTATATAATCGGTAATGGTTGGTTTGTAGGTCTTATCGGAACCAACTACATAAAGAGGAGTTGGCAATTGGGGCGTCCTTAGTCGCTATAACTAACTTATCATTAAGAAGAAGGAAATTTATTTTCAAGAATCGATTCGAGTTCAGAGTGTATCGAGGCTAAGGCTAATCCTTCACATATTAGATTTGTCAATTTAATTTAAATTGATTAATTTTATTTTTGCAACTATCATTATGTTATTATTTTATTTTATTATTATTTTTGTCAACTAAAATTCCCCCTTTTTTTTCAACTCTGCACATACAGCTCGTGAGCACAACAGTTGACTAGACTCAGAAATTTGGTCACGTAAACAAAAAAAATTAGGAATCTCAATCCCTGTGAGACCGACCCTACTACTCTATACTACTGTTTAATTCAATTAAAGCATAGAAAATTATATTTGGTGGTTTTGATGCCCATCAAATTTTGACGTCGTTGCCAGGGATTAGAAAAAATTTTACTTTTTCATTTCTTTACTTATGACCAAGTCAGAACTTGGGACCTTAAAGTTTGAACCGGAAATTGAGAAATTAGCTCGAACATTACAAAAAGAAGCAATTCGATGCAGAAAACAACTGCAAGTGAGAGAGGTCGAATACGAAACACTGTGAATCAGAAGAAATGGCAAATCAAACCATTCGATAGCTCGCTACAGCACTGGATGAGCAGCAGCTATGCATAACTTATCCGATGAGAGGAACACAGTTTGAATTAAAATCGGGCTTTATTCATTTATTGCCCACTTTTTGCGGTTTGCAAAACAAGAACCCCCCACTCATCTTAAGGAGTTTCATATGGTTTGCTTAGGCATGAAACCACAGGGAATAACCGATGATCAAATTAAACTTTGAGATTTTCCTTTTTCGTTGGCCGACTCTGCTAGAGAATGACTATTTTATTTACCTTCAAGATTTATTAATACATGGTTTAACATGTCTCATTTGTTTCATGACAAGTTCTTTCAAGCAGCCCAGGAAGCTAAATTAGGGAGAGATATTGTCGGGATACGACAAAATGAGATCGAATCACTTTATGACTACTGGGAGAGATACAAGAAGTTGTGTGCAAGCTGTCCACAACATAGCCTAACTGAATAATCACTTCTTCAATATTTCTATGAGGGATTATACCCTATGGAATTGAAGATTATTGATGCCGCCAGTGGAGGAGTACTTGTTAACATGACTCCTGAAAGAGAAAAGGGAATTGATTTCAACCATGGTTGTAAAATTCCTATAAATTTTGACCAACTATAGAACCTACAAGATGGGTTCATGGGTTAAGTTCCTGATCCTTAGAAGATAAAATTGATAAACTCACTAATGTAGTTCAAAATTTTCTTACAAGAAAATTGAATCCAGCTTGGTTATGCGAGATTTGTGCCGTGCCCAATTATCCAACAGATTCATGTCTAATTTTACATGAGGATACAACAAGACAAGTAGATGTTGTTGGGAAATTTCTAGGGTCACCTCAAAGGCGTTATGATCCACATTCGAACACTTATAATGCAGGATAGAGGGATCACCCAAATCTGAGCTATGGATCGGACCCTCGGTACAATCAACCATATTAGCCAATGCCACCTCCGCCTCAACAGTTTCAACCCCCAAAGTCATATCTTGAAACCATAGTTGAAAGGTTAGTTGTTAACACTAAAAAGTTCCAATGGAAGATGGAAACGCACTTACAAGAACTAGATAAGTAAATGAGTAAGCTTGCGTTTACGATCAGCCCATTAGAGTCCAAAGGGAAGTTTTCATCTCAAACATATTTGAATCCATGAAAAAATACAAGTGCTATGACCTTAAAATGTGGAACGATTTTGGAGCCAACACCTAGCACGATTTGTGGTCACAACACTGAACGGGAAGAACAGAAACTTGAACCAATAACTCCAACAGAGTCGACACCACAAAAATCATTCGTGGTACTATACCGTTAGGTTTTGTGCAATTGTACATAGTCGTTATGAAGTAATAAGTAAGTATAAGAGTTATTGTCTCCATGGGGACTGCATATGTTAATCAATATTTTGCAAAATTAATATTTTATAATTTGGTGAGAAAACACAATAATTTTGAGTCCTTGATGTAAAAATAAATAACTAGATGTAAAATTATGCTAAATGCAAATTAACTTAAGTGTAATGACTAATTAAAATGGATGAGATGGATTTAATAGCAAATTCATAAGATTTAACAATAATAATATGAATAGCCTAGAATAATTACAACAATTGACTTGATTCATTTTCGTCATACTCACAACGTTCCAGAAAATATTCCATGACAACTCAATCTTTCATTAACTTCTTGAAACCAGTGTTAAGTCCTTTCGGAATCTTTTACATAGAAAAACATACATACTACCATGATCTTATTTAACTAAAAGTTTCTTAGGGTTTATGTGAAGTAACATGGATAAATTAGGTTTGAAACAATTTAATCACACAAATCTAAAAGTTATGTAAGGTAATAGAGCTCTCTCAAGTTATTACAAATCTTTAGTTTAATCGAGCTAGGATCTAAATTAAGCATGCACCTTTCAATTATTACATCTATTAATCGTCATCTGGCCAAGATTGATCAATTAATTCTAATGCACTCAATCACATTTTAATGAATGAAATATATGCATGATTTTAATTGAAAGCATGATCAATTGACGCACAGAACATCATGAACATAAATCAAATGAACTTCATCAAATTAATGTAATCCTTCTAGCTAAACAAAATTAAACTATCACTGTTAATGAAAAAACAACAAAGCAAATTGCAAACATGATGAACAACAATAAAGATTAAGGAAGAAGAAACTCTGAAATAATTTCAGCAATCTTCCAAAAATTTATCACTGTGGCTTCTTATGATCCTCGTAATTGCTCCTTCACGAAATGCTTCTCAAGGTGGCCAGCCAAGAGAGAATTTTCTCAAGAATTTGCTAGCTAAATTGAAGGGAAATGTATGGGTTATGCGCGAGAGGGGAAGGAAAGATGTGAGTGAGGGATTGCAAGATTATTAAATGATGAGGGATGAGGGATGTAAAGGAAGGTATTTATAGTAGAGGGATGGCTAGAGGTTTACTAAAAATAGTTTGAATATCCCTTAAGTTTCTCTCACTCTTGGCCGACCATGAATTGTGGAAAGGAGAGATTTTTAGTTGCTTGATTCATGCTCAATTTCATGCAATGGATCAAGCAAGGAGATGGAGGGTTTCATGGGTGATTGTTAAGAGCTGATTTTTAATTGTTTTACAAGTGTAATGACCTCTGAATAAATCTCCCAAAAGCTTATTTTGGGCTGTTCATAAGCCCTTCCTAAATTAGGCTTCTTTCCCCCTTTCTTGGACGGTTTTGTGACCCAATTACTTGTCAGACTTGTTTTTCAATTAAACAAACTTTAACTGGATCAAAGTTACTTCATCTTTACCTAGTTTTACTTGCCTTTGCCATCCAACTAAGGTAAAATAAAACTTATGTCCATGTATATTTAAAATAAGCTTCACAAATTGTTAAATCCATGGTCCCATTGCAACAGTTAAATACAATAAATTATTATGTAGCATGAAATAATTAAATTATGCACAAATTTAGTACATAAAAGCATAAAATTACATACTTTATTAAATCATGTCCATTATCTCAACATAAATAAAATTCACCCAATTAACTATCAAATATTCGGGATTAATATAATTTTTTAAAGTAAAAAGGTGTCATAAACAACTATAAAAACTCTATATCCATTGCTCGTCTCGAGCAATGCAAAGAAAAAATTTAGATAAGACAATCTTGCAACAAGTTAAGTATAATCATTAAATAGAATCAAATTTTGCACATAAACACACATCAACGAAGTCATTCTTACAAACTCTTTTTGTTGATAAGTTGCTCATATGCAAACATTATTTCAATATTTTATACTAAGTGCGAAAAAATGCTAGCAAAAGTCATAGAGTGTACGCTTTTCAAGGCCATATATAACATTCACCATTCAATAAAAGTTTCCTTATCAATTAGACAAAACAATCACAAATTTTAATTAGTGGTCCTCATATGTTGAATTTAGCAATTCCTTTCCACTAATGTAGTTGGCATAATTATCAAAATCAATAGGTCTTTTATAGGGTTGTAATGGGGCTAGGCTCAAGGTAGGGATAAAGAGAAGTGAATTTTTAGGTTCAATAATCTTAACCCTAACTTTGCCTTAGATTTTTTTAAGGTACATTCTTCCTACTAACGGGTTTTATCACCCCCAAACTTAATTTGAAGCTTATGCCCAACAATACTCCTCAATATTTGAGTATTTATTTTACTCTTTTTGCTTGACATTTGAATAGAGATTTTTCTCTTTTTCTTTAACATACAAAGAACATATACATCTTTCTAAATTTTTCCTCGAACTTTGATCACCAAGAGAAGTATAGTTAAGATTGGTGCCAAAAATAGGATAAACTTAAAAAGATGGTAATATGGCTTATGATATAGGTGAATAGAAAAAACAAGCTTTAAAGGCTCAAACTAAGGTTTCAAGGGTTAAATTCATATGGTAGGCTTGAAAGGCTCAAACGATCCAAAGAAAATGTGCTTATATCATGTTTAGATTCTTATGCCTCCTAGGATTTCACCTCAAGAAAGTTACTAAGCCAATTCTAAGAACTTAAACCTTAATGCATATCTATTTCCAGGGAAATTAAATTTTCATGGCAACAACTACATAAGACCTAAGAACATATAAGCATTCCATAACTTAAGATAACATAAAACTCAGATAAAATTAGAAATCATACTTGTATTTGAGCTAACTCATGGACAAAATTTTTTTTAACATCATTTTATTTCAGCATACTTATGTGTAAACATTGAATCATACTTAAGAAAAATTAAAAATTCATGCAAATATTGCCCTACCCCCTCATTAAAAAGAAGCAATGTCCTTATTGTGAAAACAAAGTAATGAATGAGAACTGAACTCTAGGTAGGATAGCAAGAAAAGAGAGGTGAGTCATGAAGACTGCTTAAATACCAAGTCTTTCTTAACAATCCAATCCTAGACATGTTCATTCACCTTACCACACTAATTTGCTTTTTATTAGAGAAGAGGCATTGAGCTTAATTTATTCAAGTTTGTAATTTCCTACTTATTGTGTGAAAGCAAAATACTAACTAAGAAAAAGAAAATATAAATGCCTAAAAATAAATACTAAGAAAAAGAAAATTCCCCCTTTTTAATTTGTGTCATCTTTATGTCTTTGTACTTTCTTATAATCCATTGGGATCCCGAATTTGTAACAACATTAAGTACTAGTTGAAGAAAATCTCAATTTGTATTCGTCATCATGGCAGAGTACTCATCTTCTTCAACATCAAGTAAGTTAAACAAATCATTAATGGACTTAGAAGTAAGGGGTGCCATCTTTTTTTGAACCAGAACCTCATTAGCATCTAAGGTGGTCAAATTGGCATAGAACTCTTGCACTAATTCCTCTTTACGCATTGGTCGTGCATCACAAAATTGATTCCAATTCAAAGCTTCAATTGTTTTTTGAATTGACAAAGGCATAATCATCTTGTCATTTCTCTCCAAATTGAAACATTTTTCTAGCATCATGGGTTGCTTTTTGAAGATGGAATCAAATCTTTCTCTCGCTTCCTCATATTGAATCACAATTGGATTTTTGGTAGAAATTTTGAAAGATCTAGTTTTTTTTGCAAGACATGGTGACTTTTCCCGAAAGAAAAAAAGACTTTCAACTTTTTGAGGTGGAGGTTTCGGCGGCAATTAGGTTGCACTAGTAAGAGATTTTCGAAAAAATAGGCTAGTTGCGACAGTTGCTGCGATGGTGGGATTACTTTGGCGATAGGCTTGCAATAGTGAAAGGTTTGCATCAGTGATAGTAGAGTTTTATGACAAGGAAGGGAAATTGGGGAGAACTTTCAGATTTTAGGCTAACAACAAAGAGAAAGGAAATAGATGGCTAGGGTTGAAGCTAATTGTTTGAGTGGTGTGAAAAATATTGTGGTAAAGATGGGTTTATATAGTAGTAGATTAAGGTAAATTTTAGCTAAATTTTGGCTAAAAGTAGTGACTTGGACGGCAAGGTATGGAAGGAATAAAAGTGGCAGCAAAAATTTAGGGGTTTGGGTGGTTTATGGACGGCACTTGTATGGGTAATTTCCTCCTCTTCACTGTTCTAGGCCTCTAGCCCAAATTGTAATTATTTCTTGAAAAAAACTGAACTAAACTAGAAAAATAAACTGATTAGTACTTGGGCCGATTTGGCCATCTTATTAAACATAAACAATTAACTTAAAATTAAAAATTAAAATTAAAATTTTTTTTGGATTACTTAAAAAATTTATTCTCGGAAAATTACATTAAATTAAGGTTGGAAGGGTCACAAATGGTCTCGCTTAAGTTCCAATCTCCCTAGACAGAATTAATTTAATGTACTAATTCAAGAAAAATAATTTCTAAATATGTCATTTATTAAAAATAAAAATATGAAAAATAAAGGGTCTATTAAATTGAACGAATTTTCAATTCGCTCCACTTTACCATCCCAATAATGCTTGAGACATTGACCATTAACTTTAAATGTACCTTCCTTGTTATTGTGTAGTTCCACCACTTCATACAGATAGACTTTGTGAATGGTGTAAGGTTCAGTCCATTGGGATTTGAGCTTTCTAGGAAATAACTTGAGTCTTGAGTTGAAAAACAAGACTCTTTGACCTTCTCTAAATTCTCGAGGTTGTATACAGTTGTCACGCCATCTCTTGATCTTTTCTTTATGCATCTTCATATTCTCGTATGAAAATAACCTCAAGCTCATCAAGCTATAACATTTTTCTCTCATCGCTTGCTTTAGATCCAGATTTAATTGTTCTAAGGCCTAGTGAGTTTTATTTTCCAACTCAAGCAGCAAATGACATGCCTTTCCAAAGACTAACTGATAAGGAGTCATTCCTAATGGTGTCTTAAAAGCAATTCAATGGGCCCATAGAGCATCATCGAGCCTTTGAGACCAATCTTTTCTACTAGGTCACACCACCTTTTCAATGATATATTTGATCTCACAGTTCACCCATTCAACTTGCCTATTTGATTGTGGATGATAGGCAGTGACAATTTTATGTTTCACATCATACTTGTCAAGCAACCACTTAAGCCATTTATTTTACAAAGTGAGATCATTCATCGCTAATTATAAATCTAGGAGTCCTAAATCGTATAAACACATGCTTATGTAGGAATCGCATAACTACTTTAACATCATTTTTTGGGTATGCCTCAGCTTTAACCCACTTGGATACATAATCGACAGCCACTAGGATGTACTTGTTACCATAAGAAGAATGAAACAGTCTTAAAAAATCAATGACCCAAATATCAAATAATTCTACCTCTAGGATGTTTGTCAATGGTATCTCATTCCTTCTTGATATGTTTTCCGTCCTCTAAAATCTATCACAATTTTTCACATATACATACGCATCCTTAAAAACCGTAGTTCAGAAAAATTCAACTTGTAAGATCTTTGCTACAGTGCGGGAACCACCAAAGTGTCCCCCACTTAGAGATGAGTATATATCCAACCGAACCTCCACAAATCCTCATTGTTAATTCGGACACTTTCATGCTCCCCCGCAAGGCTAGGGCATTCACCATTCGTTGTTTGCATTTACATACCTTATAGGAGGTAAATCTCATTTCATATCATACTCTCTATACATTTCCCCCATCACGTCTTCATAGTTTCCTCCATTTCCCCCTTCCACCATTCAAGATATAGAGATTTTAAGCCAAGGAAGAGTATCCATTCACAACCATTCATGCATATATTGTCTTTATCACTTCAGTTCATTTACACAGACATACACAAACGATTTAAAATAAACTTACTTACTTGAAAGACAACATTATTAAGAAATTAGATGGGAATTAATAGGAGCACGAGTGAAAGGAACTCATCGGAGATTTCCAAGAAAAGTCTTGCCTATTCTACGGGTTCTTTCCGTTTTCCACTAGGGCTTTCTTCCGTTTCTTTAGCTAAATAAAATTGAACACTTAAGTACAGAAACAACAAAACTTTTAATGTAAAAAAAGAATCGGAAACATGCAAATGTTAACCATAAGGAAGTTTCTTTCCCTTCGACATTTAGTAGAAACCTATATAAACGGTTCTTACAACCCTATCATTCTCTGGTATTAAACTATAGAAGGAATCAAGAATTTACCAATAGTTGGCTTGAAAAAGTCAGCTCCTAATCAAGCTGAAGGTTAGTACATTCTTCACATAGCTAAGAACACACACTAGGTTTCTTTTGAAAGAATAAGGATGAACAGAAAAACAGAAAAAAAAAGTCATTCTCCGTTAAACTTTCATCCTATTTATATAGGAATTAGCCTGTAATTCCACTATAACAAGTTACCTAATCACATTACATGCATACACAATTCCACTAACCACACATGCTTCCACCAATCTGTCACAATTCCACTAATCAAACACCATTAACAAGGCTCTACAAGTGTCATGCAAAATGTCACATTCCTACTTAGGATGTAACACCCCTAACTCATTTTCCCGCCAAATTAGGGTTATGGAGCATGTAACACCTTATACCTGGCCAAGCCCAGATACAGGATGTCACACCATCGTCTCATCTCATGTACATCGCATAGGAAGCTAGATTCAAGCAAATTGATCATCTTTTGTTAACCCGTGCAAGTGTTAAGTCGTCCAAATAGTTAATTAACATTTTTACATTCAAATCATTTGTTAATCGGTCATACACACAGCTAGAATTATGCATAAGGGTTAATTAGCAAAATTTCATAAAAATGTCCATAGGTATTGATACAGACATCCATGTATCGATATTTTCCTTAAGTGGTATCGATACCACTTGGAAAAATGATACCAAATGAGCATACTATTTTCAGCCAAAATCTTAAAGTATCAAGAATTATCGATACCAATTACAAAATATCGATACTTTAGCCCCGAGTATAGATACTCGAGATAAGGTATCGATACCAAATCTCTATTATGTTTTCCTATACATTTTAAAATACAGAGGAATAAATTTTAAAACCTGAATATCGATACCTCTACTACTAATGCTAAAAATGAAGCATACATATGCATTTAACTCATTCCAAATCAAATTTTAAGTATCATGCATCAACCACTAAGTTAAATAACCATTCATACGACTTAATCAAAGTACAAAATACCAAAAACGAGTCCGAACAAATATTATCGTGCCAACATCAACGTCTACAATCCTAAGTAATAATAATAACATGACATTCTTAGAAACCAAATCAAAATGGTAAAAAATCAATGACCCAAAATAGTTTTACCACATTGCCTAATTCCCCAATACGAATAAAAATAATAGTTCACCTACAATAAATAACCAGTCTTCCTTGGATCACTCTCTCGAAAAGCACACCACCCACACCGTGATGTCACTAATCTGCATATGCTGAAATGAGGGGGTAAGCTTTAACAAGCCTAATGAATGCAAGAATTTCCACAACGCAAACATGTCATCATGCAACACAACCAATCATTTACTCACAAGTTCCTCATTCTTGAGTCCAACATCATACACTATTAAATCATGCATTATCTAATAGTTCATTCTCACAACGCATACATACTCATTCAAGCATAAAACATATTCCACACAATTACATAAAATATGATAAATTGGGATAAGATGGCACTTGTATTATGAAACATATAGTGAGCTATATCATCACACATCGGATACACAGATCTCTATTACACCCCATAGACTCATAAAGTCAACATATCCCAAAAGTGAAGCATTTAGCTAACACTCTCCTTATTACCCTTCACATGTCTTGTTGAATGAAACTTAGTTCTCATTCCTTTATCCCTCAAAACATGTCTCAGGGCCTTAACGCCCAAAACCACTAAACATATAAGTGAGTACTCACAATCCTATGGCATGCCAACTATATCCAATGGTTCCAATATCACAAGGAAAAAATATTCGAAAACAACACATATTTCTTATCGATTATCCATGCATAACACAGCATATTAGCATCGTTTGCAAAACACTAGCATAGTCATATAACATATATATTACACATTTATTTCATGTATTTAATTACACTTAACACAACAATCACCATACTTACTTATCACGTTTCATGCACAATACATAACCACAAGATGATTATAGATTTAAGAAAACTTACACTCAAAACTTAGAGTAGGGGTTTAGGCAAAATCTAAATTCCCAAGTAACATATGACTCGTATTTACGAGTAGCAATCTCATACATTCACCATTTTATGCTTTAGTTGAAAAGCCAAAAGCTCAACTAATGCTTCCCTAGCTCATAGCAAGCTCTTATAGATCCAAAACTTTACACACATAAATCACACAATAACCATAGTCAAATATCCACCAAAATTCATTCAAAACAACTAACACACAAGCTTTAAGCTAAGTTCCTATGTAACTTAAACTATTAACACAACAAACTTAAAATTCTAATATCTAAGTCTATACTCGATATTTTATCCCAAATTCAGTTCCATTCATCTAATTAATCATCCACGCCTAATTCACAACCTTCAAACTAGACAAATCTACTCAATTCATGGTATCGAAATTTTTCGACATCTTTTAGACAATTTTCACAAAATTCTTTAAAACATGAGAAATCATTAACGAAACTTTAATGGAAGATTTAAAACCTTCTAATCATGCTAAAGCAAGTTGAAAAACACTTTGAAACCAAGTTTTGACTCAAAATCCCAAAATCAATCATTAATGGTTCGATTTTCGGCTTTTATTTAAAACATGCAATTTGAGGGCTAATAATTTAGTTTTAGAGTCTAAATAACATTAAAAAATGGATACATGAATTATTACCTTTGTTTAAAGAATGAACGAGTTTTGACGTAAATCTGAAAAACCCACGTTAGAAAATGGTGATGAAATTTATGAAGTTTTGGGTGTTTTTCTTGGGATTTTTTTATGGTGAATTGACTTAGGAATGATAGAAAATCAATGTATTATGGTTTGGGAATAAAAAATCAATGGAATAGTGAAGAAAAGAACAAGGGGCAGCAAGCACAAACTTGAAGAACAACTATCGTCACATTAGGCTGAAAGTGGGGGTTTTTAGGTTCAATTTTAAAAACTAGTTTAATTGCCACATAAATTCTCATTATTTTGACTCTGTTACAAATCAGTCCTTTCTCTAGAATTAAAGGTTTCTAGAACACTTTTTAAAAAACTTATTTAACAGCCAAGATGTCAAAGTCGAAAACATTATTGAGTACTAACCTTATGAAATTTCGAGCTTATATAGGCCAAAATTCCTAAATTACCCCTAAAACTCCTAGACTCTATTTTAGGGTGTTACAACTCTGACAAGCTTCCAACTGTTCGAGCTTCTGATGATCTAGGAAACACAGGAAAAACAACTACGTAAGCAACTAGTGTTTAGTAAGCTTGTAAAAGAGAAATTTAAACTTACCATTTCACCACATTAAAACATTCAATCATGCTCAGTAGTTCATATAAATACTTGATATTCCTATTCAATATAATTAACACCATTAGTAGAAAATTTAACCACATGATACCGTAAAACACAACAAATACCATGAAGTGAATTGCATCCATTTACCTTCCTCATATGATTATTCAATAATCTTCTCATCCATTTGAACATATTAACTTTCTATTCCTATGAACATAAATATCCATGATATTTCTTACAAGCCTTCCCATTTTACTTTACTTACACATTGAACCATCTAGAATTACATCGGATACTCGGGAATGCTCAAACATAGTGTGCCTTTTCCATGTAACCGTAACATTTCTTTTTCAATGGTGCTCACACAAGTTGTGAAATGGGCCTACTCACACAAGCTGTGGGTCAGAATGTTAGCTACATGATGCTGCTCACACGAGCTATGGACAATCCACAACAAATTTAGGACCTCATTCATCGGTAGGACATTTAGGACCAACACCCAAAACATATAATCCCTAATGGCATATAATTTGTATCTTAAGTATTCTCTAGGTTCAAACAGAACTTTTAAGCCTACCCGAAATAAGCTTAGTCGTGCAAATAACCCGTGTGTGACACACAACCGTGTGATAGCCCGTGTCTTAGGCTATGTGTACCAAAATGTACCTTGGAAAACAAGTTTACGAAAAATGTTTTCCTGAGCCACAAGCATACCATTTTCAAACCTTTCAACCTAAACAAAACACACTTAAACAAGGAGAAAACATGCTAAAACCATCATATATACAAGACATTTCCATCATTCAACCAATGTACCCTTATTGGTACCACAAAATATACATCCAATTAATTCAACCAATTGTCATGGATTAAAGCTTAAAACCTACATCATATATTTAACTTTCATTCATTTCAACTTCAAATAAGTATAGAACAAGTCATATAATTACCATATACTTAAAAGTGAATAAATGATACACACTTGCTAAACATTATAGATTCAAACAACTATATACACAAAAAAACCACCATACCATAATAGTCAAATAGCATACACAACAACTACCATTACATAAAAGCCTTATACATGCCATTCATAACATTAGCCAAAATAACTCAAAAACTACCAAAGTGGTTGTTGGATAGTGTGATAAAACTCCGACAAGTTTCCAACTAGTTGAGCTTCTGATGATCTACGAAACATAGGAAAAACAACTACGTAAGCAACTAGTGCTTAGTAAGCTTGTAAAAGAGAAATTTAAACTTACTATTTCACCATATTTAAACATTCAATTATGCTTAGTAGTTCATATAAATACTTGATATTCCTATTCAATATAATTAACACCATTAGTAGAAAATTTAACCACATGATACCGTAAAACACAACAAATACCATGAAGTTAATTGCATCCATTTACCTTCCTCATATGATTATTCAATAATCTTCTCATCCACTTACAAATATTAACTTTCTATTCCTATGAACATAAATATCCATGATATTGCTTATATGCCTTCCTATTTCACTTTACTTACACACTGAACCATCTAGAATTACATCGGATACTCGGGAATGCTCACACATAGTGTGCATTTTCCATGTAACCGTAACATTTCCTTTTCAATACTGCTCACTCAAGTTGTGAAATAGGCCTACTCACACAAGCTGTGGGTCAGAATGTTAGCTACACGATGCTGCTCACACGAGCTATGGACAATCTACAACAAATGCAGGACCTCATTCATCGGTAGGACATTAAGGACCAACACCCAAAACATATAATCCCTAATGGCATATCATTTGTATCCTAAGTATTCTCTAGGTTCAAACGAAACTTTTAAGCCGTCAAGTACTTCATTATCATATTATTACCGACATAAATATATCTAACATATCATTGATGAATAATCAGCCAAAAAATATGTAATTAACATAAAATTCATACAAACTTACCTCAATTCCTATGACTGCAAAAATAGAGATGAAGATTAATCTAAGACTTTAACTTTTCCCTAATTTAAGTCCGATTGGTTCTTTTCTTTATCTAACATATAATTTAACTCAATTAAGAATTCCGAACATTCAAATCATCAATTCTAACTCAAACTCACTTAAATGTAAAATTACAAAATTACCCCTAGTATTTTAGCTTACAAACAATCTAGTCCTAAAACCCTAAACTTGAAATTTAACCATTTTTAAAATAATCTCATAATAACCAATTCTTCCCTACACTTAAATAAGTATACATATTTCATTATTTCACACATTAAACATGAAATTGCACTATTTTAGCAAGTGAATCCCTAAACCCTAAATTCATTAAAAATCACTTAACAAATCATGTTCATTTAACAACCAAATTTAATTATCTTACACTTATAATCACAAACACATCAATTTCATTCATGGTAACACCCCCAAATCGTTAACATTTTTGTAAATTAATCCTCGGGCTATGTAGATTAAGCTAAAACGAGCTTAAAAACATAAAAATCATTAAAAATGGGGCTAAAATACATACCATGCAATGAAACAAGCTTAGTTGAAACATCAAACCCCTTCTTCAATGGTATTTTTTATTGAAACAAGTAAAAAGGAAGAAGATGATATCATTTTACTAATTTATTTTAGGTTTATTTAATTAATTATAATTTTACCCTTAACTAATAAACTTATAAAATAACTAAATCTTGTCCATCATTGTCCACCACATTTATAAATGGAATAATTACCATCAAACCCATTAATTTGTATTTCTAAGGCCATTTAATCCATGTAATTAATAGAAATCATCTTTTGTATCTTTTATGGTTTGGTCCTTTTTACGTAATTAACCATTTAAACTTCAAAATTTTGTAACGAAAATTTAATACGACCTTAGTATGATCCTACAAATATTAAATAAACATTAAAATATTTACTCACTCGTTAGAATTGTGGTTCTGTAACCACTGTTTCCAACAGTACTGGAAATAAATTGTTATATAGGACTTGACACGTTTCCTGTAAATGTCCTACCAATTGCGGATTCTAAAACAACAAACCTATGCGCCACAATTGAACACGCCAATGGCAGGTTCATAACGGAAAAGCTCACCAATTGTAGACTAGGAATCCACGAGATGGCAAAACATTCCACAAGAGAAACTTCGCCAAATGAAACAAGTCAATTCCCTTGAATATGACTAGCTCATACGTGAGTTATCGCCAAGCTCACTTGGTCAACCGACCAAAATGCAGACTAGAAATACTTGGGGTGTGACATAAATTGTATTGGATTGGCATAGGAAAAGTCGGTATATGCATGGATATATAATGATAAGTTGTGGTTTAAAGTCAAGTGATTAGGTACCAAATGTGTGTTTTGACAAAAATAAGGGCAATATCGCAATGAGGAGTCTTCGACATCCTAACCTTTTTCAATAATGAGTGGCGTCATCACATGGATATACATGTCGTGGCGACGGGAATAATTAAGTTGACAATGTTGTGACAAGAAAATCCTTGACACTAACTCAATAGCGAACCCAACTTTTTGTTATGGCGATAATCTCGATAATTCTTCAAGAAAAACATCTGTAAACTCGAAATTTTTTTATACCTAATCAACTTTCAGTTTTGATACTCTAGAATCTAGAATAAAAGCTAAAAATGCATTACAGCTTTTTCGAATCAAATTTTGTATGGATATATTTGAAACACAATCATACTTAACAAATTCAACATAATTTACTTCACCATTCTGACATCTCAAACCAATTTATTTCTGTCTGCAATTCACTATAGCATCATATATAGTCAACCAATCCATCCTCAGAATAATGTCAAATTCATCAAAAAGGTTGTAGCATCAAATGAACAAGAAAATCATAACCCTGAATTTTCAGTAGGCACTGTTTGCAAACCAAATCAACTATGACACTTTGACCTAAAGAGTTCGTTACTTAACAATACATACAGTTGACTCAACCAGTAAACTCTTTTCCATTACCATCGTAGTGCATATATACGAATGTGTCAATCAAGATTTAATTAATACATACACGGTAACATCAAATATAGAAAAGGTACCAACAATAACATCAAGAGTTTAGGCCTCCTCATGTGCACGAATCGCATAAGCTCTGGCAGGAGCTCGAGCTTCAGATCAAACCACTGAATCTTTAGTCCCACTTTTACTAACTCCTGTAGTAACACTATTCCCTGGCCGTCTACCTCTAGTAGTAGTAAAAACATGTTTTGCATTCCGATCTCTGTTTGGCTTAGCTCTATTCAGGTAATCTTTCTTGAAATGATTGGAAAATCCACAAACAAAACAGGACTCATCTTTCAATCTACATATTCCATAATGATTCCGACCACAATGATCACATTAAAATCTAATCACATTCTGGACACTATCAACACTAGCTATTGAAGTTGTTGATAGTCTTACATTACTCTGTTTCAATTTATCTTTACCAAAAAACCCTGATGGTGCTGAAAAATAGCTACTCGATTCTTTCATCTTCTTCGGTGGGGGAATAGAAAATGTTTTAGGTGTGCTACATTTATTGAAGTCACGAGCTTTTGTTTAATTCTGTTTCTTGTGATTGTATAATTATTCCATTTTCTGAACTCTGTCAGACAAAACCACAAACTCTCTAATTTCCATCGCACCAACTACCAGCTTGATCCTCGTCATTCAAAACATCTTCAAAACAAATACACGTTACTTCCTCAGAAGATACAATTTCCCAAGCATACTAACTAAGTTGAACGAACTCATGCTTGTACTCCACAAGTGATCTATTTCCCTGTTTCAATTCAAGGAATTCCTTTTTCTTCTTATTAAGATATCGTTTGTTAATGTATTCTTTTGAAACTCAGTTTGAAGAATTTCCAGTTAACTTGTTCTTTCGGTACAACTGCAACTAGAGTTTACCACCAATGAAAAGCCTCCTCTTTTAACAGTGACACTGTAAATCTCAAACAATCTTTGAGAGGACAGACCATTTCATCCAAGGCTCTCTATGTGTGTTCTAACCAATACTGGGCTCTAGTCGGGGATCATCACTCACTTTATCGCAAAACTCTTCAGCTCCGCACTTTCGAGCTTTATCAATAGAAATTTAGCGAGTATTCAATCAAATAGGGCTTTAAGGACGAGGGGTTGGAGGCTATTGAGTCACAGAATTGACTCTCACATACACGTTAAACATATCACTCATCATATTTTAAGAAAGATATTGTGAGCTTCTTCTCTAGGCTCTTAAAATTCGGGCACATTATGAGCAGCCCCTTGATTGATGGCTGGAACATAACTCAAAACTCCGTTGGGATCTACTCGATTGGATTCAGTTTAAATCTTTAATCTATAAGAAAATAAGTCAAATTGATCGGGAGTCGTCACACTATCACAAGTTATAAAGTGGCATGTATTTCTATACTCAACACATGCTATGTTCAATCCTAGAATCGACTAAACCATAACTTTGATACCACTAATTGTAACACTCCTAACCCGTCTCCATTGTCAAATTAAGGTTACGGGATATTACGATAGTTAACAAGACCGATAATACGGTGACACAATTCAAAGATTAATTTAAACATCATAAATTAATAAACAATCATCATTCATAGCATACATTCAAAAACGAGACTTAAATTAAGTCTACGGAACCCTAAAATTAGTTTAGAAACAAGTGTGGACTAATCTAAAACAAAACAGAACAATATGGTAAAAACTGAAGACAAAGGTACATGGCCATGTGACAGAGCCCAGACCGTGTGGCTCAAAAACATGGTCGTGTGGCCAAACTGTGTAACAACCTAAGCCCATGTAACTTAGGATCACACGGTTGTGTCGCCAAGCCGTGTAACTCTCTGAGACTGTATGGACAAACCTACACCAAAAATCAAATTGGTCACATGGTCATGTCATGCAACCGTGTAGGACACACGGTCGTGTGGCAGACCGTGTCCCAGGCCATGTGTGCCCAAAAACACATTTAAATACAAGTCATTTCACATACTAAAACTTAGACTCTAAGCAATGCATTAACCAACTTTCAAACCTATTCAAAAAGTGTCAAAACATACCTATTCACAATCAACCTATATACCTAACCAATATGCCCTCATTGGCACCACAATTCAAATATAAACAACAACCATTCAAGCTAAAACATAATCCACAAGTTAAACTCATTCAACCATCAATCAAGTCCCAAATACCAAATGTCAAAGTCCATCCATTTATGTCAACCTTCAAATGCAAATATAATCCATTCTAAGTTCACAATTTACCTTAACCAAAAATGACCATTTTCAGCAAGGCACAAAACATTCCAAGACACCTATTAACATAAACATTCCAAATCAACCATTCAAAATGTATTTACCATCACACACCACAATCAACTAAAAATAACCATTTAAGTTACATCAAAATACAAACTTCATACCTCAAATAACACAAAAAACATAATCAAAATGCTTATAACCATACATTACCAAACCCTATCTACATGCCACTTATAACCAAGCCAAATAAAAAATTAGCTACCGATAAAGTTTCTGAATAGTGTGATCTCCAACAAAGTTCCAGTCGACAACAAGAATCCGACAATCTACAAGGAAGAAAACCAAATAGAGTAAGCTTACGTAAAGCTTAGTAAGTTCGTAAAACAAAAACATTATATCCCTGTTAATTTAATTTACAAATCATATTTATAACATAGAACTAGCCAACCTTTGCCTTGTTTCATCATTTCAACTATACGAAATGATCAAACCTGAATCATTCACATCATCATTACATAACATGTTAAGATTCACATATCAAGATATAATCAACCAAATATAATTAAACATATTATCTCATTTCATTTCCATTTCGATAGTTAACTATTTTTCCTAGAGAACAATAGTAAATTTACTTGGGATACACGGGAATGTAATGTTGACACGAGCTAACATAAGGACATTAACTGATGCACGATACTACTCACACAAACTTCAGAGAATCCGCAACACATGTAAGATCTCAAGCCATCGGTACGGTATCCATCACCGGTACATAGTACCTACTAAATATAACACCAACAGAGAGTGCCTGCTACTACAACACAGGTGCAAAGTACCTACTACTGAAATCACCGGCACAGAGTGTCTACTACACCCTAATGACATGTCATTTGTATCCTAGCTATCAGAGGGGCTTAACTTGTATACATTGATCCTTTCATGATATTAACCATATACCAAGATTAATTTTATACCAACTTTCCATAGCATAAAATGTTTCAATTCGAAAAAATACAAAACCATATTTTTTTCATTCAAGTCTTTGATCACATTTACAAATTATTTATCAATCATGTTTATTAAAAACATATACACAAACAATTATATAGAACTATGATTTCAACATTAATAAACATAAGAACATCTAATACAAACTTATCAGAAAGCAGTAGTTACCAACACTTCGACGACGACTGTTCGACTACTATTCAATGACTTTTTTTTTCCTGTGATTATCAATTGACTAATTCATTTCTTGATCTAATATAATAATTTAGTTCAATTAATCAAATTAAATACCTTAAAACACTTAAATTCACTTATATAACCCTTTATCAATATTTTACGCTTTTACCCTAAAATTTTATCTTTTATTCAATTTAGTCCTTGAACCGAAAACTTACACAATTACCACAATTAAGCCCAAAACTCAGCTAGCCAAATTTTTATTCATTCATCTACAGCCCATAATTATTAAAATTTCACAAGAATTTCATGCTAAAATTATTATTTTAGCAATTTAGTCCTTTAACCTAAAAATCAACTAAAACTACTTTATAAAATAGTCTTATTTAACTTTCAAGCTTATAAATTTATCATCAAACTTCAAAAACACCATAAATTCATCAATGGCACAAATCAAAACATTTAACAATTTTATGAATTAGTCCCGAGTTAACAATATTAAACTACAACGATCTAAAAAATATAAAAATCACTAAAATGGGATGAAAAATAGATACCATGCACTTGATTTAAAGCTTTCTCGAAGTAAGTTTAAGCTACTGTGTTTCTTTCCTTTTCAATTTCGGTGGAAGAAGAAATGGGAAGACGATAAGATAATAAAATGGTTTTCTTTTACTTTTTTTAAATTATAAAACATGTTTTAATTTTTATTAAATAAATTTTTAACATTTAAAATACTTAAAAACAATCCCACGTCCAAGCTACTTAATATGGTCTAATTCAACATAAGGCCTTTCAACCATGGTTTTATGACAATTAAGCATAAATAAACTAATAACGAATAAATTTTACAACTTTTACGGTTTAGTTTTTTTTTCTTTAATTAACTAATAAACCACTAAAAATTTTAGACTGAAATTCAATATTAAATATTTATGGATTCGATTTACAAAAACGAGATCTCGATACCTCATTTTCCGAAACCACTTGACTTTAGGGACAACCCACTTGTATTTCTATTCGTTCAATTAGCAAAAATTATCAAATCAAAATTTAATATAAGACCATATTTGACTCGTAAATATTAAATAATAATATTTTATGGACTCACTCGTCTGATTTGTGACCCTGAAATCACTATTTTTGACATAACTGAAAAACAGACTATTACATTTATTTTATATATATTATAAGAAATGATATAGAAGACCACTTGACCTAATCATAGTATATGTGGATTATTATATTAAATATGTATGATTTAAAATTAAAAAGAAATTCATTATATTGGGCCATTCCAACCAAGTGTTACCGTACTCTAACTCGTTTGTGGTGAGCCTAATCCGAAATCATTTCCATCTATCAGCATTGCTATTGCTTATAGGCAATGAAAGAACACAATGAAAGCTGCATTAATTTTAAATTTTATTTATATAAAATGATCATACAAATAATTATCCGAAACAACCATCTTATCGACTTTGCCATTCGTTAAAGAATTATACTACGAATTTGCCTTCTCGAAAGTACTTAGATCTTAATCTGTTTTCTGTTTCTGACAGTGCATTCAACAGGTAGGCCCTCAGGGAATCGTTTTGCGTCTTTGCAATAATTGTAAACCATGTAGTTCTTTTGCACCCATTTTAGCACTTTCTGACTAGAAGAATCTAGCTCTTGTGAAAACCAGGCATTGTTAGAAGATGCATTTGAACTGCAGGAAGAGACTCCATTAGACAAGACACAAGCATTCGCAGTGAAGTTCCTGAAAGAAGCTGTGAAAGGTGCCTGGCTCCAATCAGTCTTGACTAGACCTCCTCTAGTGGCCCAGTCATCAGCATTCCAGAGGCTACAATACATTCTCATGGGTTGGTTTTTTGGGTATGGAATACCAACTGATTCCAGGTTTTTGAACTCTCTAATTGGTCTATCATCTACATAGAAACTGAAACAAAGACAATAAGAGTCAATTGCAATGTTTGAGATAAAAAAGTTGTAAGGAGTTAGATGGCATGTTGATTTATGTACACTTACATAACGTGTCCAGGATTCCAGAGAATCGAGTAAGTGTGAAAATCGGCAGTTGGGTCGAACCAGAGGTAGAATTGTTGCTCTCTTCCACCTTTCCCTTTCGTATAAACATTAGTGTGAACGACATAAGGATCACCACTTAGGTTCCCCAAGAATTCAAAATCTATCTCATCCCAAGACGAACCTTGAGATTTTAACTGTAGCAAACAAGAACAAAGCTGTCGGCAAAAGAAAGTTGTGAATTGATAAGAGAATTAAATTTCAGGAAAGTTGCTTACGTAGTAGGCAGTGACAGTCCCTGCAGAGTTGCCAGGCACAAGTTTCAGTTGCATATCAAACTTCCCATACAAATATTCATTCCTGGACTAGAAGCCTGAACCAGAAGCTTTATCAAGGGAAAGAGTAAGAAGCTGGCCATTGTTGAGAATTTTTCCACGACTATCTCCCCATGTTATATCAACATCCTTGTTAAAGTTGCCAGCTGAAGCAACCATGAAGGTTTCAACCATAAGAAAAGTGATGAGGAGCATTCCTTGAGCATTTGAAAGACTGGAAAGTGTATCCATTGATGGAAGTATGAATTGTCACACTCTCAGAACTTTTGAGCTTATGGCTATTTATAGAGCCGAAGACAATGTTTGGAATGTCTGTTGATTATTAGTAGTTGGTTGGTGGGGTGTTCTACGAACTGAACAGCTGGATGGCATTAACAAATGCATTGAAATGGGTTTCTTATAATGATTTATACCGTCCAATTAAATATATAGGCAGCTTCTAGGACCTATGTTTTAAAATAGGATAAGCACTGTCGCTTTCCTAGGTTGTAAATATGAAGTCAACCCACCCATACACCAGACAAAAGTTAAGCGTGTGAAGTTTATGTATAACCAAAAGTTGGTTTTCTAGTAGCTTCCAGAGGAAACGATGGAAGGGAGAAGGATGCATGGTACCGGGAACTTAGAAAAAGATGTTAGGGGTTAAAAAAAATGTTAGGGGTTAAAATTAAATATAATTTTATTATTTTAATAGTTTATATTTTTATAATTTTTTTAAAAATTAAATTAAATTTTTATCAATTTTAGAAGAGACCAAAATATAATTTTATACTTGTTTATCTTAAAATTTTTAAAAATTTAAATAAAAAAATATTTCATTTTAGGGAACTATATCCCTTACCGGCCCCTAATACTCCTGGATACTACTTTTCTCAGAGATTACCTCTTTTGTATTCTACAAATATTCATCTAGCTATAGACATTTACAAAAATAACTATAAACGTTTAGAGCTAAATAAATATTTTATAAATATCCTCATTTTTAAAAGATTTACTCAATTTGGCCTCAACTTTTTTAGGTAAAGCAAATTGGTTCAAAATGTAACACTATTTTATTTATATGTCAAATTAATAATTAATTTAAAAATTATAAAAAAAATTAAGAAAACCATATATAAATATTATAATTTCAAAAACTACCAAAGGCTTTTCAACATTAACAAGAAAACAATTATAAAAGCTTTTCAAATTTGTAATAAAAAGTTTCTAACTTTGTTTTTTGAAGAACAAATGTGGAATTTTTCTTTCAATTTAAAAAAAAAAGTTAAGAAAAATTTTTAAAAAAAATTTCAAATATCAACCTAAAGTTAATTATTACATCATTGGTTGTCTACATTATCTTATCATTGGCCAGATTTGGATAGTCGATGATTTAGAGATAAATTTTGATTAATTTAACTGGTTCATTTGTCTGAAGTGTCAACAGAGTTTCCCTCCACGTGATATTCTTATAGCATGAAGCTTGTGGTGCTTTAGCTGTATACAATTAAATCTCACTCCGTTCTTCATGGTCTTTTGATTTTTTTTTTCACCAGCGTTGTGGGCAAAGATATATGTTTATTTTTATATAAAAATAATATATAATGCATAATATATTTAATATAAATAATACTATATAGATAAAAGAAGGTTTAATCATAATTAAGGAAATATCTGCAATAAAAGGAAAATGATCTTTAAAAAAAAATCTAACTAAAGCTAAAAAAAACAGCAATTAAAATTAAAATAACGATAAATCAAGAAAGAAAAACTAAAAAACTGAAACGAAAGTGAAATATTTGAAAATGCACAAAAAAATTGTGTAATTTAGTTTTTATATTGTTATTAAAAGCAATAAATAAATAATAATAATCGAATATTAGTCGAGAAAATTTTACTTAAATACTACTTTGGCTCGAATAGTGGCAATGCCTTGGATGAGGACACTTGTGACTGTTATACCAAAATAATAATAATAATAATAATAATAATTGAATTTTTTTTTTCAAAAGTAGAACCTATTAAATAATACTAAAAGTATATATGTTTATAATGTTAAATCTTAGTTTAGTTTGTATATAAGTATAACACCGATTAAGTGGTAATCAATTTAAAATAATAAATTTAATTAAATATGAATACAAAGTCTAATTAGTTGTTAATAACTTAAAAAAACAACATATATGATTAGTGTTATGAATATTTTATTAAGTAGATGTCCATCATGATCAAGATAAAGTTTTAATGTACTTTAAATTCTAATAGTTATTAGATTTAGATCACTACTTCTTTTATACTTCTTATGCCTATAAATAGAAACTCTGATGAAGCATTGTAATCATACCTTTTATCAATAAAGTACATTCTCTATTACTTTCATATTTTCTGTAATAGCCCAAAATTGACCCTAGTTGGGAAGTGGTTTCGGGACCGCTAAACCGAGTCACCGAAATGTTTGAATGTGATAATTATTGTCTAGAATATGTAATTATGAATGTGTGAAAATTTCAAGCTTCGATTTAGTCGATTGCATGTGAATTTAGTCAATAGGACTTATGCGAGAAAATTTTAAAATGTGATAGGTCAATGCGTAAGGACCTATTAGTGCATGTGGAAAAAGGGGAGGACTTGCATGTCAAATTTCCCCCCTTTTTATAGTGGCCGGCCATGACAAATAAGGTGGACAAGGTGTGATGGGCAAAACATGTCATAGACATGTTTTGTTGGTGCATCATGGGATGAATAACAAAATAAAAAGTTAGTAATAAAGAAATGGAAAAAAAAAGAATGATGAAAGGGAAAAAAAAAGGGATCATCATTCATGTTCTTGCTAGCCGAATCTAAAGAAGAAAGAAAAAAAATTGTTCATCTTTTATCATCCTTGGCCGAAAATGCTAAGAAGAAGGGGGAAGGGGAAGTAAAACATTCGGCCACTCCTTCTAGTCTTGAATAAGGTATGTAATGCATGGTAGCTTTTGGAAATTGTTGAATGTATTAAGCTAGTTACTAAGTCCCTTAGTTAGCCCATGTTCAAATCTTGAATCTTGTTGGTAACATGAGCAATCGGTCATCTTAAGTCACTATTAAGGTAAGGAAGTTGTACTAGCTTTTGAAATTTTAGTTAATATTGAGTGAGTTATCAAGTGATTTTTGTAAAC
Source organism: Gossypium hirsutum (assembly GCF_007990345.1). Classification (NCBI taxonomy): domain Eukaryota; kingdom Viridiplantae; phylum Streptophyta; class Magnoliopsida; order Malvales; family Malvaceae; genus Gossypium; species Gossypium hirsutum. The sequence goes on from NC_053447.1 coordinate 42,411,321, forward strand.
CATGTTGAAATTTCGATTTTGGGGGTAAGTATGGTTTTCGGCTATAAAAGATTAATAAGGGTGATGATTGTGTTTCATGCTAAACTTAGATGAAATTGTGTGATTAGATAAATTAAAGGTAATAGTATAGTTGATGAATATATATAGATATACATATTCGGCCATCACTTAGGAGCTTATGTGATGTTGAGTTTAAGCTTTGCATATTCGGCTATATATATATATATATACATATATATGTAAGCCCATTCGTGATATTACCTTAGGACTATGTATATATAACCGACAAAAAATGGGAAAAACTAGCAAAGGTGAATGCCGAATGAGCTATAGGAGGTGTGGATGACTTTTATGCATGTGGGTGTGTGTGTATGCCATTTAGTTGGCGACATTCGGCATTTCTTAATTAACATTAGAGATGAGTGAATGAAATCGGCATGTGTATTTGTGAAAATGCCGAATGTGAACTTGGATAGTATTGAGTAATGTATGTGCTTTAAAATGATGGAATGGAGTGGATGCTTTAAATGTGTTATGAACAATTATAAGTTAAATTAAGGTTTGCTAAATTACCATTGTCATTGCCGAATATACAAACATACATATGCATGTGTAATTGAAGTATGAATGTTTAGCAAGATGGTTAAACTAGTTAATTTATCGATTTAGCTCAAGAAGCTAAAGGTGGAGAGGCAAGCAAGGGCAAAGAAAAGATCATCGAGTAACCGAGTTGGAACCGTCTTACCCAACACAAAGTAAGTCATCAAGCATATATTTTGTATTGATCTAAATAGACATAATGTCTATGTAATCATGCTGAATGGAATGATAAATTTATATACATGTATGTATGTGGTGATGAAAGTGTTGAATGAAGAGAAAAGAGGTGAGATGTATTGAGTTGTTGACCTCGGCACTAAGAGTGCAGGTATAAACATTTATGATCATGAGATTGGCGCTAAGTGTGCGGGTTTAAATTGTACAGCACTAAGTGTGCGAGTTTGACTATGTAGCACTAAGTGTGCGAGTTTGATTATGTAGCACTAAGTGTGCGAGTTTGATTATGTAGCACTAAGTGTGCGAGTTTGATTATATAGCACTAAGTGTGCGAGTTGATTATATAGCACTGAGTGTGCGGACTTAATATATACTTTTGAATCATTATGGACACTAAGTGTGCGACATTATTGAGTCGATCACGGACAGCGGATCGGGTAAGTACCTTGAGTTCATGGCTAATAGGTGCTATGACTATATTTGGAGTTGAGCTTGGTAAGTTTGAACCTATGTGACAAATATACTTGAAGTCACGTACATAAGATTTATCGTGGAATAGGTGAAAGGCCGTTTAGTTGTATGATTGTAACGAAAATAAAATGATGTATGAAAATGCCTCAAATATCCTATTGATGAGTATATGGAATGTGAATGCATGATTTGGTATGAGATTGAACCGATGGGTCTGAGGAACTATGGCATGGTTCGGTATGGATGGAGTAACTAGCCTCGTTCCATTTTGTTTCCTATTGTGATAATGTTATTAATGGATGGTAGTGCATTGCTTATGACTTATTGAGTTATATACTCACTCGGTGTTTCCTTGTCACCTATTCTAGGTTTCTTGGACTCGTCTCTTTTTGCGTGATCGGGCCGTCATTGGAGTCATCACACCGGCTAGCAAGTTTTGGTACTTTCTTCTTAGTCGGCTTAGGAGAACATTTCGGCATGTATAGGCTATTATGTTGTGTTTGAACTTTGGTATGTAAACTTTTAGCCATGCGAAAATGGCATAAATGTTCGGTTGGGTTTGGTTTCATAACGTTAGGTCGTAAATCTTGATAATTCGACCTTTTTATGCCATATGTCATGGTTGATTATTTTGGTGTTAAAATTCATGATATGGCAATAGTGTAGTAGGGGGATGTTTGACAATGATTAGCCTTTGGCATGGCTAGTCATGATCATAATTTGTGATATGTATGGTGAATTACTAGTTAGATCAAGGAGAAATCACGAAATGGGTATAGTTGCTTTCGTAACAGATGCTGGCAGCAGCAGTGACGTGAGATTGAAAAATCACTAAAAATAGTAGGAGTGGAATTAATTGATGAATAAATTATGTATTCGAAGCTCGATGAGTCTATTTTCATATAGAAGTAACGAAAAGATCATATAGACAGTATGTTAAGAGATATTCAGGTTCTCGTGAGACAGGGCCAGAACGGTTTCTGGATTCCCTGTTCCGACTTTGGAGATTTATTATAAATTAACCAGAGATAATTAGGAGTCATACCATATATGTACAGATTCCTCTCTGAGTCTAGTTTCTATAGAAACAAACGACATCAGTATTGAAGCTCTGTGCAGGGAGATATCCAATTCGTAATGCGCAAGGGTCAGTGTAGTCGATCCCTGTAACATGGGAGACTTTGACTAATAAACTGTACTAATTGGCCCGACCAAAAATTCTACAAAAATTCTACCATATAGGTATATGAGTCTAGTTCCAGGGAAAATTTACGGAACTGGATTTCGAGTTTCAGAACTCAAGATATGATTTTTAAAGCGACTAGTACGCAGATTGGCAGCTTGTCTGGGAAATGTCGAATAAGTGGTTTGAAGTCTGTTAACACCTCGTGTTCGACTCCGGCGACGGTATCGGGTTCGGGGTGTTACATTTGATTGGTATCAGAGCTATGGTTTAGTCGGTTCTAGGACTACTATAGCGCGTATGAGTCTAGCTATACATGCCTTAATGTTAATGTTTAAATGTGTGATGACTTCTGACGGTTAAAATGTTTTTGTTTTGATTAGTAAATGGACCCCGGTGTAGAAAGAATCTTAGCGGATGACGTTGAAAGTGTAGCGGCTGCTCCTGCACAAGGGACACCGCCTGTTGAACCTCAGTCATCTGCGAATAATCAAGGTGAGGGGCTAAAAAAGCCTTCTTTACCATGATGAATAAGTGGGTCGCGCAATATGCCCGAACCAATCCGGCTGTCCAACAATTCCCGAATTTGAATAATCCACCCCAAGAGCCCGTAATGCCATCAGTCACTGATCCTGTGAGGCTGAGTAAGCCACCTGTAGACTTGATTAGGAAGCGCGAGGCTGAGGAGTTCAGGGCCATAGTTACTGATAATGCTGAAAGGGCCGAGTTCTGGCTTGATAACACCATTCGGGTGTTTGATGAACTGTCATGCACACCCGATGAATGTCTAAAGTGTGCTATATCCTTGTTGCGGGACTCAGCCTACTATTGGTGGAGGACCCTGATTTCCATAGTCCCAAACGAACGAGTAACTTGGGACTTCTTTCAGACGAAATTTCGAAAGAAATATATTAGTCAACGGTTCATTGATCAAAAGCGTAAGGAATTCTTGGAACTCAAGCAAGGCCGTATGACAGTATCTGAATACGAACATGAATTCGTAAGACTCAGTAGGTATGCCCGGAAGTGTGTAGCTGATGAGGTTGCTATGTGCAAAAGATTCGAAGAAGGATTGAATGAAGATTTAAAGCTACTAATGGGTATTTTGGAAATAAAAGAATTCGTAACACTAGTCGAACGAGCCTGCAAGGCGGAAGAACTTGGAAGGGAGAAGAAGAAGGCTGAATTTGAAGCTAGAGACTATCGTAAAAGATCGACGGGTAAAGCTCCGTTCTCAGCCGTAAAGAAGTTCAGGGAGGACACTAATAAGTCGAGGACGACTGCGGGAATTTCCATCAGAGCAAGACCATCGACGGGCTCCCGAGCTACTTCGGTAGCTAGTGTGGGCAATAATCGTCAAGAGAAACCTGAATGTTCCCAATGCGGAAGACGACACCTAGGTGAATGTTGGGGTAAGTCTACTAACAGGGCCTGTTACGGATGCGGTTCGAAGGACCACTTCATTAGAGATTGCACGGAGCTTGATGAGAAGAATAAGATTCAAGGTGCAAGACCTAGTGGAGTGACAACTAGAGGTAGACCACCGAGAATTTTAGGAGGTAGGGGTGGTAGTCAGAGAGAGGCCTCTGATACGGCTGTTCGAGCCGAGAACCGCACTCCTGCTAGAGCATATGCCATCCGCGCACGAGAGGAGGCATCCTCCCCTGACGTCATCACTGGTACCTTCACTCTCTTTGATACTAATGTGATTGCATTGATTGACCCTGGCTCTACTCATTCATATGTATACGAAACCTTAGCATCCAGTAAGACTCTACCTATTGAGTCTACTGAGTTCGTAATTCGAGTGTCAAACCCTTTGGGTCAATGCGTACTTGTTGATAAAGTGTGTAAGAGATGCCCTCTAAAAATCCGAGAATCCTGTCTTCCGGCCGATTTGATGCTTTTGCCGTTTGACGAATTTGACGTTATTCTTGGTTTGGATTGGTTGACCGCGCATGATGCGGTTGTGAATTGCAAAAGCAAGACTATTGATTTGAGGTGCGCAAATAACGAGATAATTCGAATTGAGTCTACGGACTTAAGGGGGTTGCCAGCTGTAATATCAGCAATGTTGGCCCAAAAATATGTAAGAAAAGGGTGCGAAGCATACCTTGCGTATGTACTTGATGACAAAGAGTTAGAAAAGAAACCCGAATTTGTACCGGTGGTTTGTGAATACCCGGATGTTTTTCCTGAAGAGTTACCGGGTTTGCCACCTGTTCGGGAGATAGAGTTTGGTATTGAGCTTGTACCGGGAACTACGCCGATTTCGATAGCTCCGTATCGTATGGCACCAACCGAGTTAAAAGAGTTGAAAGCTCAGTTGCAAGAATTGACGGATAGAGGTTTTGCTCGACCAAGTTTCTCACCTTGGGGTGCACCAGTATTGTTCGTGAAAAAGAAGGACGGAACCATGAGGTTGTGCATTGACTATCGTCAACTGAATAAAGTGACGATAAAGAATAAATATCCGTTACCACGTATTGATGATTTGTTTGATCAATTAAAGGGAGCATCAGTGTTTTCAAAGATAGATTTGAGATCGGGTTATTATCAGTTGCGGATTCGAGATTCGGACGTACCCAAAACTGCTTTCAGAACGAGGTACGGTCACTACGAGTTCTTAGTGATGCCGTTTGGGCTCACAAATGCCCCTGCGGTATTTATGGATTTGATGAATCGGGTCTTCAGACCATATTTGGATCGGTTCGTAGTTGTGTTCATTGATGACATCTTGGTCTATTCAAGAGATGAGACCGAACATGCTGAGCATCTGAGGCTAGTATTGCAAATTTTGCGGGATAAGCAGTTATATGCTAAGTTCAGTAAGTGTGAGTTCTGGTTAAGAGAGGTTAGCTTCTTGGGTCATGTGGTATCCGCATCGGGTATTCGAGTTGACCCGAGCAAAATTTCAGCCATACTTAACTGGAAGCCTCCAAGAAATATTACTGAAGTTCGGAGCTTCCTGGGGCTCGCCGGTTATTACCGACGATTTGTAAAAGGTTTCTCGATGATAGCCACACCAATGACGAAGCTACTTCAAAAGGATGTTAAGTTCGAATGGACGGAGAAATGTCAGAAAAGTTTTGATCAACTAAAAACTTATTTGACTGAAGCTCCAATTTTAGTGCAACCCGAATCAGGCAAAGAGTTTGTCATTTATAGTGACGCATCCCTACTCGGGTTGGGTTGCGTATTGATGCAAGAAGGTCGAGTTGTGGCCTATGCGTCGAGACAATTGAAGCCACACGAGAGAAATTATCCAACCCATGATCTCGAGCTAGCCGCCATCGTATTTGCTTTGAAAATATGGCGACATTATTTGTTTGGCGAAAAGTGCCATGTATTTTCGGATCACAAAAGTCTCAAATATTTGATGACTCAAAGAGACTTAAATCTACGACAAAGACGTTGGCTTGAGTTGTTGAAGGATTACGAGCTTGTCATTGACTACCACCCGGGAAAGGCTAATGTGGTTGCGGACGCCTTAAGCCGAAAATCGCTGTTTGCTTTACGAGCGATGAATGTGCACTTGTCTGTTCTACCCGACAATGTGTTAGTAGCTGAATTAAAGGCCAAACCATCATTGATTCATCAAATTAGTGAAGCTCAGAAAGTCGACGATGAATTGGTTGCAAAACGGGCTGAATGTATTCCGAATATGGAATCCGAATTTCAAATTGATGATGACGATTGTTTGAGGTTCAGAAGTCGGTTGTGTGTTCCAAGAAATTCAGAACTCATTTCGATGATTCTGAACGAAGCTCATTGTAGCCGAATGTCAATTCACCCGGGGAGTACGAAAATGTACAACGATTTGAAACGACGGTTTTGGTGGCATGGTATGAAACGGGACATCTCCGACTTTGTTTCGAGATGTTTAATATGTCAACAAGTGAAAGCGGAACATCAAGTGTCTTCAGGATTACTTCAGCCGATCATGATACCCGAGTGGAAATGGGATCGAGTCACAATGGACTTTGTGTCCGGACTACCATTGTCAACAAGTAAGAAGGATGCGATTTGGGTTGTTGTTGATAGACTGACTAAGTCAGCTCACTTTATCCCCGTGCGTACGGATTTTTCATTGGATAAACTAGCTGAATTGTATGTTTCTCAGATTGTGAGATTACATGGAGTACCTATTTCTATCGTGTCGGATAGAGATCCGAGATTCACCTCGCGATTTTGGAAGAAATTGCAAGAAGCTTTGGGTACCAAGCTGCATTTTAGCACCGCTTTTCATCCCCAAACCGATGGTCAATCCGAGCGGATAATTCAGATACTCGAGGATATGCTGAGATGCTGCATCCTTGAGTTTAGTGGTTCATGGGAACGGTATGTACCTTTGATTGAATTCGCTTACAACAATAGTTTTCAATCAAGTATTAAGATGGTACCTTACGAGGCTTTGTACGGTCGTAAATGTCGTACACCATTGTTTTGGACCGAGCTCGGTGAAAGTAAAATTTTCGGAGTTGATTTGATTAAAGATGCCGAACAGAAAGTAAAGGTAATCCGTGAAAGTCTGAAGGCAGCCACAGATCGTCAGAAATCGTATGCGGACTTGAAACGAAAGGACATTGAATATCAGGTGGGAGATAAAGTGTTCCTTAAAGTTTCGCCTTGGAAAAAGGCACTCAGGTTTGGCCGTAAGGGCAAGTTGAGCCCGAGATTCATTGGGCCGTACAAAATCTCTGAACGAGTTGGTCCGGTCGCGTATAGATTGATTTTGCCCCCTGAGCTTGAAAAGATTCACGACGTCTTTCATGTTTCGATGCTTCGACGCTATCGATCTGATCCATCGCATATAATTAGCCCATCAGAGGTTGAAATTCAAGCCGATATGAGTTATGAAGAAGAACCGATACGTATCCTAGCTCGTGAAGTGAAGGAGTTGCGAAACAAAAGGGTTCCGTTAGTGAAGGTGTTATGGCTCAAACATGGGATCGAGGAAGCTACTTGGGAAACCGAGAGCTCGATGAAAGAACGATACCCAAACCTATTTACCGGTAAGATTTTTGGGGACGAAAATTTCTTAAGTGGGGAAGAGTTGTAACAGCCCAAAATTGACCCTAGTCGGGAAGTGGTTTCGGGACCGCTAAACCGAGTCACCGAAATGTTTGAATGTGATAATTATTGTCTAGAATATGTAATTATAAATGTGTGAAAATTTCAAGCTTCGATTTAGTCGATTGCATGTGAATTTAGTCAATAGGACTTATGCGAGAAAATTTTAAAATGTGATAGGTCAATGCGTAAGGACCTATTAGTGCATGTGGAAAAAGGGGAGGACTTGCATGTCAAATTTCCCCCCCTTTTTATAGTGGCCGGCCATGACAAATAAGGTGGACAAGGTGTGATGGGCAAAACATGTCATAGACATGTTTTGTTGGTGCATCATGGGATGAATAACAAAATAAAAAGTTAGTAATAAAGAAATGGAAAAAAAAAGAATGATGAAAGGGAAAAAAAAAAGGATCATCATTCATGTTCTTGCTAGCCGAATCTAAAGAAGAAAGAAAAAAATTGTTCATCTTTTATCATCCTTGGCCGAAAATGCTAAGAAGAAGGGGGAAGGGGAAGTAAAACATTCGGCCATTCCTTCTAGTCTTGAATAAGGTATGTAATGCATGGTAGCTTTTGGAAATTGTTGAATGTATTAAGCTAGTTACTAAGTCCCTTAGTTAGCCCATGTTCAAATCTTGAATCTTGTTGGTAACATGAGCAATTGGTCATCTTAAGTCACTATTAAGGTAAGGAAGTTGTACTAGCTTTTGAAATTTTAGTTAATATTGAGTGAGTTATCAAGTGATTTTTGTAAACCATGTTGAAATTTCGATTTTGGGGGTAAGTATGGTTTTTGGCTATAAAATATTAATAAGGGTGATGATTGTGTTTCATGCTAAACTTAGATGAAATTGTGTGATTAGATAAATTAAAGGTAATAGTATAGTTGATGAATATATATAGATATACATATTCGGCCATCACTTAGGAGCTTATGTGATGTTGAGTTTAAGCTTTGCATATTCGGCTATATATATATATATATACATATATATGTAAGCCCATTCGTGATATTACCTTAGGACTATGTATATATAACCGACAAAAAATGGGAAAAACTAGCAAAGGTGAATGCCGAATGAGCTATAGGAGGTGTGGATGACTTTTATGCATGTGGGTGTGTGTGTATGCCATTTAGTTGGCGACATTCGGCATTTCTTAATTAACATTAGAGATGAGTGAATGAAATCGGCATGTGTATTTGTGAAAATGCCGAATGTGAACTTGGATAATATTGAGTAATGTATGTGCTTTAAAATGATGGAATGGAGTGGATGCTTTAAATGTGTTATGAACAATTATAAGTTAAATTAAGGTTTGCTAAATTACCATTGTCATTGCCGAATATACAAACATACATATGCATGTGTAATTGAAGTATGAATGTTTAGCAAGATGGTTAAACTAGTTAATTTATCGATTTAGCTCAAGAAGCTAAAGGTGGAGAGGCAAGCAAGGGCAAAGAAAAGATCATCGAGTAACCGAGTTGGAACTGTCTTACCCAACACAAAGTAAGTCATCAAGCATATATTTTGTATTGATCTAAATAGACATAATGTCTATGTAATCATGCTGAATGGAATGATAAATTTATATACATGTATGTATGTGGTGATGAAAGTGTTGAATGAAGAGAAAAAAGGTGAGATGTATTGAGTTGTTGACCTCGGCACTAAGAGTGCAGGTATAAACATTTATGATCATGAGATTGGCGCTAAGTGTGCGGGTTTAAATTGTACAGCACTAAGTGTGCGAGTTTGACTATGTAGCACTAAGTGTGCGAGTTTGATTATGTAGCACTAAGTGTGCGAGTTTGATTATATAGCACTAAGTGTGCGAGTTGATTATATAGCACTGAGTGTGCGGACTTAATATATACTTTTGAATCATTATGGACACTAAGTGTGCGACATTATTGAGTCGATCACGGACAGCGGATCGGGTAAGTACCTTGAGTTCATGGCTAATAGGTGCTATGACTATATTTGGAGTTGAGCTTGGTAAGTTTGAACCTATGTGACAAATATACTTGAAGTCACGTACATAAGATTTATCGTGGAATAGGTGAAAGGCCGTTTAGTTGTATGATTGTAACGAAAATAAAATGATGTATGAAAATGCCTCAAATATCCTATTGATGAGTATATGGAATGTGAATGCATGATTTGGTATGAGATTGAACCGATGGGTCTGAGGAACTATGGCATGGTTCGGTATGGATGGAGTAACTAGCCTCGTTCCATTTTGTTTCCTATTGTGATAATGTTATTAATGGATGGTAGTGCATTGCTTATGACTTATTGAGTTATATACTCACTCGGTGTTTCCTTGTCACCTATTCTAGGTTTCTTGGACTCGTCTCTTTTTGCGTGATCGGGCCGTCATTGGAGTCATCACACCGGCTAGCAAGTTTTGGTACTTTCTTCTTAGTCGGCTTAGGAGAACATTTCGGCATGTATAGGCTATTATGTTGTGTTTGAACTTTGGTATGTAAACTTTTAGCCATGCGAAAATGGCATAAATGTTCGGTTGGGTTTGGTTTCATAACGTTAGGTCGTAAATCTTGATAATTCGACCTTTTTATGCCATATGTCATGGTTGATTATTTTGGTGTTAAAATTCATGATATGGCAATAGTGTAGTAGGGGGATGTTTGACAATGATTAGCCTTTGGCATGGCTAGTCATGATCATAATTTGTGATATGTATGGTGAATTACTAGTTAGATCAAGGAGAAATCACGAAATGGGTATAGTTGCTTTCGTAACAGATGCTGGCAGCAGCAGTGACGTGAGATTGAAAAATCACTAAAAATAGTAGGAGTGGAATTAATTGATGAATAAATTATGTATTCGAAGCTCGATGAGTCTATTTTCATATAGAAGTAACGAAAAGATCATATGGACAGTATGTTAAGAGATATTCAGGTTCTCGTGAGACAGGGCCAGAACGGTTTCTGGATTCCCTGTTCCGACTTTGGAGATTTATTATAAATTAACCAGAGATAATTAGGAGTCATGCCATATATGTACAGATTCCTCTCTGAGTCTAGTTTCTATAGAAACAAACGAAATCAGTATTGAAGCTCTGTGCAGGGAGATATCCAATTCGTAATGCGCAAGGGTCAGTGTAGTCGATCCCTGTAACATGGGAGACTTTGACTAATAAACTGTACTAATTGGCCTGACCAAAAATTCTACAAAAATTCTACCATATAGGTATATGAGTCTAGTTCCAGGGAAAATTTACGGAACTGGATTTCGAGTTTCATAACTCAAGATATGATTTTTAAAGCGACTAGTACGCAGATTGGCAGCTTGTCTGGGAAATGTCGAATAAGTGGTTTGAAGTCTGTTAACACCTCGTGTTCGACTCCGGCGACGGTATCGGGTTCGGGGTGTTACATTTTCTTTGTTCTTTATTCTCTCCATCTCTCTTTATTTTATAATACGTTATCAACACGATTCTCTTTTATTTTATAATACGGTCACTCCAAATTTGCTGCTCAAGTTGTTGCCGATTACCTTCTAGAGCTATTGTAATTTTAGTCTTTAATTGAGACCTGCGCACTATGGGTAATCATTAGAACCTTTAACCACTCAGATCTTTAGGTATATTTTATTATGATTTATTTATTATGTCATGTTTATTATATTTGGAGACTAATCATAACAACATGAATAGATAAATTTTTATTTGAAATCCACACATATTTTACGATACTAATTATGAAATAAAAAATCAATAAAGGAGTTTAGAAGTCTATCCTATTAGATTTGTTGCATTCCCGGAAGTGAATGTAAACATAAAGAAAATAAAATATATACTCATGAAGTGGGAATATAATAATAAATAAAAGAACAAATGAGAGTTCTCAAGATAACTTTTCAAAGGGTAAAGATAACTTATGTTATTAATGTGATATGAAAGATTATTGGCCACATATGTGGCGTTTGCCTAAATATTTCGTTTCTGTTAATATTTTTTGAGGAAGGATATGAGAATGTAGTAATAAATTCCATCATTATAGATAGAAAGTATTTATCTTATTTGGTACTAAAACAAACAAATATTATTTCAATATTTGATTGTACAAAATTAGTTGAAAGCTCTAGAAGAGCTAATATATCAATATCTAAAAAGCATAAAATTGGTGATGGTTAATGCATTACTTTTAAAAGATATTTGTAATGGAACTTATGTTGAGATTGTGAATAAGGAAAATATTATATTTCATATGAATAAAAAAGGGGATTGGATTATTAATTTATATTTATTTTATAATATTTGTGATATTATTTTGTCATCATCCCTATTAAAAGGTTAAAAACAAAATATTTGACTATGAAAGATTTACTTATGAGCAATAGAATATGATAATTCTATCTAAAACTTATTATGGTTGGATGCACCTAAAGTTGCAAGTTTTTTAAAAACTATGACTATAATTCTACAGTATTCAGAATAAGTTATCAATTAAAATTATATGGTAAAATATTACTGATGAGAACTTACAAGAGAGAAAAACTTATGTATGAAAAGTCATTAGTTATGTACCTGTTGTACACTTGGAAAATAAGATCCACTTTCAAAGTTTGCTATTAATAGATTTTTGAGCATTTGAATATTTTGGCATATTCCCTGAAGTGAATACTACATATAATTATTTGGAAATTATATTTATTAACTTAGTGGCATTATAGACTTCACATTGATTTAGACATTTCTAATAGTAAATGTCACAATAGTACTTATATGTGGGTACAAATTAAAATGAATGATAATAAAATTATCAATTTGTTACAATTTAGTACAATTGAAATACATGTTAAAGTAAACCAGAAGTTACTAATACAAATGCATTTACTACTTGGCATGACTAGTTAGACCATCCTAGATCATATATGATGCGGAAATTAATTGAGAATTCATATGGACATTCATTAAAGAACCAGAAGATTCTTTAATTTAAAGAATTCTAACTTGTTTGTTCTCAATGAAAATTGATTCTTAGAAACTCACTAGCTAAAATTGAGATTTAATGTCTTGCATTTCTGAAATGAATATGGGATCATTCATTCACCATGTGGATGGTTTTGATATTATATGATTTTGGTATATGCATCTACAAAATAATCACATGCGTTATCGACTCGCAACCTGTAATTTACGAGATTGCTTTTTTAAATGATTAATTTCAGATTATGCAATTAATAATTCATCTTGCTAATGTTGGTGAGTTTACATCTCAGTTTTTCAATGATTATTGCATGTCAATTGGGATAAAAGTTGAACATCTTGTAGCTCATGTTCACACACAAAATGATTTAGCTCAATTGTTTATCAAATGCCGCCAACTAATAGCTAAATCACTACTTATCTGAACAAAACTTTCTATTTCAGAATGAGATTGTATTGATTTATATGTTGTACACATCAAGCCAATAAATTATAAATACTTCCCATTACAATTGATTTTTGGTCAAGAGCCAAATATTTCCCATTTTACAATTTTTGGATGTGCGGTATATGTTCCAATTGTTCCACCACAACGCACAAAGACGAGTGAATCCTCAAATAAAATTGGGAATATATATTAATTACAAGTTTCTTTATATTATTAGATGTTTTGAATGTATTTGAGATTCAATTATGACATGATTTGTAATTACAATTTTGATTCAATAGTTTTCCCGACATTAGGGGGAGAGAAATAATAACTTATAATGAGTTAGGGGGAGAGTAATTTGAACCAAAAGTTCAATAAGGATAACTCATTACAAGTTAACTATTAGATGTATTTACAAACTTATTGAGAATAACCAAGTTTTATATACTATCTAATATTTTAATTTGAATCAAAGTCCCAGTAGGACAATCAGTTAGAATAAATTATAGATTGATCGGTTCCAAAGATGAAAATTCTTCTAGATGGTCCTATAATAGAGGCAGGTGCTCCAAAAGAGACCCAAGACAGAACTAATAAGTATAAATCCAGAAGAAATTCAGGTACCTGAAACTGAATTTTAAAATAATGAAAATAAGAGATCTTGATAAGTTATGTCAATTCGAGAAAATGTGGAACCAAATAATAAAAGTGGTCGACAATGATTTTGCATGCAATATTATTATTAAAATAATAAAATAAAAGGAAGATTTTGAATAAATCTATTGAGAAATATACATATGGAATAAATTGATCAAAATAGAAAGACGCAACTTAAGTTCAATTAAATTCGTGGAATTTTTAGACCAGTAGTCTAAATATCTAAAGGTATAAAGCCAGTGAGAGTCCAAATGAAGTAGTTTTGCAAAAACAAAATAAAAATATGAAGTTTTTTGCTAAGTACTGATATTGATTATGAAAAGATATAATATTCTTTTGTGGCAGATGCAATAACCTTTAAACATATTATTTTGACAATTCATAAAATATTTAACTTGCGTCTAATGGTTGTTGTTACAACCTTTATAAATCACTATATAGTAAATTTTATATTAAAATCCTTGAAGGATTTAGAATGCTAGAAGCATATTAAGATTCTCGGGAAATTATTCATTTATATGAATTGAAATAATTGAACATATGTGGTAAATTTGACTTAGTCAATAGTAGTTGAAAGGGATTATAAAATGATCCAAAATACCTATTTGTATTTTTATAGAAGGATCATGATTAAAGTTTGCTATGATTATTGTTGAAACTCCTGAAGAGATCAAAATATATTTCCCCAAAATTTTCCCTCACTCATGATTTTCAAAAGAATTGTGATATAAATGCTTAGCAATACATTCAAATAGTCATTTGAAAAACTAGTATCCAAGATTGAATACGTAGAATATGAGAGAGTATGTGATGTTTTCATAAGGGGCAATAAATACGCATTGTACTCTTTTTCCTTTAACCGAGGTTTTGTCCCATTGGGTTTTCGTGGTAAGGTTTTTAATGAGGCAACAAATTATGCGTATTATAGATTGTGTACTCTTTTTCCTTCTTTAGGTTTTTATCCCATAGGGTTTTTCCTAATAAGGTTTTAACTAGACACATTATCTACCAATGGACATCCAAGGGGGAGTGTTATGAATATCTTATTAAGTGTATGTCCATCATGATCAATATAAAGTTTTAATGTGCTTTAAATTCTAATAGTTATTAGAATTAGATCTCTACTTTTTTTATACTTCTTATGCCTATAAATAGAGACTCTGATGAAGCATTGTAATCATCCCTTTTATCAACAAAGTACATTCTGTATTACTTTCATTTTTTTTGTTCTTTATTCTCTTCATCTCTCTTTATTTTATAACAATTAGGTTATTTTTGTTATTATCATATAATAATTAATAATATAATTAATATTTTTTTTATTTTTTTAATTTTTTTTAATTTATCCAATTATATTCAATGAATTAAAAATTAATTAATCACTTTTGTAATTATCCAATAAAAATTTAATAATATATTAATGAATTAAAATTTTAATGTCAATTTAGTAATACGATGAACAATAAAAAGGTATATTTGTTGGTTCAAAATATTTTCCACTCATGTTTATATATATTATAGATTTAACATTTTATTGAGAATTCATATTTTAATAATGATATAAAGTTAATCAATAAAAACAATAATTAATATCTTATAAATTGATTTAATTAAAATATTAAAGAGTTTCAAATTATTGATTTAATAATTATATGTGAGATAATATATATTTCTATAGTAGCATATTTACATAAAAATGAAAACAAGTAATTCTAAGTTAGTTTTTTTTAGAGAAATGGCACAAAGCTGGGGCATGCTATTAATTGAATTTATAGGTTAAATATATAATAGTGTTATTATATAATGTTATTATTAAATACTTTAGATACATATTATTATAATTAATTAATTGTAGATTTCTATATATTGTACTTTATGTTATAATTAAATTGTTTGGTGTTAAATTAATTAATAGAAAATACTAATGTATTCCAGCTTATAATATTTACTTTTAACAATTTTTTTATGCTAGATTTGTTGAGAAATTATTTTAAAGATAAAATTTAAATAAACATATGTTTTAAAATTTCAAGATAATGTTGAAAAATGATTTATTTTAAAAATTGATATAAAATAAACGAGAAATAATAAAGAACAAGGAGAATGGGAGAGCAAAGAGAGAGCATATTTTATTGATCAATCAGAATATTTACAAAGATTCTCCAATGTCTCTATTTATAGACATAAGTATAAATGAAGTAGAGATCTACTTCTAATGACTATTAGAATTTAAAGTACATCAAAACTTATCTTGATCTTATTGGGCATCAACTTAATAAGTTATTCATAACCAAATATATATATATATAAAACAAAAACTATCAGCATTAAAACATATTTTAACAATAAAAGTTAAAACATTTTTTAAAACAAATCAATTTTATAAACTTAGTTAAAATATATAATTTATTTAGGAATATCGATGTTGGAATTTTTTTAATTATATGTATTCTTATCAATTTAGGTGCATATTTTTAATCAATTACAATTTATTTTAAATCTTAATCTTAATTTATATTCATCATAATACAAATTTTTAAGTAAATGAAGGAAGATATGTAATATTGACAACATTTGTTACATTTTTTAATTATAAACTTTTTATAAGAAATTTTTTACACACTTTCAATCATTGTATTTATGTAAGGTTAAAAATTTTCTACTAAAAATTTATCAGATGAGTATAATATAGTTAAATAAATATACACAAGGTAAAAAAAAATTTGATAATTTATACTGTATATTTTCATACAATCACTTTTAATTAAGTAGTGATTTTGTTTTCCTTTTCATAAAACAAAACTGTAGTTTATAGGCTTTTGAGATACATAATGTGTTGTTAGATGTGGCGTGTAATTAACTCTATAAATTATAATTTTTAAAATTTTTTTCTTTAATTCATATTTTTAAAAAAAATTTAAATATTTAAATTTGTTTTAGATTTAAAATTTTATTTTTCTTTCTAATTTTCTAAAATAAAATTCTATTTAAAATTGAAAAAAAATTATAGTTTGTTTGATTTATTTATATTTTTGTAATTTCGAAGAGCTTTTTCATAATTTTAGAATTTATAATTTTTTTTTAAATTTTCATTTTTCATTTCTTTTATATTTTAACTATTTTTATATGCATATAATACAAAATAGTTTTACGTCAATTAGGGGTGAGCAAAACTCAATTAGATTAAAAAAATTGAATTTTGAGTTAATTGAATTGAGTTATTCAAGTTATTTGATTTTTTCGAGGTAAATGGAATATGTAATTTGATTTTTTGAGTTTGAGTCTAGTTGAATTTTACAATTCAAATAATAGATTGATGTAAATATCACTTTAATCCTTGTCACTTTCAAAAATGAGCAAATTGGTCTCTCTCAACAAAATTTACAAAAATAAAATTCAAAATAATTTTTAAATTAAATTATAAAAAATTAAAAAAAGATAAAATTCTAAAGTGCCGAAACCATTTTTTTGATAAAACGGGGTCGATTTTAATTTTGAAAATGAAAACGAATACGGGAGTCGCCACCAATCTTTTTTGATGATGTGTGATCGGGTCATCATGTGATTTAATTGTTTTAATAAAATATTTCAATTTATCAAAACAATGATTTTGGTCTACGATATTTTGAGAAATCGGATTCGGGAGTTGGTTACGCACGAGTAAATGTTAGCACCCTTGATGCGCCCAAAATTGGTACCGAATTGGTTACTTTAATGCCTTAATGTCGAAACTGAAACTCGAAAAGAATTTAAAATACGATCCCTCTTTATTAATTCTAATAAAAAAAACTCAAATAAACAGAAAAGAGAGTTAAAGACTAACTCATCTCAAGGTAACGAATGATCACATCCCGTGAGTTAGGATACGATACTTAGAGCCTTAGAGAATAAGCTTGCCTTTAATTTATATTGAAATTTCGTATTTCGAAACTTAGAGAGATATTTTGCTATTTAGGTTTAACGAGAAAATCGAAACCCCATAAATTAGGGTACGACTTTTCGAATTTCCAAAACGCGAAATATTGCCTTGTTTCGAGATTTTTTTTGATTGGATAAAAGGGAAATAAAATGCTTAAAAATGTACGTTTAATTTATTAGGTTTTTAAAGAAATCTTTTAATACATAAAAGGAGTTATATGTGGCTAAATATGATAGTACCACGTACGTTTGAGATAACCGTGACATAGCATGCATGATAAAATATACATATAGCATCGATACTAACAAATCTTGATATTAACATGCATGAATAAAAATAATGATATAACTGACAATATAATAATAAGAATAATAACAACAACAATAATTATAATAATAATAAATCTAAATTTTGAAAGTATTTGAAAATTAGCAAATAAATAGATAATGGAATGAGACAGTAATAATAATGGCAAGAATAAACACACAAACCAATGTATATAAAAAATGAATAATAAATAAAATAAGAACTAATGTAAGTTTGATTACAAAATTGAAAATAAGTAAACAAATAAATGTTAAATAAACATTAAATGAAACTGTTTTAAAGCATGATAAATATTATAATAGAAATAATAATAATAATAATAAATGGACAAAAATAAAATAAAAAATAGGATTGAGGGGATAGATTTTAAAATGAAATAAAAAAGATAATAAAGGACTAAAGTAAAACGCGCGCCAAGAAGGAAGGAGTGATTAGGAAAATATTCCCAACCTTATGCGCAGCGTTTCAGCGCGGATTAAAATGAAATAAATAGAAAAATATTGGGAAAAATTAAAAGAAAGGAAAAAAATGAAAAGGACTAAAGTGCAACGCGCAGCAAAGACAAAAGGACTGCGCGCGAAAATATACTATTGGTCGAAAACACGCGGACCCTCCAGGTGGTTCGGGTTGAAATTCGGGTAAGGACCAAAACGGCGCCGTTTTGGTGTTAAATGCCCCTGAGCCATTTTGTTAGCGGTATAAAAGCCAATTTTTTTCAAAAATAGCTCATTTTTCTTCTTTTTTTTAAGAAAAAAACAAAGGATTCTCTTAGATCCCCTCTCCCTGGCCTTAAAATCCGACCAAGGGCCCGACCGAGGGCCACCGTACCGACTGTCGGTTGCCGGTGCCGGCGCCGCCGTGCAAAGCGGCAGGGAGAAAATGCTTGGCTTTTAACCCCGTTTTTAGATCCCGTTCGAAAGCCTCGTGTTTTAGACCCAACAGGCCGAGAAGAAAGGATCTTTCACCCTTTTTGAGCCCGAACCCCATAACGGTGATGGAACCACCGACGGCGAGACTTCGAGCCGATTCAGGTAAACCCTTCTCCTTTTGTTTTTTTATTTTCGCATTTAAAAAGAAAAAAAAAGATAAATAAACTGAAATAAAACGAAAGAACAGAGAGACCCTAAGTCAAAATCAAAGGTAATCACCTTTGTTTTCTGTTTTAATATTTCTTTCTTCTCTTTTGTATTCGATTTCCCCCCTTTAAATCGTTTGATTTCTCGGTTTATATAGCCAAAGACAAAATACAATCAGTTTTTCTTTTATTTTTCACTTCTATTACACTGCCTCTACTGTTTTTGTCTCTTGGCTGCTGTTTTTGTCTGTCTTGCAGGTTATGGGGAGTCAATGGGCAGAAATCTTTGCCATTTTGGTGCAACATTAGTGAAGGCGTCGTCATCGGGCGTTGTGCGCACCGAGGGTGCAAATTTGGCAGGCTGCGGCGCGAGAAGGGGACGGAACCCTAGGGTTTCTTTGATTTTGTTTAGTTTTTGGGTTGTTTGGACCGCCTAGGGTTTTTTAATTTGGGCCATACAAGCCTACTATAGTTTGGACTATTTTTTTATGGGTTTATTTAGTTGTTTTATTTCTGTTTATTTTTGTTGGGTTTTGGGCCCAGGCCAAAATTGACTTATTACATAAAAAAATATATAAAAAATTTAAAATTTTAAAAAATTCAAAAAAAATTGAGGGCCTAAACAAGTAAATAACCTCATCAAAGTTTATCACACTAAAATATTTTCTTCTTTTTTCTCTTATTTTGGTTTTATAGATTTTTCAAATATATACAGTTTTAAATTTATGTGTTCTAACATGGAATTAGTTATACTGTAACAAGTTTTTAATTTGACATATTTATTTTTTTATTTAACTCAAACAATTTTATTTGATTCAACTCGAATCGAATTTTATTTTGCTTAACTCGATTCGAAAAATTTCAAATTGAGTTAGATGATAAAACATGGCTCATCAACTCGATTAACTCGAAATTTTTTCACTCGATTAGACTTGATTTTATGAAATGCTCACCCTAGTGTTAACTATGAAAGGTTGAGAGTGAATTTACTCCAAATAAAAGACTAAGGGCAAATTAAATAAAAGTGTAAAGATGAAGAGGTAGGGTTGTGGATGGAGTATTAGTCTATAATCTAATTTATTAGGACGAGTTTGAAAATTTAAAGAGTTGATAATAGAGTGGTATAATATTTTGAACTTTTATAAGAAATATCATATAAATACATTAACTTTACACAAATTGACATCTTAAACCTCTTTCGTTTACCCTAATCCCAACACAACAGGTTTGGTTATAGAAGTTATTTTTTTCCAAAGTTGACAATATAATTCCCTAAATAATTTAAGTTTATTTTTGTGAAGTTTAACACAAATGTGTATCTGCTTTAGTGGCTAAGTGTTTTATTTGTGTATTTGAGGTCTTAGGTTCAAGTCTCACATTTGGAAAATTTTGTTATTTTTTATACAAGCATTATCCCTATTAGGTGGACTTATATAATATTGTTTGTAAACTCAAAACTTTTTACGTTATACTATTCTTTCCCCACCAAAAATCTTTTTTTTTCTTTTCCCTTGTTTATGTTAAAATCTCCCTTTGAAAATTGAGATAATACGATCTCTGGTTACTTTGCACGTTTAGGTAAGTGAAAGTGGTGAGTTTTTTCTTAGATTGGGGGCATTGGTTAAAGTTTATTTAAGTCAGTTTTGCTTTTCGTTAGTTTGATTTTTGGGTTGGTAGCAGTGAATCGCGAGGAACGTGGTTCTCCTCTTACAGAATTGTAGTCGGAATTGTTCGTGAAAAGCAGGTAAGTGATGACCACTTAAATTTCACCATTGTTAGGTTTGTGAGTTCGGTAATTGAGGATTTAGATTGATTTTGGGAGTTTGTATTATCAATTTTTAGGTTATGATGGTCTCAAGAGTGGTTTTGCATCAAAATCGTATCAGGTGTGTACTCTAAACATGAAAAATCGAGGTTCGACGAAAGCCAAAAAAGGGGTATTGTCGACGCCACATGAGCGTGTGCCCCGTCGTATGGCTGGCCATGTGCGAGACACGACCGTATGAATGTCATAGGTGTGGCCGTGTACGAGACACGATCGTGTGATAGTGTGAGTGTGGCCCACATGGCCACACGGGCTAGGCCAGATTGGGTGTATGGGTTTTGGGCCAGGCCATGTGGGCCACACGAGTGTGTGGGCCCACACGGACATGTGGGCATGTGTGACCCAAGATTCTAAAATTTTCCCTAGGGTCGCACGGGTCGTTTCGATCGACTGTGGGCCTACCGTAGGGTCGGTAAGAGCTAACCAAACCCTATTTCATGTGATCTGATACTCTGATAGTCTGATTTGAGTAGGAAACTGATATGTATGCCTGACTGTACTGTTAAGTATGTATATATCTGTATACGAGCATGTTAAGCATGTTTATTCTAGTATTATTGCATCTGTATTCTGTATGTGTGTATGGGGTGGGTTTTGTATATATATGAGGAAGTGATCTGTACGGCGACATTTCGCCTATATTCTAGTAGCTTGACTGCATATTATTCTGTTATGTGTCGCATCGACACTATATGGTGTATAGGGATGGGTGGATGTAACACCCTAAACCTGGCCTAGACGTTATGACCAAATCTGACGACGTCACATGGTAGTGCTTTTCGAAAAATATGTTGTCGCTAAATCCTCTTTTCTATTTAACCATTTTTTTATTATCTTATATTAACTTTAAATCGTGTCGTTCGTTTTCAAAACATTATTCATTTGCAAATCGTTATTCAATTTCGAAATGTCAATTATTGTGGAAGCTTTTCTTAAAACCGTGCATATTTGAGTGATTTTGTTAAAATGTTTAATTGGTTTTGAAAACTCGATCATCCTTACTACTAGTAGTTGTAAGTCAAAACAAAATAAAAACCCCAATTTAAAAGTAAAAATCCAAAGAGGCCATTATTACAATAAAATACCCCCAAAATGAAAGCAAAACTATATTTAGGTACTAAGTTGAATAAAATAGATCGTGTGGCTACCGCTGAGTCTTCCGTCGCACCGAACCACCTATGTTTGGGATTACCTGTACAGATTAAACAGAAGGGGTGAGTTTACATAAACTCAGTGTGTAATCCCCATACAAATGAACAAACAGTAAACAGATAATCACAGTCTGGGCTTAAGCCCTTTTCAGTATCAGTATCAGTCTAGTTTGGGCCTTAGCCCATATCAGTACAAAAACAGTCATGCTGTAGGGCTTTAGCCCATCACAATATCAGTAGCAGTAACAGATATGCAGTCACAAAATCCTACCTATCCAGCCTCTACACATCATCTCCGTCCAACCCTACACTCCATGTCGAGATATAATCAACCCACCAATCTCTACACTCCAAGTAGTACCAAATGCGACACTAGACAGTAGTTTGCAGCTGAGCTTCCAGTAAATTAGGCTCGAGGCATTTCAGTACACTTTCTCCAAACATTATAATCCCCCAACCCAATGTAATGCAATATACAGATATAACATGCTATAACATAATATCATGCATGTAAACAGGGCATACAGTATCAAATCAGTGGGACATAATCAGGCTTAATCATATCAGTCATACAGTCATTTCAGTCAATTAGGGGTCTAGGTAAACTTACCGACCCTATAGTGGGTTCACAGTCAACTTGGGCGACCCGTGCAACCTTATCAGTCAAATAGTGAAAATGAGCTTACAAACCCATGATGTTTGCTAATGTGGGCTCACACGCACATGACCCAAATTGGTCTTGGCCTCGTGATCCATTTTAATATAACCCGTGCTAGTTGATTTTTCATGTGTTTCCACTATTTACTTATATGATCCTTTAAAGTTGTCTACTTGAGTCACTGTTACTAAATTATTTGTATCTTAAGCTACAGAATTTTGAATTAAGATCCGTAAAATTTTTCTGAAACTAGACTCACATATCTTCTTACCATAAAATTTTTAGAATTTTTGGTTTATCCAATAAGTATAGTTTATTCTTTAAATTTTCCCCTGCTCTGTGTCTAACAGTTTCACCCTTTCTTCAGTAAAAATGAATTATCTTCTCATACAGAATTTGGATGATGTTCCCATTTGTTTCTGTTGAAAATAAACTCATTCAGGATTTTAAAAATTTAAATTCTAACCCATAATTATTTTTATAAAATTTTTAATAATTTTCCAAAATCATTCTGACCCTGTCTCACTAAAATTTAAATATCTCATAATATGATATTCTTTTGCCTACTTAATTTTCTCTATGAGAAACTAGACTCAAATATATTTAATCCCATATTTTTTTAATCCTCTAATTCGATTTCCACAATTTATGGTGATTTTTCAAAGTTAGCCTACTGCTGCTGTCCAAATAGCAAGCAATTCCAGCTTTTCACCGAATCCCTTATTTTTGTGTTGGGTACACACCTGATACTGTTTTGCTGCAAATACGCTCCCAAGCACTCCAAGACCTAAAATAAAAATCACTGTACACAACCTCGATTACTTATTAAAAGATTTAAAACTAACGAATTTATCGATTAAGGAATTGTCCAAACTTGACTTACCGCTAACAGAGGACCTTTATAACCACTCCTCAATCCAAGAATGAACTTACTGCTCCACAACCTTCACCTAAACCATCAATTACAGAGAAACCTTTAGATTTCTACTCAAATGACATACAAATACGAGAGAAGGAATAGAATTACCTGCCGAAACCGCACCAACGTAATACTTGTTGCAAGAAGGGAACGATAATTACAATAAAACAAAAAAAGAAAAAGAAAAGGTAGGATTCAAGGAGAATTTTGACAAAAGTGAAAGAAAAAGAAAAACAAAGCCGAAGAGGAAGAACAGAGAATTTCGTCAATATGCAAGATGAAACTGAAAAAAAATCAAAATTTTGGAATTGGGAGAGAGAAAAACAAATTTTAGTCCACCACTCTCTCTCCCTATCCAAAATCCCTTAATTATCTCCATCAACATCTTGATTATCAGGATTTTAGTCCATCACAAACACACGGCATAGGCAACAAAATAAAACCCCTTATTTGTACAAGGATTCGAACTCAAGACCCCTAGCACACTAACACTCCACTTAACCACCAGACCAACAGACCCATTCTAATATAAATATACAAACTTTAAAATATAAGCCTATTGAACCCAATTAAGGCTTTATTCATAAAAATACCAAAATTTTTCCTAAGTTAAGGCTTGAACTTAGGACCACATACACACACATAGAACACTTAACCATTGAAGCAGACAAATATTTGTGTTATAAAAACACAAAAAATAAATATAAGAGATTTTTGGGGCATTACAGTAGGTGTTTTTAACCCCACATAGTGTGATGGGATGGTTAGAGATGGTGTGTAAAGGACGGGGGTAGGATTCCATATATCTGTTTCATACATCTGATTCTGATATCTGTATCTGTTAAGGACTTAAATCCAACTCTATTTCTGTCTGCATATGATATTATGTGAATGTTGTATGACTATCTCTGTTGGGTTACACATTGAGTTACGAAAACTCACATCTATTTGTCTGATTTATAGAGGTAACCCTTAGTCATAGGCGGGTCAGTGGGACAGAGGCTCAACGGTGACCACTCATTGGGAAATTGTTTTCTCATTACTATTAGTTTTGGTATTTTAAATTTTGGATTTATTTTAGAGTTTGTAATTTTTGAGACTCTTTGGACTATACGGTTTTAACTATTGGTTTTGGTTTGGTTGCGTTAAATTTTTTACAATTATAGTGATTGACAAATAGCAGTTTTATGTGAATAAATGTTTTGGAAAACACGAGCGAATGGTTTTGTTTTAAACGATTTTTAACCTTCCGCTACGAAATAATTGACTAACTTTAAAGAACATGTAACGGTTTCAGTAATATATATAAATGAATATGTTTTATAAAACTTGGACGTTTTATCAAAAAACTAAACATTGATTTATCAAAGTTTCATCGATTTCAAAATCGTTCTTCGTAACACTCCCGGATTCGGCCATAACGTCTAGGCCAGATTTAGGGTGTTACAGACAGCAATTACAAAATAAAACAAGATAGTTGGAACTTTAATTTTGAGTTTAAAATCAGCTACATTTCTGTTTCTTCTTTATTTAAACACTATCCAAGAATAATAAGTTTATTGTTTCTCGCAAATGATGGGAAATAAAACTTGCATTGAATACAAAGATGTCTGAGTAAATTGTGTTCGAAAATATGGACATCATATATATAATAAGGATAATTACATATTATTTACTATCATAATAGGTTAGCCCAAATTAAAAGTGATCTAATTTGGTGAAAGTTTATTGAGCTTTAATTATTAAATAAAGTATGAGTCGAATATGTGTAGATACTCTAGTAACTAATTTCTAATTGATGATGGGCTTATTAGAAATTAGGGTTAATCTGCCAAAGTTATATATATTCGGGTTATGGTCCCCAAATTACACAACAAACTAAATTTTCTAATATATCATCTTTAGAGAAGAGAGAATTACCTTCTCTATATTACTTGTGTGCTTTTGGAAGATCAAAACCCCAAGATCCATAGATTTCAAGAAATCGATGAATTCAAGTATGCTTCCGCATCTAGTTTTGTTCTTGATTTATTATTGATGATTTGACATGATAAATCTTGGTTTATAGTTTTAAGTTTATATCAGATTTTGTTTTATGATTCTAACAAGTGGCATTCGAGCCTCGTCCTGTCGAATCATTAAGAAACAATTTATATATATTGGATTGATTCATTTTTAAGATTTTATGGATTCGGTATATTAGATCAAATATGAAATTTTGGTTTTGATTGCTTGTGTATTAATTTTTAGGGCTTTATGAATATAGATGAAAAGCATTATTATGTTGACAATGGATGTTTTTCGTCCATCTCATCAATATGATTATTAGTCGGTTGATTGTTTTTTATGGCTTTTATATTATGCAGTTTTAGATTTTGATTGATTTTGTAAATTCAATCAGGTTATCTTAGTATTGTTTATTAAAAGAATATATATTTATATATGTATTTCGGTATTCAGCATTTTGGTATGTGAAATCAAGGGTTTCGATTTTTAGATCAAATTATCTTCGGTTATTTTGCTTTAGTCGATTTTGTAGAATCCATTCTTATTCACTATTGACTGGGGTTATGTTTAATTTTTGCTTTGAATTGAATATTTGTGAGTATTGGTCCCTTTGATTGAATCAGTCCCAAATTCTGGTTAATGGATTTATGCTATTATGCGTGAATGCTGGTATATATATTGGGGGATTAATCATGTTTAATTATTATATTTTCAATCTTTTGATTTTCATAATTTCAGTTTTTAAGGATATATGAGTATAGATTGAATATATACTTTTATATGTTCAATTCAAACAGGATTAAAGTTTAAGATTGATGCAAATTGTAGGGGCATACAATTTCAAAAGTCGTAAATAAGTCGACTATTTATTTCTGTAAAATCGCATGCCTCATGATAAAAAAAAAACGCATGCATTTTTTTAAAGAATTGCATGGAGGTTTATAGTTTTTTAATCTCTTAATTGCTTTCGGTTATTAGAGTAATTATGTAAGAATTACTTCTTTTGTTTAAGGGTTTTATATTATCATATTGTCAAATATGATTGAATAAATTTGGTTTAATTATATGATGAGATTAGGTTATTTTGATGTGAGTATTTGGTTTTAGCGTATTATGAATTGGAATATTTGATTAAATTATGATGATATGATTTATTATTTGTGTGATATTTGATTTAGTTGTTGGATCCAAATATAAAATGTCACATTTTGTTGTCGAAGCAACTCACTTTTCTATTTTTTTTTGAAAAGAAAACGTAGTGGTAAAATTAATTTATAAAAATTTTGGTAGCATTTTTGCCTATTTTACATAAAATTTCTTGCAAAAAAAAAATTTAGATTTCACAATGTAATCACATTCAATTCATCTCTCAAATCAATTGCCCACGCTTCGATTTCTCAAAACATGCCAATAAACTAGATTTCTACGCTTTACTATTTCATCCAAAACATTAGTTATAAAGTACTAGCAAAGAAAACATAATGAAAATATTTACATTTAGTTTACGACATAATATTTTTTATATATACAAGCCTAGGTACATGTCATTTACATCAACTATAAAGTAAACTCTTCATCAATATTGTCTGAGCTGAACTTCGGTTCTTCGGATGCTGTTGGAACGATCTAGCAAATCTAACTACTTGAGCACGGAAAAATAAACAAATCGTATCCTGAGCAATTTTTATGCTCAGTGGTGGTAATATCATATAAATCATTACATAAGTATTGGACACAAATTAATTGATAGAAATAAACTAAAACATGATTATAAATATCATTAATAACATCACAATAAAAGAAAATTCTAATATTATTAGACTTTAATATTTTGATATTCACAAATTGAATAAAGAAAATAAGTTTTTAATTAAATTCAAAATCACATAATTAATTTAATTTGCACAATATGAAAATTCAAATAAATTCAAAAATTGTTTTTGTTTTTGCTTTTCTTTCAATTTAGACCCTGTACTAAAGTTTAGACTCATAACCAAATACACGAATCCACCACCCCGAGTTGTTTGGCAACGATGGCTATCAGAGTAGTCCACGACCCTCTGAGAATTGGGACTGCCCACGACCCTCTGGGAATTGGGGTTAACAATAATAACAACTGACCGACTATGCCTTTTCTCCTTCGACCCTCTGGGAATTGGGGAGATCTAAACTCTCTGATATAAAGACTACATGACATGCCAACCATATCTGTTTTAGTCTAACTTAGTGAAACGGGGTAAAAACCAAATTTCATGATCCATTTCAATTCCATTTTCATATAATTCCGTTTCATGTTCAAATCATATATCGCCTAATGTAAAATTAGGCTTCCAATTCAAAACATATTAATCATTTTCTTGCTCAATCATCTAAAATCATAATACTCAAGTCCAAATCATAACCATGAATTTGCTAATTTGATCATATGAAAAACATAGTATTCATCTCGAAATATAATTTTATAAATATTCACTAAATCATTCAAACTCATTCAAAACTCATAAAAATAAAATAAAATAAAATAAAATAAAATCAATATAATTAGTCATAGTAAACTACATATTCTAAATCTTTATGTAATGAAAATAAGATAGTAGCACAAACCGAAGTTTTAATCGCTTTACTCATTTTCTTTGCCTTTCTCCTTTAAGATGTTTGTTTTGTTTTTAGTTACTATAGGAGCAATTAAATACGAAACAACATCATTTATCCATTCTAAAACTAAAACTAATAAAAACAAAGTTAAATATGCATGATTATTCATATTGGCAACTTAAGTTTTCTAGTCCGAAATTCACGTATCTTTCGACTTGATTATCTGTTTCCAATTCCATCTTCACTAGAGTACTCACTACTTTACAAGCTATCATTTAGCACCAATATTACACAAAGTGGCTAATGTTCTCTACTTCCCCTTTAACATGGCCAAATATATCAAGTAAACTTTCCATCCATTTTTATTTCTTTTTCACACTTCCAACAAGCTAGAATTCATCTTCTAATCATTTTCTATCCAAAAATATATCTACTTCACTTAAGTTTTCTAAGCTTCTATCAATGTCCTTTAATGGTAACTTTCAAAATACTTGATAAAATAAAAAACTATTGGTATATGTATGCAAAACAAGCTTGAAGGATTCAAAATCTAAAAAAAAAATTGAAGAAAAATCATACCTTATACTTGAATTTGAAGAAAAATAATGGAAGAAATTTTTTTTTCTTCCCCCCTTTGTTTGATGTGAAAAAATAAAGAAAGATAAGAAAGATGTTATCTTTCTCTCTTTTTTATATATTATAATATTAATTATTAAAATGTTATTACTTAATAAAAAATCATTTAAAAATTATTATGAAACCATTGATTTTTTTAAGTAATGGTAAAATTATCATTAAGCTATTTTCATCAAAATAAAATAGGATAATTGTACTTTAGCCCATATATTTTTCTAACTTATTCAATTTAATCCTTGAACTCGATATCAAATTTCTAACTTAACCACATACTCCTACTAATAATCCCCTGTGTTTTCATGTCTGACAGTTTTCTCTAAAAACGATCACAATTTCTTATACTATTATTTTTTATAGATAACTTATTCAAGGACTTCTACCATAAATATTCTTCTTCTTCTTCTTCTTTTTTAAAAAAAGTGGGGATGTTACAATTTGAATTATGGGATATACCAATTATTATGATTTTGTTTTTGAGATTTATTTGCTTGAAAATATTTTTCAAGTATTCATGTGAATCTCTATTTAATAATAAATACAATTTTGGATTTACATGGTATATGCATGGTAAGTTTTTCTAATTGATTATTAATATACGCATATGCATGAATTGCTTTGGTGTTCTGTCTATGTCAAAATTATGAATACATATGCTTGTTAATTATTTGGCCTTGAACCACTACATTATTTCTGTTTGGTTTTGACATATATGGTTTTAAAAAAATGAGTTAAAAGATTAAGGTTTTTGGTTTTTTATTGCTTTATTTAGACAACCTTATTTTAGGTTATTTCAGAAATTGTAGTGCAATTAGAAATTTTAGTTTTGACCTTTGACTATTGGGTAAATTTTAAATTTGAATATTGGTATAATCGTATATATTTTAAAATAACTTGAATAAGTTGCCAAAGTGATCTTTTTTGTATAAATTATTTTGTTTTAAAATATAAAAGGTAGTGTGTATGTAAATTAAGTTATGTTAATATTGATCGACCCAAATGAAGGTTAATAATATTTCATGTGCAACTATGGTAATAAACATGTGAAAATTATTTGATTTTACATGTGAGCAATAAATTGGCCCAAAGGAAGATTTATGGTTAAACATGTTCTTATTGTCAATGCTTGATTATTACACCAAGATATCACTTACAAGTTAATATTTTGTCCAAAGATGAAATATTAATAGAGTGTGATATCAAGATAGGTTTACCTTTATTCAAATTATTTTGGTTTAAATTTGAAGTCTTATGTGAGACTGTTTATGATTTATTCAACTATTATTATATTTGCCAGCATCATTGTATGTTGTTTTGGGATAAATATATATACATATATATACTATTATCTTTTAATTTGATTGAAAGATGAAATTAAGAGAAATATTTTGAAACAAATAAATTCATATTTTGGTTTTGAGATTTAATTAAAGATGTCTAATATTTTAAATAGATTAGTTGAAACAAAATGCCACCAAAGTGACCTATTTTACGTAGATTAGTTTATTTAAAATATCAATATGATTATATGTTTTTGTGATTCATGCGTTTATTAATTGACCCAAAGGTAAGTTAATATTTGACAGAATTTCAACGACATTTGTGGTGATAAATGTGTGGCAATTATAAGGTACTTTATGTGAGTAATATATTAGTCTAAAGATTAATTCATTGTTTAACATAATTTATTATCAATGTTTAATTGCTACAACAAGAGTACCGCTTATTGTTAACATTACTGTCCAAGGACTTGATACTAATGTTGTGTTTGGTATCTTGAGATGGGATTAGCTATTATCCCGAATTTATTGTTTACTTATGAATATTGATGTGAGCTTATTTTTATTTATTTTTTGTTCTATATTCAGTGCATCTTCTGCTGCCACAATATCTGCTAATATAAATTCTATACTCATGTTTAATGACATTAATTTTAAGGAATGGGAAAGGCATTTATAATGCTCGGTTGTATGGACATAGACCTTGCACTAAGGGAAGGACAACCTGCACCTCTCATTGAGGAAAGCACCCCTTATGTTAAAAAGGAATTTTGAGAGGTGGGATCGTTCAAATCGCATGAGTCTAATTATCATGAAGCACAACATTCCAAAAGCTTTTAGGGGCACAAGATCTGAAGAGATTACTCAGGCCAAGGTTTCCTTGAAATTAATAAATGTTTTGCTAAAAATGATAAGGTTGAAATGACATCACTTCTGACTTCTTTGATGTCTATAAAGTATAATGGTCAAGATAGTAATCTAAAAGCTTTGAGTTTTATGATCCCACAATTAGGAATATTTTTTAGACAAGAATTGCAACATTTTGAAGATGTTGAGTTTGGAGGGAGAAATAAGGTTAGAGCATTGCTTTTGAGGAGGAATTAGATTCTAACTCAATTCCTACTATCACTTTTGACGATGTTCAGGTTCTCATACCTATCATTGATCAAGAAGTGAATCTAGAACCTCAACAAGACAATGTTGAACAACTTTCTATTCAAGATGAGGTAATTGTTTCAGAAAAACAAACTCAACAACCTCAAGAACGAATGTCATTAAAAAGGTCCACTAGAGAAACGATTATAATGGCTTTAATGGAATATTTTGACCCTTAAGCTGCATCAAATGAATATTAAGTTAATGGTTTCTCAATGGTAACATTGATCATACATTTATATGGTGCAGCTAGAATACTTTGTGTCTGATGATGCAAAGTTAATGGTTTGCAAATTAAAGAACTTCATTTATGGGTTTAAGTAGACTTCTCATCAATAGTATTACAAATTTTACCAAATGATTATCTCATTCTATTTAAAAATGAATTTTGTCGATAATTGTATATACCATAAGTTTAGTGGGAGTAAAATTCTATATTTGGTTTTATATGTTAACGACATACTGTCTGTCAATAATAAGTATAGTCTCAATCAATGCCCTAAGAATGATTTTGAGATTACAAAAATGCAAAAGATTTTTTACATTTTAGTTGTGGGAAGTCTAATGTATGTTCAGGTTTGTATGCATTGGAATATTGTGTACACTGTTGGGATGTTAGGCAGATATTTTAAGCAACCCTGGTTTGGACCATTGGATAGCATCCAAGAGGGTTATAAGGTATTTTCAAAAACAAAAGATTACATGCTCACATATCAGAGGTCTAATCAGTTAGAGATCATCAGGTATACTTACTTCGATTTTGATAGAATATGGATACAAGATTTTGTCACTAAGGAGCAAATTGTGAAAACAAATTGCAGTATTTTATTCCAATAACAACAGGAGCACATCAAAGTCAAAACACATAGACTTTAAGCTCATGGTTGTTAAAGTAAAATTTTAGAGTGGTTAGGTGCCTATAAAGCGTATTAGGACAAACTCCATGATTGAGGATCCGCTTACTAAGGAACTACACCTAAGGTTTTATAAGAGCACATTGCTCATATGGGTGTAATGTCATTTACGGGTATTTGATTTTAGTGGGAGTTTGTACTTTTAAATGCTTTTATGTTATAGACACATTTTCAGTTATTTCAGTTTACAGATATTAAGTTTATTTTCTGCAAAAATAAAGTTTATTTAGTTTATTTACATTCTGATTTTGGTAAAGTTTGATCTCACTAAGGTTAAGGAGAACCAATTGGAAATAGACATGTTTAGATCATATTTGCATGTAATATCTATGCTACACATCCATGCTTGATCTATGTCTTTTGGTTGTGTTAATATATGTGATCAGGGATGAATTTAGTTACGATATATGTAACGAAAGTCGCCTTGGTTCTATGTTAACATAATTAATGGACGAGATTATTCAGAATACCTTTTGGATATGATAGTAAAGTTTTGAGCTCATAAGGTTATATAATGACATGTAATTATAGAGCAATTAGTATATATATATGTGGTCCAAGTAGGAGATTGTTGGAAACTATAGACATCATATATATAATAAGGATAATTACAAGTTATTATTTACTATCATAATAGGTTAGCCCAAATTAAAAGTGATCTAATTTGGTTAAAGTTTATAGGCCTTTAATTATTAAATAAAGTATGGATCGAATATGTATAGATACTCTAGTAACAAATTTCTAATTGATGATGAGCTGATTAGAAATTAGGGCTAATGTGCCAAAGTTATGTATATTAGGGTTATAGTCCTCAAATTACACAATAAGCTAACTTTTCTAATATCTCATCTTTACTAAAGAGAGAGTCACATTCTCTATATTACTTATGTGCTAATTTGGAATATCAAAACCCCAAGATCCGTAGATTTCAAGAAATCGATGAATTCAAGTACGCTTCTGCATCTAGTTTTGTTCTTGATTTGTTCTTGATGATTTGACATGATAGATCCTAGTTTACAATTTTAATTTTATATCATATTTTGTTTTATGGTTCTAACAAATTACATTTCTGACTGAAAACTACAATATTTTTTCAACAATTGTTTTATAATTAATAACCTTCCCAAAAGGTTTTTGGGCAATTTTCAAGTAGCATGAAAAGGTGAAAGACGTGTTTATCCCACAAGTAGGTGGAAGATTTGGTTTTATTAAATCTCAGAGTAAGAGGAGATTTCAACGTCCTCATCTGCATATTATTCTATTTATTTTAAAATTGATAAATTAATTCTTTTATGTTAAAACTATATAAATTAATTTTTCTGTTAAAAAAATTATTCATTTATGTTGTTAAGAGATGGTTTGACTTTTTCAAGAAAAGAATATGTAAGTGGCATGTAATTAAAGGATGAGTAGGATTAGGTAGAAATATCATGAAAGCTCAT
Source organism: Gossypium hirsutum (assembly GCF_007990345.1). Lineage (NCBI taxonomy): Eukaryota > Viridiplantae > Streptophyta > Magnoliopsida > Malvales > Malvaceae > Gossypium > Gossypium hirsutum. The sequence continues at coordinate 42,444,771 of NC_053447.1, forward strand.
GTATTAGAAATCGGATTGTATTTTGCTTTCTTTACTTGAAAAAAAGATAAAGTAATTTTTGTATATTAAATAAAAGAGCAAAGTGATCATTTTATTAAAAATTCAATCATTTCTATTGTCATGCAATGTGCCACATGTATTTCATATTGATGTGACATTTTGTTGAAAAATATAAATATTAAAAAATTTTAAAAATAATTTTTTTAATAATTATTTACAAATTATGTCCAAGATGTTTTTAAATAATTATAAAAATATATAGAAAATTATTCAAATGTGTTAAAAATTATAGAAATTATATAATTTTAAAAAATATACTAAGAAATATAAGATATTATAGATATTATTTAAATTTTTAAAAAGTAATAATAAGGAAACTATTATATATTTGTGTATATATTTAAATTATAAAAAATATTAAAAATTAATAAAATAAAACTCGTCAAATTGATAAAATTAAAATATCAACTCAATTAAAAAAATACATATATTTGTGTGTGCATATATAATAATTTTATAATTATTTAATAATTATTTAAAAAACTACACCAGATACTTGTCAAAGTTTATTGTGAGAAAGGACTGCCATTTGCCCATGGTCATTATGGATGTTGTTTTTAATAATTTTTTAATAATTTTTAATAATTTTTAAATAATTTGTTATACTTTTATATTTTTATAATTATTTAAAAAATTATTTTTAAGATGAACGTGGACAATCTAAATGTGATTTTTTAAATAATTATAAGAAAATTATTAATTTTTATGATTTTTTTAGTTTTTAAATATTATCATGTTAATATAAGATACATATGACATGTCATATGTTATTGTGTGGTTGGTTTGTTAGTCACATCAGTACTTAAAAAATTGAAATGGGTGAAATTTTTAATAGAAATATCAATTTAGCCTTTGATCCAATATATAAGGATTAATTTACCTATTTTTTGAATAATAGAAGCCTGAACAAAATACAATTAATTCCTTGGGGCCTTCCATAATATACCACACTTGATTTATTTATTTATTTTTTTCAAAATATCACCTTCCATATCATGGTTTAATGACGAATTTTTAATAGAAAGATCACTTTACACTTATATCTAAAATATAGACATTAATATACTGATTTTAAATAAAAAGACAAAATATATTTTAATTTCTAATAAAAATACCTCAATTATATTTTTATTGATTTGGTGGAGTTACATTAATCGATTATACTATCCCATTATTAGAATAATCATTACCGTGAATTTATTTTAATTTTAGAACATTTATAGAAAAGTAAAATAATTCTAATTCTAATTAAAAAACACACATTTTTAATAATTTTAAATTAGCTTATGATACATTTGGATTATCATTTATAAAAATACATTAGCAATAAAAGTATAAAGTAAAACATTAGTATTACAAATTTAAAATATAAAATTTCATCACCCTTAATTAGTGATTATTTTTTCCCTTCAAACCAATATTCATCAAACTTTTTAAAATAATCAAACAAATAAAACACTTTTTTTTTGTCTTTTTTGCTTGACTAGCAATAGCTCTTAATATTCACTTTCATTGTTTTTGTATTAAATAATTAAAATATACATTAAACGTTTTTATTAGTAATATTTACTTTAATTATTTTAAAATTACTATATTAAATTGGGTATAACATTCTCATTACTCTACAACACTTTTACTTTGAAGTATCTTTAGAATCATTGTCCAAATACAAATATATGTTTATTTTTATATATTTCAATACGAGCATGTTTTTATTTATTTTGGCCTTTCTCTTTTATTTTAATCTCATAAATTTCTATATTCTTTAACAATATAATCATTCTTACCATAAAAATAATAATATAATATTTTTAACTAGAACACTTATATAAAATTATTACTTTTATGTTTCTATTATTTAAGTAATTGATTTCTTATATTTAAAAAAATTTATTTATTTTCCCTTTCAACAAACATATTTGAAATAAGCATAAACAATAGATACTTTTTGTTTTCTCAGTTACATGAGCCAAAATATTTAGTAGCAAATAATCCAATATTTTTATGCAAAAAAAACAATGATTGTTTGATTATAGAAATAAAATTGTAATTTCTTTTAGTCTTATTAAGTAAAGGATGAATTTTGAGATATTTGAAATAAAAAATTTCATATTTTTAGAACAAAGTAAGGAATTTAGTTTAAAATGTCTTCAATTTTACACATATTAATTATTTAGGAAAAAAAAAAGGTGATTTTGGCCATGCAATGAAAAACAAAATGCATAAAAGGAAGGTAAATTCTTCACTCCTCGTCGGACCGATCATTGGGTGCAATTGAGACTTCGTCCATAGGAGGAATGCTATCTGGAACCTGGCCCCCTAATGACATGTCATCGTCAGCATGCTCCACTTTAGATGTTAAGTATCCGTCCATTCTAGATGTTTTGGGTGAACTCCTTAAGTTCGCAGTTTTTTTGACTTATTTTATATTTAAGTATGATGACTTAGTTAATTAAATTAGGATTTTGATGAGACTTAGTTAGAATCGAACTAGAGTACTGTAGATGAAAAGACTGAAAACTTGTTAAGTGCACTTAATCACGGAAATCAAGGATGTTAGTGGAATTATTTAATTTTTCCACTAATCTTTGTCTTCGTTGCTTAAGTATATAAGGATACCAATGGCCTGTACGAACCACTTTTACATCTTTTTTTTCCCTTGAATTTCTCTGTAAGTTTCTAAAAACTTAAGCATAGAAAGCTTCTTGGAGAAGGTTTGCAGTATTTAGTTAACATCTGTGCTTGTACCAACCTTCTGGTAATTCCTTATAAACCCTTAGGTTATTATCAAATAAGTTTTGTGTTTATGGTATTGCATGCATAGACTTTAGAGTTCTCTATTAGAAAGGAAACTTCCTGATTCTGGATTAAGTGATTCTGATTCTTGTATGCATGTTAAGTTATGTTAGGTTAATTACTTGATAAGGATAATTATCTTTCTTTTAGCTCAAGAAGCTAACGAGGGTCCCAATGATAAAGGTAAAAGACTTGTTGTGTAGATCACTATAGTAGAGTTTCTGGTGAGCTCCTTCTTACTTCCATGTGTTGTAAATTCTATTATTATATATAAATTGTGTAAGGTAAGTAATCTTCCTCGGTAATGTATGAACAGTATATATGTGGGTAATAGTCGTCTAGTGTAATCAGTCTGAGTTTAGTCTGTTTGTGTTATTAAGTACAAACCATCTTTCATGCTCAAGCCTGTACCAATAGTTTGTGATATTACGCTCTCAATCCAATCAAATTCACCGAGTTCAGATCTCGAGTGTTACTACACATGACACCAAACAAAATTTACAAACAATTGACCAACACTCTTTACTTAAAACATTTTTCTTATTATTTTATTTAAAGATTCATTATCAAAGAAATAAAAGATAGTATCTAGAAATAAAATATTACATCAAACTAGATATAGTTCATTACAACAAAAACATTTACTAAAAATTGACTCTAAGGGTGTAATATTACAATACGTCACTTTTCTACTGTATGCATAATAACCCACTTCGACGCTACCTTGAATTACCGTAGCAGATACTTTTATAATATATGAAGAACACTAGTATGCCAACTATTCTTCTTAACAACTTACTTCTATTTTGGGCGGATACTTTCTCAGTTTCAGGCTTACCCTTACGTGCCAATTACCATACTATTTACATACAAATTCTTTCTTATCTACTTGACTAACTTAAAATCCTTCCAGACAATACATTAATCTTTTCTTTTTCATAAAACCAAAAAGGTATTCTTCAAAGAATATATATCTTCAGAGTTTACCTCATATAGATCATCTCTTAACATATACACTTATTCCAGAATAGTGTTCACTGATGCTAATCACTGGTGGATATATACATGTTTGACAGATACTTACACAAATTTGAATACCATCAGTTTACAAATTGAATCAAATTATACACTACCATCTCACTTGGATAATGAACTATACAGATCATTCAAGTGAAATCCACACCACTTTACCACATAACCCCAATTACTCAAGATAATAATAACTCAAAATTCCATATGATTTCAAAAGAAGATATAATAAAACTTTGATATGGCTGATTCCAGATAACTCGAATTCACCTTACATGATATAGTCAAACTTAGACTAATGAATAACTATCTCAATCATATCTACAAACATACCCAAACCCCAAACTAATAAATTATCATAGTGGATACCCTCTTTGAACATACAGGTACACACTTCTTTTCAAGACATCTTCTTAAGGCTTATTCAATTACTCCACAGATCTAATTCAACCAAATTAACCTCAGATATATCATAACCTTATCTTAGCAATACCCATTACAAAACTATTAGAATTTGTCCAAAACTTACCATAAGGGCGGATGAGCATATTTTACCAGACAAACTTAACATAGTACGCCACTAAGGCCAAACAAATTATGCCATAAAAGCATAATACAAAGTCACATTTTTACTGTCTCAGTGGGGTTTTACAGAAAGTGTCATGGGTTTCTCCCTCATGAACTTATCCATAAGTTTCATGTATTGTGATCTACCAATTTGATCCATACCATATTGAAGGCTACACCATGAACATACATATAAATATATCTTGTTGTGGGTCTCAACCACATGGTCTTACTCATATTCATGTATCGTGATTTGCCAGTTCAGTCTTCATCTTACTGGAGGCTACATCATGAGTGTTTTCATATCATATTAAGAGGTCATGTGTCTTAACCTCATAGTCTTACACTTGTTTTCATGTCGTGATATACCAATTTGGTTAGCAATATAACTGCCCTACCAACGGCTTTATAGAGGGACATTGCTCAACATTCACTTACCCAAAGTTGTTTGCATTCCTAACTGATTCATACTTTACGTATATCAAACTTTACCTGCACGCTTACCAATTATTATAGATATCATCATCCTTTATATATATACTTCTACTTGAACAATCCACATAAAAAAGTCAGGATAGAGACTCACCTAATACTCACCCACTGTAGTTTAAAGTTTTTGACTCAGACATCCTTCATGAAACAACAACAACAATTGCTTAAAGAACATAAGATTACCATAAAAACTCTATTATATACAAATTACTATCATCTCAATCGCTGATAACCCCCAAACAAAGCCTTGTACTTACAACTTACTATTCATACACCTCTTCTAGACTTACTCTTCCAAAAACTTAATATGCAAAGTTGTAATACTTACCAGGTGATGGGACAACCACTGATAAATCTAAAAATCTTAGCTTCAAGCTCGAAAAGAAAAGATTACATTTAGATTTAAAAAAGGAACAAAGAGTAACACTGAAGGAAGAAGAACTTCCTTCCAAATCCTTCACACCCATATATATAACTCACTTAACTTATTAGAACTTAACAAGTGTCGCTTGAATCCATAATTTATCTCTCCTAATGGCTTACTGGTTTTGAGATAAACATAAATAAGAATCCTGAAATAATGATATTTGACAGTCAATCCTGTTGGTCCTTAACCAAGTTACTTTACAACCTAACTAGCACAGTATTTCAAACAAACAAGGAGTAGTATGCTTTAGGCAGTAACTTATACCTTAATCATTTTTTTACTTTAACAAGATATTTCTCTTTACTTAACAGTATAACCTGAAACAGAGTCTTCACGTACTGCCACAGTTGTTACTATACGCCTACATGTATTTGCCAAAAGAAGTAATCTAGCGGATTACACCTCGCCAAATAGATTATTTCACTATAACACACCTTAACCTTGGACTCACCAGATTTGGGATGTGACATGTGATTTGTGAGATATGATCTGTGGTGATGAAAAAGGGGAGATATGTTTGTGATGCCTCCAATAGGGCAGCTATATTGCAAATCATACTGACAAATCATGATAAATCATGCTATTCTAAACGAAAATGATATGAGGAGTTAAGGGGGAGTATGCATGTCAACGAGACTATATGATATGCTCTGACTTTGAATTCTAGGTACATGGCTAGTATGAAGATGAGTTCTCTATGTCATGTTAAGTTGGAGTACAATATTCGCCCATGTGTAATGTAAATTAGCGTATTAAGTTTGTTTATGTTCTGTGAACGTCATTGGGCGTATTATGATTAATATGTGAAACTACTTTTGAAAGGTTTGCTATTATCGTAAGAAATAGTGTGTATGGTTTCTATTTACCTTTGGAACTCACTAAGTTTGTATGAACTTACTCTGTTATCTTTTCATTATAAGGCGTGCTGTTTGAAGGAAAGCTTTCTGTTGAAGGGACTACCCCAGATCACTGCAGCTATTGTGAGATGTCTGTTTTGTCTTGTATCATGCATGAACTTTGGGGGTGGCGTCTAAATGTATTTTTCAAACCAATCTGTCTAACGATCTATTATTTTGTTAAGACACGGTCTTTTTACAAGAATCTTCTTAACTCTCAATGCTTGGATTTGAATTATTATAATTTGTTCATGAACCTATTTATTTGAACTTATTCGCCAAATGAATTAAACCCTGTTTTAAAACGCCAATGATGTACATTGAAACCTTTATAAAGTAATAGCCATTACATGTTTTATATTATTAAATCTGTAAAGTTTTACAAGCTTCCACTGAACGATTTGTTTAAGAATTACTCTGATTTTAAGTTGTGACACATTATACTTGGATCCAATTATCGGGTCAGGATTGGTGCGTTACAAATTTTGTTTGGGTTATGTGAGATAATTTAAGAAGAAAAAGTTTAAAAAAGAATTATGTTGGTAATGTGTTATGAAAATAAAGATAAAAGAGAGTAAAAAAAAAAACAAAAAATAAAAGAGCAAAAGAGAAGTACATATTCTTATTGATCATTTGGGATGTTTATAATGTTTTTTCAAAGTTTATATTTATAGACATAAAAAGTATAAATGAAATAAAACTGTACTTCTAATGAATATTAAAGTCCTAAAATATATTAAATTTATCTTAATATTGATGAACATTCACTTAAAAATAAAATATTTATAACAAATATATATTAAGTTAAAAACCTCCTGATATAGTTTTAATCAAATTTAAAATCTTTAAGCATCTTCATAAAAAAAATCTTTTTTAATAAACATGTGCATATAATGGATGTCAGTAATAAAAAAATCCCATTTCATAAAAAAACTTCTCAGAAAATTCAAGAAAGTAAATAATAAACACATAATTTCTCATAAAGAAACATGACTAACCCACCAGAGAAATTACCAATATTTAAGAAAGTAACAAAACTTGTCATTTATTATTATTATGATTTGTTTAAACCTTTAAATAGGAGGATAATGTGTTTCAATATACTCGAATTCACGTCTTTCTGTAATAGCAACAGTACCAATACTAATAGAACTAAGACTCAATTCACAATACTATTAAGGAATTTTATATATTTTTTAAATTTACTATAATATTTTAAAATCTTTTAGGATTAACACAACACTGACACAATATCTAAATATTGAAAATTAAAAATTAAAAATTAAATTAAAATAAATTAATATAATATATAAAATTTAAAAGTTCACATTACCTTTGTGTTAACTATTTAACTATTGGTTGAAAAAAAAAAAAACTCTTTAGAAGTGAGTGATCCAAATTATAATATTTTATATGGTATTAGACTTGTTCATGAGTAGGGTCACCTGACCCGATCTGATGGCCCGTTTAAAAAGTGGGAGAGTTTGGGTAAAAGTGTAGTCCCGAAAAATGGGCTTAAACAAAAAATAAGGCCGGTTTAGAAAACGGGTTGAACTTCAAGTAAGGCTTTTTTGGCCTAAGCCTGGCCTGACCTGACTCGAATATGCAAAAAAAAATTTGTTTTTTTTTTTGTTTTCTTGCTGTTTTTTCTTATTTTCTTCTTGTTTTTTTTCACTATTTTGATACCATTTCACAATTATGTTGCTACTATTTTGTAGTTATTATTTGGATATTGTATAACTCTTGTTTTATTGTTAATTTTGTTACTATTTTAGAGGCATTTGCTTGTTTTTTGTTGTTAATTTTATATATCTCAGTATTATTTAAGTATACATATATATATTTTTTAAATTTATTTTCAATTTATTGGGAGATATTTATTTTAATGGTTTTAGTATTTTTGATGTATTATATAATCTTAAAAATTATATAAAAAATTAATACGGTTGAGTCAGATCTAAATTTTAGCATTTTTATCCAGATTAAACTTGAGTAAAATTTTAGATACATTTTTCAAGTCACATCGAGCCTAGCAAATGATTTATTGGACACGACCCGAATTGACCATGAACACTTCTATGAGATAGTTGAGTGACGAAGATATAATAGTTTTGGGCTCTAAGTTAATCTTTAACCAACACCTATTCATCTGGGCCTAGCTTTAGCTCCCTTTGGAGTTTACTGATTCAGGTCTCTGCAATTGCCTGAGAACAATGGAAGGATCCATCCCCTAGCATCCAACCCCAAAACCCTTAATTTGAACATGTTTCGATTCGACTTTCTGCTTCGGTTTCATCATCAGCTAAAATTTCAGACATCCAAATCAACTGAGAAACATAAACTTCTGTTATCATCCTCCACCCGGAAAAGATTTAACCCTTTTGTTACTTAGAACCAATTCTTTTTACCACCAAAAAGAAATCCCAAAGCTTCCTCTATTGGTGCTGCTAATTTTGAAGAGAGTGTGTTTTGTCTTTATTTTATCGGTTATGCAGATACCTAGATGGCGAAACGTATTTCTACTGAAGAATTCATTGGTTCCACCTTTCTTATCTTCAAAAGCAACGGCTACTGTTGCAACAACCCACGTCGCTTCGTTTCATTCTACGCCTATTACCTGTGAAAAATGGAAGAGCAAATGGGATTTTGTGAGTTCGGGGGGAGCTTGAATTTCTATTTTATTTGAATGGCTGTAGATAGGGTTTCTGAAATTTCAAATCCTTGAATAGCTCTGATTTGTGGCATTTCTTAGATGAAAGAAATAGTCTTGTTCTCGGAGTGCTATGTAAATTAATCTTTAACGTCAAAAAATAAATTGAGAAATTTGAGCTTCAATGTTTCATGCTAAAAGTTTCTGCTTGCTGATTGTTATAGATGCTACCGTTGAGATTTATTCTATATTCATTATGTTTAGCTATTCTGTTCCTGGTTCTGATCAAAGTACTTCATCTTCTATGTGAATAAGTACGCCTACTTGTTCCCTCCTCTGGCCACCACCAGTTGCATAGATTTGAGCTTCAGATGTTTGTAATGCATGAAAATTTTGGTTTAGTAATTCGTATAAATCTGTATGCATTGCTTTTGATGAGAAAATTTAACAATTAACCATATTTTTGCAGGAGGAAAGAAGAACACAACAACCAACTAAGGTATATAGCTTTGGCAGCCTCTATTTATGTAATTATCTGCATGCATCTTTTAATCATCTTGTTCCTAGTATATCATATAGGCACGTTTTTAGATCGGTAATTTTCTGAAAACTTAGCAGACCAAATTCCAGTTCAAGTTTGTATCCGAGGATAACCATGCTTGATTGCTAAAACAGCTATCTTATTCATCTTGGACTGGGAACATTCCTAGCAATCTTTTAGTGCAAATAAAATTCTAATGCATCTCACAAAAGGATTCCCCATGATTAATTTTAATGTTCACATTGACCAGGTGATGGGTGTCTTCTAGTAACGGATTAAGATGTTGCTATTTGTTAATGTCATCCTTCCCAATTAGCTTTGTTATGAACCTTTTGTCTTCTTCTGGCATTTTATTTCTTACTTTTTATGTTCATAAAAAATGGAAATTTTCTGTCATTTCAAATATTAATGCAGAATCACATAAGATATACAGTACATCAAAAGCGTGCTGACACAAAGGGTGCTCTAAAAAACCTTCTCTATAATAGTGGTTGCTCAAATGTTTCATTCCAGGTAAACTTTTCTGGACTCCTATTTGGTTTAGAACCTTAATCTAATTCAAGATGTGAACTTCAATATTTTTTATGCACTATTTATGTTATAGTTATGGCGTAATTAGATTGTCATAAAATCTATTATTGAAACTTACTCTAACCTGTACGACTCACCCAATTGTCTGCATCAGAAGTTGACCTAACTTGATTTGACCATAAAAGTCTACAATCCAACCAAAATTGAAATTATCTGAACCTAAAATTGTCGAATTCAGAGATGATCCAGACCTGAATAAACCAAGATCCTAACGTTGTATTAAACTGGTTTTAACTTAAAACTAAACAATTTGAACCTGAAATGACTTAAACTTGAACTGAGCAAAACCCAAATTTTTTTATGCACTGAAGTTACCTGACCCAAACCCGACTACACTTGCCTGGTTGACACCCGTAGTTTCATTCCAATTTTATTTGCTTATTCTGATGTATTAAGGAGTTTTTCAATTATTTTACAAATAATGGACCAACAGTCTTCCCAGTGCTTTGGAGTTTCAATTGAAAGAATCCAATTTATATAGTTTTATCCAAGTTTGATTTTGGTCATGCTGAAAGTATTAGGACTGTTGAGGTGTCATCTAACCAAATGGACTACAAGTTGGCCGAATTGTAAATGTTTGGACATGTCAATAGTGCAATCTCATGGTAGAAGGTTGAATCCTGAGGACTAATTTATAGAGTGAGAATCATGGCACCCGGTTATCTTTTTCTGAAATCTTTGGAGAGAGAGCACCCTAAGAAATACCATTAATTTATGTTTGTTACATGCATATTTCGTCATGTTTGCTAACCAAAGTTTTTTATGCCTCTTTTTCTGCTAATTTTTATTTTTTGGATATGTTAAACCACAAGGGTGAATAGGAACATGTTAATTGAAAGGTTTTAGAGAATTATAGTAATACTTGAGTTGTTGAAGAGATGAAGGCTCTCGAATAATGGATCACAATGCCGATAATTTCCATTTTAGTTACTGATGTAACTGGCCGCTTGAGAGGCAGAATTTTAAATTTGTTTACTGTACTATTTTTCAAAACTTATCTTATACAAAGATGATAGATTCTATTAAACCATGCAATTGTTCAGTAATTGCACTGCAAAATCAAATGGGTTTTAGCATGGGTTATTGTGACAATTCATCGATAAAATTACTTTCGTATTCAATAAGCAGGATTTATGAATTTTAAAGGATCTTTCCACTCCCTAGGCAAATTATTTTATTAGGATAGGACCAAGTTTAAATTATTTTCTTTGGAGGAGCCAATCATGCATGAAAAATCTATCCAATCTGCCTACATTGTAGGCTAATAAAACCTCATTTCCCTGTTTGTTATTGCCATTTAATTATCTCCCACAAAAAACCTCTATGAAGCATGTTTACATTACATTACAAGTTGTAACATAAAACAAGTTAGTGTTCCCGAACAAACATAGGTTCAAGCCTTGAAATTAGTTTTTGTTTCTTCATTATTGGCATTGCTGTCGTTTATATGGAACCAAAATTGTTAAGTTTACGGTTCATACAACATCCCATAAAATATGCATCTAGGGTCCGAGCATAGAAGAAGCCTATGATTTCAGTTAGGCCGTTGAAAGACTGAGTTTTTGACGGACGATGATAAGTTGGTTTTTTTAAAAATCCAGTGGACTTGACATGCATGTAGAGCTTGAATGTTATTTATTTACCAAGAAACCATTGGACTGGAATGTATCTAAAACATGAATGCCTTTTATCTTCCTTCTGCTTTACATTGTACCAAAAGATTGAGTTTACAGTTTTCATTAGTACCTGAAATTAAAATATAAACCTTGACTTTGGCTTTTATCTAGGATGAAGTTCGAACATGGAAATTTGATGGGGCGGAAGGCTGGGATTCAGATGGTTCTGATAAGAAGCGGTGGTCAAGGTATTCTGGACGACATGCTGGGAAATCTAACCGCAAAAAAGTTAAACGTGAGCTTCCTCTTTCTTTTTTCATTCATTTCCCCTTATTGTTTATTGAAACACAACTAAAAAGAAAAAAAGAAGCCTCCTTTATGCACTATTTTTAGCAGAACTAGCTCTCATATTTGACACTCATTGTCCTTTTTGTTACATGGCGCAGGAAAGTTTAAAAGAGAGAGTTTCTCTGACGACTTTGATCATCCTGAGAGAATCTTTCAAGCTAAATTTGGGAACAAATGGTATACTTGGTCTTCTGGTGGAGATAAGTCTTTCAAGAATCCAGAATCTGGATTTGAGTGGAGAGAAAAATCAGGCTGGACAAATCAAAGAACGAAGGAGTGGGAAAATACTAGTGACTCTGAGTCTGAGTATGAGGAGGAGAAGTCATGTGATGTAGGATCATGTTCTGATAGAGAAATCCTTGGTTTGCCTCGAGCAGGCTCCATAAAGATTGAAGACGTTAAGAATGCGTAAGTACTCAACTTAATATTTGAGAGTCCTGTCATCTTGAAGATTGGACGTTACATATTTTTCCCTTGCTCCAATTCTTTTTATACGCATGTATTCTAAAGTTGATTAAAATTGCCATTCAGCTTTCGTGTATCAGCTTTGAAGTGGCATCCTGATAAGCATCAAGGTCCTTCACAGGTTAGTTAGAATTTGCAAAAATTTTGTTTTTGGCTGCTCATCTAATTCCAAACGAAATTTTTATGGATTTTTAATTTCCGGTTTATCAAATTTGTTGTGTTTCTGTAGTGAAGCGGATCCCGTCATGGTTTCTTTTTATTTTTTTGTAGTGACGTAACATCTATACATTTATGCAGGAGATGGCTGAAGAGAAATTTAAGATGTGTGTAGAGGCGTACAAATCATTATGCCATGCTCTATCCTAAGCCTTAGGAGGTTACATTGCTCCAACCAAGTGGGTGGTCTCGGAGAATAATAGCTAAGAGGTATAATTGAATCTGTTCTATTTTATTCTGATCATCATAATCATAGTCAAATTGTCAAAAAATTTGTTCGGCCCAACAATTGACAACGGTCCATTATTTTGTGGCTAAAACTCCAAAAAAAGTAATTACATTCTGATTTAGTAATACTCTCCTTTATCTTGCTTTTTTTTTGTTTTTTGGGTCTTGGTATGTTTCTTTCCCAATATTATTATATAGCTTTGAATTATACAAATCTACCCATGTAGTTTCTTGATTTAAGCTTCATTTGCCGCGTCATTTCCCGGACTCTTTACATGTTGCACATTGCACTTTGAGAACCTTATAATCCAGCTACCCGTGTATGACCAATGAATAGTATTTGGTTGGAAGCTTCTTCCAAAATAGCAGATTGAAACCCCATATGATAAGCAAATTCCAGAGTCTTGGGTGCTGCCAGAGCTTCAGCTATATTCAGGACCAGGACAAAACCCCAATGCCGCCAAAATTTCAATGAAATTTCCTCATTTTCTTGAAAACAAAACCAAAGTTTTTTTTTTAACTTTCTTTCAAATAAAATAAAAAAAAACATCACCTGGCACTAAATCAAACTCGACCTTTCCCATTCATTTTTCTAACAACCAAATAGAAAATAATACCCAAAAACGAAAAGGTACACTAACTACATTAAGATGGCAGCGATGCAAATCCCATTCAATATCAACAAATAGTCCTGTTAGGGAAACATAGCCCACAATTTGATTTGAAATCCACACGTCTAATATAAGGCCGACCCTTCTTGAAATTTCGTTGAAACAGTGTACTTGAATAGTGTTTAAACTTATCATATGGAATTGGGGTTGAAGAGTTCTCACAAAATTAATAAAACTGGGGTGTTTCACAATGTGGAGGGGATAGATACATTATGATCATCTTACCAATCTCGTGGTTGCAATTTTCTTGATTAAAACTAATGCTTACAATTCTCCAAGTTACTTATCTATTTTCCGTGCTTCGTAAGTGATATTACTAGATTCAGGGTAGATATCTGTAAATTTTTATAACGAACTATAGGGCGGATACCCAAGACAATATGTCTTTTGAAGTGATTAGTGCCAACTAGATTTGAACTGATAAGATAAGAAAATAAATTTATTTATTTAAATTTAATTTTAAAATATATATTGTCGATTTTTTTAATTCCATGTAGAGTTAAAAATGTCACATAGTACATTACTATTGATTGATTGTCTTTTAAATACTGTTAACTTTTTAGACTACAACATAAAGCAAAATGATAATTCTTATATCAAAATGGGACAAAAAAAAGTTTAAACACTGAATTGAAAATACGAGGAAATTCAAGGGTCAAATCTTGACATAAGCCTTAAATTAAGCTAAGTTAACTTTGCTTTGGGCAATTGAACAAGTTCTATAGGGTAAGTTTTCATAGGTCTTAACAAAATCAAATAAAAAACCGACACTAGATTTTTATCTCAATCAAGTTATGCCATATCTATAACATAAATAGTACATCAAAAAGATTGAAGCACATATCTTGAACCTGATAACCAAATATGAGTCTAGAAAAGTTTAACTAGAAAAAAACAATAAGAGGGAACTGCGACTTGTGAAAATGAGAGAGAAATTGGAAATATAAAAAGGGAGACATTAATATAAAAAGAATGTATTATTGCTATAACATCCCAAATGTGACGCCCTAAACCTGATTGGGACGGTCTGACCCGAATTCAAAACATCATATTAGCCACAAAGATGACTCTCTATTTAAAACTTTACGAACCACACCAACCAACCATTCATACCACACAATTGTAGAATATTCCATATAAGAAATTAGACCTAAGTGCATGCTTCTCTAAATTAATCGCAATTATAATGTAAAAAATCCCTTAAAAAAACAAACAGTCCATAATGTCCATTTACAACTCGATGGAAATTTTATCAAAAAAGTTGAAGTCTAATTCTAGTACTAATCCTTGGAACGACCCACATTGCCTTCACTTCAGAGCTTGAAATCTCAACACACATACTCAAAGAAAATGCCTTGCGATGGATCACTGATTTGCCACCCTTATTGCTAGCTCGCAAACTATTTATCTCCAAGGTAAAGTAAAGAGTGTGAGCTTGGGAAAACTTAGTGAGTACACATGCATACAACACAAGTAAACACACTAAACATGTAAGGATTTGAACATATTTGAACAATTCATATATAACATAATTTTCATACTCAACAGAGTGATATATTGATAATTCGTGAATATGAAATATAGTCGAATTATATACTCATTGGATAAATGGATCTCCAAAACACACCATATGACTCATAAAGTCGTACGATATCTCCATGTAAATGTAGCACATATACTCACACTCTCCAAACACACCACGCTATCTACGGTGAATGGAGCTATGCTCGACATTCCCTTATCTCTCCAACGCTATCTTCGGGCCACAATGCCCATCGCAATAAAAAAAGGGGTGAGTACTCACAATCCTATGGCATGCCAACTATATCATTCATGACATAGCTCACATAAACCATTGTTCACATATTTTATTTAGCATAGGGCACGCAATAGCTTAGTTTACATGCAATATAACTCAAAATCTTAGAATACATAGTTTAGCAAAGTAATACAGTTTGCCATAATAATATAATTCACCAAATTAACACAATTCACCATAATAATATAAGTCACCAAGTTAACATGGTTCACAATATAACATAATACTCAAATATAATTGGCTCGCACTACAGTTGAGCTTGCACTTAGCATTTCACGACAATATAATTTTGCACTAATCAAAACTCTCAATATCATAAATCTCATAATTCACTTACGAATTCGTACATACATAGATATGCATTATCGATAAAATTTACATGTTATAAGAGTCCACATTATATTATTTATTTTTATATTTGTTCGTAAATATTACAAAATCATATACAAATAAATATATTATATACATATGTATTTAATGACCTTTGTCACTTTAAATTTTAAGCATATATTAAAAGTCCCATAAATTTATATATTATATAAAATTAGACCCATAATTATATATACTGTATACAATATAACCATATATATTATATTATATTATAATATATTATATATATGACACCAAAATCCATTAATATATACTATATAATAAAACCATGCATATATATTATATAAAATAAAGCCATCCATATATATAATATATGCATAACCACCCACGCCAATATATATTTACATAACACAAAACTCACCGTACATATATATAACTAAACCTCTATACCTATATATTATATATATAATTACACCTACCTTTTTAATTCCTCAGCCATTAAAGCTCACCCACACATGCACAATAAATGCTTTCATCCTTATCATGTCAACTTCAGCAAACACTCACAAGACCAGCCCACAATGTATATATACACACACACCTATTTACGCATATATATATATATATATAAAACGTATATATATACACACACACCTATTTACGCATATATTATATATATACACATTTAAGACAGCCCACAATGTTCACACACACTCAAACCTTTAATGCACAATTCACTCACACACATTTGGCACCCTCAAGTTTGCACAGCATGCATATCCAGAAACTCAAGCAAGGCTTCAACGATTTGCACAAGAAAGAAAGAAAAAAAAAACCGAAGTTTGCATACCACAAGGCGGGGTTCATAGGCCTCATTTTGTCGTTCCGGATCTCGCAATTCATGTAAAAATACAACATATAAGTACACTCACCTGTAGTTCATCACGTCTCGTTAAATTAGACAACTTTTTACTTGTTTTTTTCTCGGTTTGTTGAGGCTCCACCAACGTTTTCAGCTTTGCACAAGAATATACATATTATTAAGCATTCAAAAACAATCTAGCTTACTCTTTTTATGTTCATACAACGACTCCCTACTCACACATACTTATTCAACTTATTTCGAACAATCTATTTCGCTTAATTTCTTCTTTTTAACTTAATTAAATCCTTAATTTCTATCTCCTAACCCTTAACTTGTGCCTAATTATAGATTTAGATATCTAACTTTACTCAATTTTTTAAAAAAAATGGGCTATTTGCCCTATAAGTCTTCCCCTATTCTACCCTGTTGTAATAACTTCCCTTTTTACCACTAGTTTTTTAATTTACACATTTAACTTCTACTTTAACCACTATTCCAAATTAGTCTTTATTATTATTATTATTATTATCATTTAACTAATGTCCAGTTTATTAATACCATAATTATTTAATTTAATTATTATTATTTTACTATTATTAACTAATTATTTATTTTATCCTATTTTAATTCATATGACACAAAATCCAAATTTTCTTTTAAACCCATAATCTAATGTCCAATTCTAGTTGCCCGGTTTTGGGGATGTGACACCAAAATCCCGTACAATGAATAATACTATTCCGAGAGAGTATACAGTGAAAATTTGAGGAAATTTGAAAAGAGATATTAAATGAATATTCTTATTGAGTTAATTTAAATTTTGTTGTGAATATGAGTGGCAGCATGAAATATTAGAAAAAGTATTAAATTAAAAATGTTGGGAAAATGTATCTAAACAGAGAAAAATGAAATGATAATGATTATTTGGCATGAGACTGATTAGGAGTATGTACTAGGTTAAGGAGAGTATGTATTAGGGTTAAGGAGTTTTTGATTCGGCTAATTTGAGTTAAAGTAAAATGTACATAAATTAAATTACAAATTTTCTATTTTATCGAGAAAGGTCATTAATGTAAAATTTTGCACGAACTATTAATAATTGAGGATGATAAGTGTGAATTATGAAAAACTTGAGGTACTAAGTGCCAAGAATGGAATTAGAGAAATGTAATAAGTGATAAGAGGCTAAAGTGCTTTTTTTTTTTTGCAAAAAAAACATTTTCGTCATTTCTCATTAAAATTATATTGGGAATATTAAATAGTTAGATTATACTATTGGAATCAATTTTGAGCCATTAGATTGGAAATTTGTGAAAAGATTAAATGCAAACCACAGAAATGACATGACTTTTGACTCAAATTTTTAATTAGTAAATAAAATATGGAAAGGTGAGATTTTTTCTCACCCTTACTTCCCCAAATTTTAGTAGCAACTATGGTGGAGGACCTCTCCTCCCATGGCTATTTCTTCTCCCTTTCACTCCTAGATAAATATCATTAAAAACAAAATTATAAGTTTAAATAATTAGTTAAATAGGTTGTTGATGTGATTATGAGTAATAATGTGTGAAAAATAATGGCTTAAAACGTTGTCTTATTTTATAAGAAAACTTTTAATAATAATAAGCCTAGATGCATAACATGAGTTAATAAGGGGCAAAATACCAATAAAAGTCAATTTTTTTAAAAATTTATGGAAATGGGCCCGGTAAATAATTAATTACCGGAATGGCCCAATTCCTCGAAAGTGCATCCATGTCAGAGAGTTGTCAAGGGACGTGGCAGGAAAATGCTTCCTCAAGGAAGCTCTTTGTCCATGTGGACAAAAAGCGCGCCCTCAAGGACGCTTTTTCCTGCCACGTCAGCTCTACCTTGGGGATGCGTTTTGCCCGGACGTGAACAGTAGCAACGTCTACTTTTTTGACCTTTGGTGACCCCCCAACGGTCAAAAAAAAAAATCAAAACCCCCATTTCATTTTTTTCACAACTAAATCCGTTCTCTCAATTTCTTTCTAATATTCTCTCAAATTCCTCTCAAATTCCTATTTAAAAAAGCTTTAATTTTTTAATTATTTTTAAAAAAGTTTTAAATTTTATTTTTTTGAATTTTTTTAAATCGTAAAAATTTGTATGAATTTAGCAATGGACGGAAAATTAATTTGTCTTGATGACAAGCACATATCCATCGAACAAATGAAAATGGTAAGTGTTAAATTTAATTTTTAAATATTATTTAAGATATTTTTTATTTATGCAATTTTAAATAATTATTATTTTATTATTTGTTATAAAAGTCTGTAGATCGGATATTGTAATGCTATATCTGTAATATGCACGGTCCTCCATCACCGTTGGTAGAGAATTACTTGCGGGAAGCGGGTTTTTGGCACGTGGCTACGGTAGTCTGGGGATGCAAGTTGGACTTGAAACTTATCAGTGCGTTGATTGAGAGGTGGAGACCCGAGAGGCACACATCCCATCTTCCATGTGGAGAGTCTACTATCACTTTGGAAGATGTGAATTTGTAATTGGGATTACCGGTGGACGAGTACGCAGTCACCGGGTTTGTTCAATTTGGTGATTGGGGAGCGGTATGCTATGAGCTTTTGGACGCTATTCCGGAGAATATTAACGGAGGTCGGATCGAGATGGGCTAGTTACGAGACACATTCCCAAATTCGATGATGATTCTACCGAACTAGAAAGAATCCGATATGCTCGATTCTTCAGATAATTGGAGGTTATCTGATGCCAGACTTGTCACAGAACCTTGTACATCTAAGATGGCTGCTGAAGCTGGTTGATTTTAGAGCAGCTGGTGAATTTAGTTGGGGGTCTGCCGTGTTGGCAACATTGTACCGGGAGATGTGCGGGGCAATGCGACCGAATAAAGCAAAAATCAGAGGTTGCCTATCACTATTGTAGTCATGGGCACGGTTTCGCTTTCCATTTTCACGTCATCGAGTGGACTAGCCGTATACATTCCTACTCATAACGAGGTAAATTTTATATTAGATTTTACAATTATTATGTAGATTTAAAATATAATCAAATGCTAAAAATTTATTTAATTAGGTGGAACCAGTCGATAAGTTATGCTTGATTATCTACCACTCTTGAAGATATACGGCTTCTATTAGACCAACGGTCGGAAGCACAAGTAAGTATTAAATAAAATAGATATTTCCATCATGAGATAGTCGATTGGTATTTAATATTTAGTATATAACTAATATTTCCATCATGGTCATATAGTTTCAATGGACACCATACGAGGATCCGGTAATTCGGGCAATAATTCCGGATGAGTACTTCCAAAATCCAAACGCTTGGCATGTGAAAGTCCCATTGGTCAACTTTGCGACTATGGACATGCACCAGTCGGACAGAGTTTTACGACAATTTGGATTCCGACAATCGATTCCCATGGCACCTGAGGTGTTGGATGATCATCACAAAATCTACCTACGGCAATTGCATACGGATTGGCTGAGATTCTGGTCATACTACATCTAAATGTGGAAAGATCGGTATGATTATATACCTACTGGGGAACCGATCATCGTTCCAGAGTTAGCATACATGCCATGGTTTAGGATCCATGGAAAGCCGTATTTACTGTCGGCAGAGGAGAGGCAGCGGCAATTGCGTGTCCAAAGGGAACGACGTGGCCCTTTAAATCCATAAGAAGGGGCGACGACGCAAGCCCAATGAGGCCTAGACATTCACCCGGCCCATCATCATCGCCCATACAATCACCAGGCCCAACAACAACACCGACACAGTCACCCGACCTAGTAGTTCAACTGACGATACCCACAGTACAGCCTTTTCAGATGATGCCAGGTGCGTATCCTAGCCCTTTTATATATCCTAACCCTTATATGTTTCCTTTTTCTAGTCCTATGGTAGGTTGGAGTCAATGGCCCGGTTCATCTCTATTTTTGATTACGCCGAGTGGACCACCGATGTATAGGCCAACATTGCACAAGGGATCGTAAGAAGGGCCGTCGAGGCCGTCGGGGAGCTCTTCTTTTTACCAAACTCTATCACCGTATGGGTTTCAAACCGCTTCGCCGTTGGTGATGCAAACACCTCCACAGTCACTATTCTATTAAGGTGGCTCATCGTTCCAACACCGATAACCAGATCCCCTACCGGAGGAACCAAAATCCCCGCTGGAGCAAGCACAACCCCCGTCGAAAGCTAGACAAAGGAGGAATCCAGAGCGTAACCGTCGACGGCCTCCATGTGGCACTAAATCCAGAGGGCACGGAGATTGATTTTTATTTGTACAAACATTTTGAATATTTTGATATTATTTGATGTAATGAAATAGAAATTATTCTATATTATTTCATGTACTAAAATAGAAATTTACTTATACATTTTTAATATAATAGAAATTCTTTTAAATAAGACAATATGTTGAATATTTCTATATTATTTCATTTAATAAAATAAAAGTTGTTTTGAATAAAGTAATTGTAATTTACTTTAATATTTTTAATAAAATAGATTTTCTTTTAAATAAGTCAATATTATGAATTTTTGTACCAATTTTTGATTTAAAAAAATATAAATAATACAAATTTTTTTACAATAACATTCAACTATTGCAATTTGGGCATGATCGGTTTGTATGGCCTAGGTTCCTACACCATCCGCACAAGTTCTGTTGACTGACTGTTTCTCAGATATCCATATTGTTACGTATTCTAGTCAAGCAAGGTCGACCTTTTGGTTTGCAACGTAATTCTCTATCTGGTAACAGCTTAAAGGGGAAAAGCAATACAGACAGCCACTTACGTTCATCTGGGACCAGTGGGAATACGTGTCTCCAGACGTTGTACATGTTTTCTAATTTGTACACTTCGTCGACATAGCTCATCAGATCCAGACGGAGATTCTGACAAGCTGCAATTACATGAGCGCATGGATAACGAAGTGCATCAAACATCCCACAGTCGCAAGTCCTATTTCACAAGTGTACACGATATTGCCCGCCACTAACACCTTGGTGCAGCCTGTCAAACTCTATCATGTGAAACCATAAGTTGTCTCGATTGTGACAGACTGTGTGCATGGTGTTTGCCCGTGCCTTGGCCTTGTTAATTTCGTGCACTACCTTACTGCACCATACATAGCCTCCTTACATCTGGCCTGCATAACTCCCTGCTCACTTTGGAAATAGCACTGCTAAATGAAAATATGTCTCTCGCACAACCGATGTTATTGGTAGATGGCGCGTTCCTTTTAGAACAGAATTTATGCATTCAGCCAGGTTTGAGGTCATATGACCATATCGTAGGCTGCCATCGTATGCTTGTGCCCACTGTTCGAAAGGTATGTTACAAAGGTAGTCCGCGCCTTTGTCGTTAATTGAACGCAAAACTGCCAACATCTCATGAAAACAATATTTATTTATTTCATACCCTGCTAATATAAGTTCATAGCGAATATTACATACTACTCTTTCAATTAGAATAAATCTAAAATGACAAACAAAATTATATTAATAGAGACTAAATGCCCATGTTGGTCACTTGTCATCGTTCACTCTTAGATGGATATTGCCTCTAGTAGTTGGAAGCAACGTGCCTTAGGCAATACCGATGGTGTGTGTGTGCTGCCATAAGCTTTCCTGTCGATCAATTGCAGCTAGTATGCCGGTGCCCTGATTCAAAATAACACAGATATCAGGTTGGGGGCACACATGCCTCCTTAAACTAGATAGAAAGAAATTCCAGTCATCAGCTGACTCCCCCGGTGTTATTACAAATGCAATTGGAAGAATTCTCCCACTGCCATCCTGTGCCACTGCTAGCAATAGCTGATGGGTATATCTACCAAACATAAAGGTACCATCAATTTGTACCAATGGCTTGCAGTATAGACATGCGTCTCGGCATTGCTTAAAGGTCCAAAACATGCGTTTGAACACTTGGCATCCACGTAGCAATCGGCCGTTGTAGTATGCATGTTCTGTTTCAAGGTCTGTTATGCAACCTAGGACGTATCTCTCTAGCACTTGAAACCACTGCCATATTTCATTATATGAAGCGTCCCACCGACTATGCATCTTCTCCAACGCCTTCTGCTTAGCTATCCAAGCCTTGCGGTAAAAGGGCATGTACCCCATTTGGCTACGAATATTGGCAATTTAGACTGACACTGAAGTCCTAGGATCTGCCTTCACCGTGGGTAGTATCAAGCTAGCTAACATAGCTGAATCCATCTTGGGATGATCTTGTGAAATACCTATAAACGGAGTACATTAAATAATGCAACATTACATAATAACAGTATTATTCAGAAACCTTAAATATTGTACCTGCAGTACATGTATGTGGACCTTTGTACTTTTTTATCTCTCACAACCCTGTCCTTTTCCTCAACGAGGCGTAGATTTTCCATGAACATGTACCGTCTTGCACTTCATACTTCGCCTTAAACTTATCAACTTTGGATTTAACCACGTGGTAGTTAACGTTGTTACTAATGCTATGTTGTTTCAAAGCACCAATAAAACTATCCTTATTAGAAAACTGATTACCAACTTCAAATTTACCCGAATCCAGTACCGAACTTGTACGATCGCACAACCGGTGTGGTAGATCTAGAAACTCCAATGCATCATCTGTAGACAGATCGACGTTATGCATATGGGCTGGAGGTGAGTATGCCCTGAATCGTGGAACTTTTTCTTCATCTGAACCTCCTTCAACATCTTTAGGTTCGATTGGAATAGGCTCCGGTTCATAAAATACTACAACTTCTGCACTATCGGGACTAGGCTATCGAGGTGGATCCACATCGGAGTCATATTCTAACCCACCATCATCTGCAACGTACAAGGTCCCTTCACCAGTGGACGTCGTAGGAAGTACATCATCCCTTCTTCTGGGTGTTTCATAACTTCCCTAATTGGATATAGATTGCCAACCACTAGAAGTTGATGCCGTTCCTCAGTACATATTTCCAGCATCAAACATCGACCCACCGAGGTGCATGTCTCATCCACTAACAGAATGTCATGTAGGGGATATGTATTCCATACCGCTACCAAACATGGGCTGTTCCGTATTTTGTAACCCACTAATCGAGTGTCGGGTAGGGGTCGTGTATACCTCTTGAACAACAGTCGCAAGTGTATCATTTGGTGATGTAAATTGTACATATAACTTCATATAGGGTTC
Organism: Gossypium hirsutum; assembly: GCF_007990345.1. Classification (NCBI taxonomy): domain Eukaryota; kingdom Viridiplantae; phylum Streptophyta; class Magnoliopsida; order Malvales; family Malvaceae; genus Gossypium; species Gossypium hirsutum. The sequence goes on from NC_053447.1 coordinate 42,468,577, forward strand.
TCCACTAGCGAGATGAGTCTACACCATTGCCTCCAAGCTACGAGTACCTTTTACGTCAAGCGAGTCATATGTCATCGGATAATAGAAGAACAAAATCGATACGTAATAGAAAAAACTTTCATTGGCGTTGTTCCAAAAATTTTACACCTAATTCTTTTACGAGGTTCTGTCAAATCTATGTTCTGGTTAAAAACCAGTCGCACTGTATTCTCCGATAAAAAAACAACACCGTTCTCAGTGTGGCAAACCTCACCATCATAGTAAATAACAGCACTAATACGTTCACTCATCTTTAATTTCTATCCTTCTTAGCCTCTCTAAAATTTTTTTGCTGTAACTTATGCAATCTGAGAAAAATTTTTGCCTCATTTATAGCCTCAGGCCAAACATGCGCTATTGTAAGAAAAGCGCGTCCACGTGGGAGCTTCTTTCAGTACTTTTGCTGACAATGCATCTTACTTAAAAGGTCTTTTTACACTATTTGCTCAGAAACGTTTACTCGAAATTATTTTTTCAGGAGCTACTGTAGCAAAACCACGTCCATGTGGGAGCTTTTTTCAGTACTTTTGCTGACAATGCATCCTGCTTAAAGCGTTTTTGGCACTATTTGCTCAGAAACGTCTACTCAAAATTATTTTTTCAAGAGCTACTGTAGCAAAAGCGCGTCCACATGGGAGCTTCTTCCCTTAAAATTTTTTAATTAAATTACTCAAGTAACCCTAAACCCTAATTTAATTAATTTTTTTCTGAAGAAACCATAAACACGAAACCTAATCCAATTTTGAAAAAATTATAATTAATTTAATTGACAAACCTTAAACTGTAATCCCTTATTTATTTAATTTTTTATCTAAAACTCTAAACCTAAAAAACACCAAAACTCTAACCCTAACCCTAAACCCTAAACCTAAAACCCTAACTGCAGGATACACGGGCAAAACGCTTCCTTGAGGAAGTATTTTTCTGCTTCGTCCCCTAACAACGCGCTGACATGGACGCGTTTTAGGGGAAATAAGGCCATTCCAGTAATTAATTATTTACAGGGCCCATTTCGATAAATTTTTTTAAAAATGAGCTTTTATATGTATTTTTCCCGTTAATAAGTGTCATAGGATTTTTAATGACATTTAAAGAAAACTGTTGTTTGATGATAAAATATGAGTATTTTCCATAAATTAGTATGATATAGTAAAATGATACAACAAAGCTAAAAGTGGTAATAATAGAAAAATGAAGTAATGAAAATCAGAAGTGTGTCGAAGAGAGTTCAAACTGAATATTAACATTAAACATCAAGTGTAATGTTGAATTTATTAAATGTGCAAGTGACTTAACTTCACAAATGTAACATCCTCTTTATGCCTTGTAGTTAGGAATAGTATTATGTCGGGTTAGGAATATTAGAGAATTTAAAAATAAATTAAATAAGAATTTTTGAGTGTTAGTGTAGAAAATAGTTAGACATGGTAGGAAAAAATACTTTGAGACAAGAATATTAATCTAGAATGTTGACTTAGTTGTAAGAGAATGGAAAGTATTGAGGCAAAAGTGGGGAAATTAAAAGTTTAAAAGATTATATTGAATTGGGGAAAAGAGGAGGAAGGACTAGAAGTGGATTTTATCAAAATAATGTATGATTCATACATGGTATTATGAAGAAAGATCAATGGTAGAATGGTAATTAATTAATAAGATAATTATGGAAACATCATTATTAATGATTAAAATGTGTTAAATGGTAATTGGTGGGCTAAATTGTTAATTATAGTTTTGTGGTTAAAATAATAGGATATTTTTACAGAATGGTGTAGAAAAATGATGAAGGATCATCCCATTATCATATTCAACCCACACCACTTTCATGTTTCACCTATTTCAACTTTTACTTTTATTACAATTAGGTCCTTCCATCATTTTGAAGCCTTTCAAAGATCAAATTCTTCAAATTCTTTCCTGATTTCTTAGTAAAATCAATAGAGGAGCCTTGTAACACCCCATACTCGGCCCGAATGCCAAATCTAGACTACAAGGTACTACACTTCATATCCAAAATTTAACTAACACATTCTTTAATATATATTCTTCCATTCATACTTAATACAATTATTACTAAAACACAGTTATCTGATTGACCTTGCCACATACATGAATTTATTTCAATTATGTAACTTCAATCTAAGATACAAAATATTTTACAAAGTAGCTTTAACATGTAGAATATTTGCTTAGTTTTGAAAATAATATTATGATCATAGCTAATTACAAATTTGACTATAACCCTGAGGCTCCACTTCTAGGTTACCCCACTATATGCATGTTACAAGTAAGAACCATGTCCTTCTGAGCATGGCAGATCCTGGCCTGGTTCTTCCTCGAATCATCGAATTTCCTTTTTTACTTGCAATACATAATAACACATTGTAAGTTCTAATGAACTTAGTGAGTTTTCATACCTTATCAGCACAACGCTAGCATGCTTGTATTTCATGACCCAGAGTTCATGTTTGACTTGTCTGTATTATGACAGTTCGCCTTGGTGTAGTATTTACATCACACGAACTGGCTCACTTGTACTTGGTACATCATCTACAATGACACCATCACTTATGTACTTACACATCCTGGGGAATAATTCATCTTACTTGACTGTATTTGCTCTACTATTGATGGCTTAAAAACATAAGATTTCACATTTGACTATATAAAGCCTTGCACACATAAAGCTTTCATTGATGAGATTTCATAGACGTAATATCAGAATACAAGTTTGTAAATGTTTGACCTCTTGGCAGATTATTCCTGAGGATTCTACCTTCACTAGTTGCCTTTGCTAACTTTTATGCATCTAATTCTTTGAAAGAAAATCTTGGAGAATTCTTACTTGCGGACTTATGAAAGAAAACCAATAGATAATTCCCATAGCACACATTGCACAAATAAATACAAATAACCAAATAAGATAGATCTTGACGAATTGTTCTTGTTGCGAACTGCTATTAGTAGCTTGTCCTAACAGACGCAGATTTGTATTACAATCCTTGTGGATTCATGTTTTAGACCCAAGTATACGTATTTATACTTTATGAAACACATCGACAGATTTATAAAGAAGACCCCCATTACAGATTGATAAAAAATCAACTCATCTCAATCAAGTAGACAAATCTGGTGGACTATCATATCTTACATATGACTCGTAATAGCAGCTAGCTCGTACCTTTGGGTGCACGCATAAAAATAGATTATAAGTAAACGAGTTCATTCTTGGTGGACTTAAGAAAGTAGATCCAATATTTGTGGAAACATATATGCGGGCATATATATAGATTCATATACGCAAATTATGTCGCAGACCTCCACTAGATTATGCCTTACAGGCGATTCTGACGGATTTATAAATGAAAAATGTTTTGTGAACCTTCCTAGATCACGCCATGGCCATGGACTTGTATTCACTCATATGGCTTAAAGCCTCCAGTTTCGTAGAGTCTTTTGCCACTCTTAAAGGGCTTTCATATACTTCCCATAAAGGGCTTTCATATCAACCATGGGCACTTTTCTCCGTACAGTCTGTCTGAACCTCTGCGAAGTCAATTGTTATTAATATTCATTTTCGATTTAGTTTGCCCAAACCTTTGCAAATCCTCCTTGTTAATTTGAACACATAAGTGTTCTCCCGCAAGGCCGGGTTTATTTGCCAATATTGATTTGCATTCACATGCCAATATTGATTTGCACTTTTCTCTATATAGTTTGTCCGATCCTCCGCAAAGTTAATTATCATTAATATTCATTTTTGATATAGTTTGCCCAAACCTCTGCAAATCCTCCTTGTTAATTTGAACACATAAGTTTTCTCTCGTAAGGCCGGGTTCATTTGCCAATATTGATTTGCATTCACATGCCTTACTAGAGGCAAAACTTATAACATATCATATTCTCCTTCTCTGCCTCCCATCTCAATAACATTTCGACAGACCTTCACAACTCTATATATCATTCATACACATGGATTTTATACACGAGCAGTCAATTAATACTACTATTCACGCACGACACACACATTACGCCAAACATTTCATCTATTCAAAATGGTTACTCACAACTGATTATGCATTCTCATATCTACACACAACATGCATCACAATATATCATCATTCAGCCGTAAAATAATTCATCGTTTGCAGAATAGAAGTTAATATACCCAACATACAATATTGAAAAAGTAAATATCCATTTAAGACCCAAGTTTTGGAGCTCACCTGGAAGTTGACGCCAAATCCATCTTCTTAGCTTTTCCCTTGCTAATTGAGCCTCCTCAATCAACAAAAGTAACAACCATTTCAGAATTCCAACGTAGATAATTCATCACCATAAGAACCTTAAATAGTTTGTATGTAGAGGCCATTTAAATAATTATCCACAACCTTTCCTGATATAGAACATAATCAATGGATTAACTGGAATCCTTAACTTTGTTCCCTTTTCTTAAATCCATGAACACAGAAAGGGTAGGAAGCTTACCATCTTGATAAATCATCAGTTACTCATGCACAAACTTTATCTTCTTTCTTCTATGTAGACCGCTCCTTAATCTTTCTCTCTTACAGCCAGACTAGTGAAGAAGATAAAGAAAGAACATAAAAAATGAAAGAACAACACCGGAGATTAATGTCTCTCCCTTATATAAAATTCCCACACTTCTTTCACCAATCTCAAATTCAACAGCCAAGTATACATATCTATAATCATCATGTCTCACACTAAGATATATTTCTAGTTCAAACGTAACGAAACCTAGGTTGAAATCCAACCTTTCCACAATTAGTCCACCAATTCCTCTTATTTTCACTTTGGGGTGTGACAACTCTCCCACTCATAAAGAAAATTTTGTCCTCAAAATTTCTAACTTAATCTGAAAGGAGGTAGAAACTTTGTAAAATTCTTCTTTCCCAGAGGTCCTCTTTTCAAATTGCTAATATACCTTCTCTTATTTTTAGTTGAATTGAACACTTAGTGTCATTTGCACTTGTATCAATTTGCTTGTAGATTGATTTACGTGGATAGTGATAAATAAGAATTAGATAAACCACACTAAGTCAACGTATATTAATGAATAATCTCACATGAGATACTTTGTATAGTCTTTGTACCCCAATACTTGGTAGATCAATCCATACATAATGTAAAACAACTAGTGCTACGTAGTATTTGTATGGAATATTTCTTTGAATAGAATATTTCTTCGAATCTCCACGTGAACAATTGCACTGTAATTAGATTCCACAAGTAGACTCTTTGGTGGATACGTATAGACGAATCCAAATTGGAGGATACTTGCCCACGTGATTTATATTGGCAGATATTCTCACTTTTTTGAATACCAAGGGTTTAGGAAAACCCTTATGAGATACTAATAGTTGTTAAGCGTGGATTGGAGGATTTTGAACAGTTTATTATAATTCTTTTAAACTTGAAACTTTTAGTGGACGGATGCGTTATATAACCAATAGCATAGAAGATAAAATCATTACTTTCTCAATTGTTTTCCCCCAGTTTTCTTGTCTTTTGAGTTCCTTCTGGCCCCTAATTTCTTTCCTTCTGAATCAACTTCTTATTTTATTCTTCTATTTTCATCACCAAAGTATAACTTCCTTACTCTATTAGATTGTAAACTAATTTTAGTGGTAGTTATTCAATCTCTATTTTCTTTTTCCATTCTTCTTCAAATGACTAGAGTTAGAGTAGGTATAAGGGGTAAGGTCGGTGGTAGCAATAGCCAAAATCAAAGAGGCCGTAGGGGTGGTCCTGCTATGGAATGTGACGACAAGCCCCGTAATCGCAAAGTCAGTACACTGGTAGAAAATCTGATCTATAAATATACGACCACTAAAGAGAAGATGGTCAAGGTGGTAGATAAGGGAATCAGTCTGCCCAACTTTGCCTACGATTTTGAAGTCGTTAAATGGGAGTGCCGATTAAGTGACTCTAATGATGTCCCTCTGTATCTGCTAGAGGCAGGCTTCCATCTTCTTTTATATCCCTTCTTTTGTGCGGTGCTGAATGATTATGGAATTGCATTAGGTTAACTTGTTGGCATCTTGTGGTGGACACTAGTGGCCTACTTCATATTTTTTTCACTCGAAGGGATCCTGTAATAGCTCGATTTAGACCCTAGTCAGACAGTGGTTTCGGGACCTCAAATTTGAGTTAGAAAAATATTTTAATATTATTTTTCGTGCTTATAGTATGTGAATTGACATGTGTGAAATTTTCGTGATTTGATTTATCTGTTTGTGCGTTTAATTTGGAAAAAAAAGGGCTTAATCGCGTAAAGTGCAAAAGTGGCTAGCTAATTGTTAAAGTTCTTTTTTGCTATAGCTTTTATTATGTGGGGTCCTTATATTGATATTTAGCCATTAGAATTTTGCATGGACACATTTAGGCAACCATTATAAAAGGTATAATTAAATACTTAAGGTTAAAATAGTAAAAAGTAAAGTAATATGTAATAAAATAAACAAAACATGTTAATGGATGATTCATTCATCCATATTTCCAAATCTTGAAAGAAAAAGAAAGAAATAAGCAAGCTAGGGTTCGACCATTTCAATCTTTGATTAAGGTATGTTAGTTGATCAGTTTTTGATAATTTTTATGTTTTTGAGATCGTTGCTTCGTGTTTTAGCTAGCCCATACTCTAATTTTTGGTATTGTTGATGAATTTGAAATTTTCCATTGATGATAGCTTGTGGTTTTTGTTGTTTGATGATGGAAAATAAATCTTTGATGTTTGATTATTATGTTTAATTAAGTGATTTTTGATAAAAATACAAATTAGGGATTTATTTGTGAAATTGGAAAATTTAAGGGTCAAAATGTGAAATTAATGAAAGAAATGTGCTACTAGGGAGCCTAGAGAAATTTGGTCAAGCTTGGGTGTGGTGAAATTTTGAATATTTTGTGTTTTGTTAAATAGGGACTAAATTGTGAAAAATGTGAAATGTTAGGGGCTAAAATGCAATTTTCCCATTTATGTGTTTTTGGAATAATTTTGTATGAAATGTGTTATTAAATAGCCAAATTTTAATTTATATAGATCAAGAACAAAAGAAAACGGAATTAGATCGAGAAAGTCGAAAGTGGTCGAGTAATTGATTCCATCTGCTTGTCTTCGTCCGAGGTAAGTTTGTAATTGAATGAATGATGTTAAATTGAATGTAATTACTTTATAAATTTTTGAATTAACTTTAGTATAGATTGATTGGTTACGAGCTCAATTCGATTGATTTACGACATCCAAAAGCTGTATGAACCACAGGAAATCTGATATGTGATATCGTGTAAGACCACGTCTGGGACTTTGGCATCGATTTGAGATTTATATGTAAGACCATGTCTGAGACATTGGCGTCGTATATGATTACGTGTAAGACCTTGTCTTGGACAGTGGCTTCAATATTTGATTACATGTAAGACCACGTCTGGGACGTTGGCATTGTACTAGCTTTTTGAGCTGTCTGAGTATCTTTTCTTTGAATCTGAATGGTACAACAGGAAATTATATGATAAAAATTAAATGCGAGTTTTAATTAAGCAATTCAGGTATGTTTGAGTTATACGAAACTTAATAGTAAAGGTAAGCATTATGTATAATATGAAAAGATGAATTACTCACTTTAAAATGAGTATATATATATGTGGTCAAGAATAGTTAAATTCGGCCTATTAGTATAATTTATATGTATTCTTTGAAAAATATTTACATATGACTTACTAAGCTATTAAGCTTATGGCGTGTTTGTTCATTCATTATTTTTATAGATTTTGGAAGCTAGTTACGTGCTCGGGGATTGTTAAGGAAATACGTCTCACTATCTAATTTTATCTCGGTATTTTGAAAGCTCGAAACTTTGAACATATGGCATGTATAGGCTAGTATTTGTTTTGGTTAGTTTTGAAACTTATATATATATAGCCATGCGGAAATGGCTCAATCTTGATGATAAAGTTCTAATGTTTGAGTAATTTTGATCATGAAATATGCGTGTGGAAATATTTATATATAGATGTGTATTGATTGTTAAGGAGGTTTACATTATGTAGTTTCGGTAATGGTGTATAGTATGTGATAGGTTAGTATTTGATTTTTTTGGTAGGAATTAATGATATATATATGTGACTTATGATTATTTCATTTTGGTTTTTGATTATTACTTGTGTTTATTATAGAGAAATATTCTATTGTATATATGCTTGTGTTATTTTGAAGCTTGATTCGGCAATGGATGATTACAAGTTTGGTCTATAATCCGTTATGAAAGTGCTCAAATTAAAGGTGTGTTTAGGATATATGAAACGTAGGTTAAGTAGTGGTTATATCATTATATCATTATTTTTGATTGATTTTTTTAGGTGCAAATGGTGAAAGTAAATTATGGATATGTTTATGGAAGTTTGGTTTGTTTATAAAAGTTTTAATTTATGGATTGAATATATGAAAAAATGGAACAGTTGAATATATGTTATTTGGTTGATTGTTTTTAGTAAGTAACTAAATGGTAAGTGATGATTATGAATTTGGTATGTTCGTGGTATATGATATGGAATGAAATGGTATGAAAATTGTGTTTATTTTTGGTGATTGAATTATGACCAATTAGACAGTTAACAATGTTAGTTAACAGTTATAAACGACTAGTCAATAGTATAATAAATGTACATGCTAACGTTAGGATCATGGGCGTTTGGTTATAAATTCAGCTTGTGATGGCTAATAATAATCAGAATTTGTAATGACAGGGTTAGATTAATATTGAATGGTAAAATGTTTGTGTTACTTTAAAGTTTAAATCTAATAGTTGAAATAGGTAGTAGATGAATTGGTTGTGTAAGTTAAATTTTGGCATGATAACTAGCATGCAAATGGGTGTACTATGATTGTATTTTGTACTTTTATTATGGTTATAGTGATAGGTCAAAATGCGCATTATATATTGTTACATTAGAAATATGTTCGGAAATATGGTATTAACACTAAGGTTATATATATGTTTGAGTGCCTTTATGTATGCTGAGGAAATTATCATGAACTAAGATCATTTAAAATTTTATTATTGAATGATTAAAAAGGAAATGTACTTATGGTTTCTAAAATTGAATTGATATTACCTTAATCATAAATAGTAAATAATGACACTTCTAAGCTACGTACTGTTCAGCAATACCTTGTAACTCTAATCCGGCGACGGATACGGGTTAGGGGTGTTACAGATCCACCCTTTATCGGTGTATTCCAACACATTTATCATTTGAAGGTCATCATCCAAGGGGCCTTGGCTAGAATGGTCCGCTTTAGTACCCGCATGGTCCCCAAGCCCATTGTCCAGAGCAAGGCTTCAAATCTCTACTTGAATCACTACAAGTACATCTGAGTAAGGAGAAAGCTTGAAAGTGGTTTTGGCTTCTCCATTAAGTGGTCCATCCTCTGAGAATCCACCTATTTCTAGCGGCAAATATTTGTTTTAGAAATTTCTATGAAGTAATACAGGTGGTTGAAATTTGGTCGTACACTGAAGCTGGAGAAGCTTCTAAAAGTCAGGAAAAACTTTTGGTACTGTTTAGATGGGAAAATCCCCAATGGCTTTTGGGTGGTGGACTTGATGTTGGGTGCAAATCCTCGAAGAGTACAATCTGCCAGTGAAGCATGGCCTTATGGGGCCAATAATGATTGAGCTTTTGTGTTGGTAGGGAAGAGAAGAAAACCTACAACTTCTTTTACATTGTTTGTAACATGCATCCCTGTCGTTGGTCTTCCTCGCTAGCGGGTGATAGAGGTGAGTCTTCTAGTAGAGCTCTAGTTCCCAGTAAGGCTGACACTGTTGTTGCTGCTACTATAAGCTCTACCAATTCCTTTAGTTCTTCTAGTTCTTAGCACAATATGGATGTGGAAGCGCAGATGGACAATTTACAAGAGGATAAAGAAGTGATTACCCCTAGAGTAAGGGGCAATAGTAGTGGTTGCAAGAGGCCAAAGGTGGGGAAAGGTTCCCATGGTACTGGAGATAGTAGCAGGGAGAGCTTGATTCACTGTAGACAAGGAAAATAACTAGTTACATCTAAGGGAGGAAACTGCTTCTCCTGATGTCCCGCAAGTT